>NC_068442.1:14096928-14454428 GCF_023373465.1 Oncorhynchus keta | reverse complement strand
CCTGGTTAAATAAAGGTGTTCTCAACTAGCCTACCTGGTTAAATAAAGGTGTTCTCAACTAGCCTACCTGGTTAAATAAAGGTGTTCTCAACTAGCCTACCTGGTTAAATAAAGGTGTTCTCAACTAGCCTACCTGGTTAAATAAAGGTGTTCTCAACTAGCCTACCTGGTTAAATAAAGGTGTTCTCAACTAGCCTACCTGGTTAAATAAAGGTGTTCTCAACTAGCCTACCTGGTTAAATAAAGGTGTTCTCAACTAGCCTACCCGGTTAAATAAAGGTGTTCTCAACTAGCCTACCTGGTTAAATAAAGGTGTTCTCAACTAGCCTACCTGGTTAAATAAAGGTGTTCTCAACTAGCCTACCTGGTTAAATAAAGGTGTTCTCAACTAGCCTACCTGGTTAAATAAAGGTGTTCTCAACTAGCCTACCCGGTTAAATAAAGGTGTTCTCAACTAGCCTACCTGGTTAAATAAAGGTGTTCTCAACTAGCCTACCTGGTTAAATAAAGGTGTTCTCAACTAGCCTACCTGGTTAAATAAAGGTGTTCTCAACTAGCCTACCTGGTTAAATAAAGGTGTTCTCAACTAGCCTACCTGGTTAAATAAAGGTGTTCTCAACTAGCCTACCTGGTTAAATAAAGGTGTTCTCAACTAGCCTACCCGGTTAAATAAAGGTGTTCTCAACTAGCCTACCTGGTTAAATAAAGGTGTTCTCAACTAGCCTACCTGGTTAAATAAAGGTGTTCTCAACTAGCCTACCTGGTTAAATAAAGGTGTTCTCAACTAGCCTACCCGGTTAAATAAAGGTGTTCTCAACTAGCCTACCTGGTTAAATAAAGGTGTTCTCAACTAGCCTACCCGGTTAAATAAAGGTGTTCTCAACTAGCCTACCTGGTTAAATAAAGGTGTTCTCAACTAGCCTACCTGGTTAAATAAAGGTGTTCTCAACTAGCCTACCTGGTTAAATAAAGGTGTTCTCAACTAGCCTACCTGGTTAAATAAAGGTGTTCTCAACTAGCCTACCCGGTTAAATAAAGGTGTTCTCAACTAGCCTACCTGGTTAAATAAAGGTGTTCTCAACTAGCCTCCCTGGTTAAATAAAGGTGTTCTCAACTAGCCTACCTGGTTAAATAAAGGTGTTCTCAACTAGCCTACCTGGTTAAATAAAGGTGTTCTCAACTAGCCTACCTGGTTAAATAAAGGTGTTCTCAACTAGCCTACCCGGTTAAATAAAGGTGTTCTCAACTAGCCTACCTGGTTAAATAAAGGTGTTCTCAACTAGCCTACCTGGTTAAATAAAGGTGTTCTCAACTAGCCTACCTGGTTAAATAAAGGTGTTCTCAACTAGCCTACCCGGTTAAATAAAGGTGTTCTCAACTAGCCTACCTGGTTAAATAAAGGTGTTCTCAACTAGCCTACCTGGTTAAATAAAGGTGTTCTCAACTAGCCTACCTGGTTAAATAAAGGTGTTCTCAACTAGCCTACCTGGTTAAATAAAGGTGTTCTCAACTAGCCTACCTGGTTAAATAAAGGTGTTCTCAACTAGCCTACCTGGTTAAATAAAGGTGTTCTCAACTAGCCTACCTGGTTAAATAAAGGTGTTCTCAACTAGCCTACCTGGTTAAATAAAGGTGTTCTCAACTAGCCTACCTGGTTAAATAAAGGTGAAATAAAAAATACATAAAAAAATCAGCATTTGTGTGTTCGATTACATGATCAAAATGGCCAGAAACAAAAGAAGGCTATTCCATGGGAGAAATTGCCAAGAAACTGAAGATCTCGTACAATGCTGTGTATTACTCCCTTCACATAACAGCACAAATGGTCTCTAACCAGAATAGAAAGAGGAGTGGGAGGCCCCGGAGCCCCAATGTGCAAGAGGACATGTACATTAGAGTGTCTAGTTTGAGAAACAGATGCCTCACAAGTTAAATAGTACCCTCAAAACACCAGTCTCAACGTCAACAGGAAGAGGCGACTCCGGGATGCTGGCCTTCTAGGCAGAGTTGCAAAGAAAAAGCCATATCTCAGATTGGACAATAAAAATAAAAGATTAAGATGGTCAAAAGAACAAAGACAATGGAAAGAGGAAGATTGGGAAAAGTATAATGGACAGACACATCTAAGTTTGAGGTGTTCAGATTACGAGGAAGAACATTTGTGAGATGGAGAAAGAATGAAAAGATGCTGGAGGAGTACTTGACACCATCTGTCAAGCATGGGGGAGGCAATGTGAAGGTCTGGGGGTGCTTTGGGGGTGGTAAAGTGGGAGATTTGTACAGGGTTAAAGGGATCTTGAAGAAGGAAGGCTATCACTCCATTTTGCAATGCCATGCCATACCCTGTGGACGCTGCTTAATTGGAGCCAATTTCCTCCTACAACAGGACAATGACCCAAAGCACAGCTCCAAATTATGCAAGAACTACTTAGGGAAGAAGCAGTCAGCCGGTATTCTCTCTGTAATGGAGTGGCCAGCACAGTCACCTGATCTCAACCCTATTGAGCTGTTGTGGGAGCAGCTTGACCGTATGGTACGTAAGAAGTGCCCATCAAGCCAATCCAACTTGGAGGAAGTGCTTCAGGAAGCATGGGGTGAAATATTTTCAGATTACCTCAACAAATTGACAACTAGAATGCCAAAGGTCTGCAAGGCTGTAATTTCTGCAATTGGATTTTTTTTTTTTTGACGAAAGTGTTTGAAGGTTTGAAGGACACAATTATTATTTCAATTGAAAATCATTATTTGTAACATTGTCAATTTTGCAACTCATTTCATGTATGTTTTCATGGAAAACAAGGACATTTATAAGTGACCCCAAACTTTTGAACGCTAGTGTATATTATTATTACTATCCCTGCATTGTTCAGAAAGAGCTCAAGGTAATCATTTCACTGTACTGTTTTACACCTGTTGTATTCTGTGCACGTGGAGAATAAACTGTGAATCTTGAACTGAGGCTTATCAAACATAGTTCAGCAGCCGTAAGAGAGTGATACACCTCCAGACTCAACATTTATTCTTGGATTCACAACTTTACAACAGAGGCACACAAATAATTATGTCTGTAATCTCACTTGATAAATGTTATAAATACATCTAAAGTGATGCTGAACTGAAGCTTTTATACCTGAGATGGCAAAGCCACTGAAGCCCACAGCCAACACCAGGAAGGAGATGGCAACACCACGTGTGTGACTGAAACCCACCACCAGCAGCAGAGTGGCTTCCATACCAAAACCTGCAGGGGTCACAGGGCACACAAAGATCGAAGGCTACCTTACCAAATCCTGATTTGTATGCAATGCTTTACTAGCTTCATCAACCCTGATACAGTATAATACCCAGGAAACAGTGAACATTTCTACAACATTAGGTAACGTTCCAAGGGAGTCTCAATTTGTTTTCAGTTAACGTTACAAATGAACCTACAAATGTTTTCAAAATGTCCTGGAATTGAATATTAGTAGAAGGACATGAACATTAGTAGAAGGACATGCCATAATGGTTATAAGAAAGTATAGAATCAAATATACAAATATACATGTGCGTCCTTTCAGTTGCCGGAGATGAAGAGATTTCACCATGCCAATAGTGACTTTGAAACAGTTACAGAGTTTAATGGGTGTGATAGGAGAAAACTGAGGATGGATCAACAACATTGCAGTTACTCCACAATACTAACCTAACTGACAGGGTGAAAAGAAGGAAACCTGTACAGAATAAAAATATTTAAAAAACATGCATTCTGTTTGCAATAAGGCACTAAAGTGATACTGAAAAACAAGTTGGAGTTAAGTACAGGCAAAATCATAGAGGACAACCTGGTTCAGTCAGCTTTCCACCAGACACTGTACCTTTCAGCAGGACAATAACCTAAAACACAAGCCAAAATCTACCCTGGAGTTGCTTACCAAAAATACAGTGAATGTTCCTGAGTGGCCAAGTTGCAGTTTTGACTTAAATCTACTTGAAAATCTATGGCAAGTCCTGAAAATGTTGTCTAGCAATGATAGACGACCAATTTGACAGAGCTTGAAACATTTTGAAAATAATAATGGACAAATGTTGCACAATCAAGGTATGTATAGCTCTTAAAAGACCAATCCAGAAAGACTCACAGCTGTAATCGCTGCCAAAGGTGAAAAGTATTGACTCAGGTGTGTGAATACTTATGTAAATGAGATATTTCTGTATTTCCTCTTCAAGAAATTTGAAACAATTTCTAAAAACATGTTTTTACTTTGTTATTATGGGGTATTGTGCATAGATGTAATTGAATCCATTCTGAATTCACGACAAAATGTGGAATAAGTCAAGGGGAATGAATACTTTCTGAAGGCACTGTAGGTACAATGTAAGGGAAATTAATTCCCTCTGTCCTGGGTACTATACCTCCGCAGTTCATGATTTTCCGGACATTTGTAGTTGACATGATTTTACGACTGCGTAGGAAGTCGGCCAGCTGGCCACCGATTGGCACTACGATGGTCATCACCATGTGAGGAACAGCAGACAGGAGCCCCACCTTTGTGGAGGAACAAAACAACACCCAGAAATGATGGTAAGAGCATGATGCTAGATGATGAGTTGATTATTTTAATCTGCTAGGGCAAAAAAACAAAATGTGAACCCCTTGGAGTTCACAGGACAGAGTTTGGGAAAAGTTGCTCTAGACCAGTGTTTCCCAAACCTGTCCTCGAGTAGCCCCCAGAGTACCCTCCTATTTAATGTATTCCAGAACTAGCACAGCTGATTTAACTCATGAGGAGCTTGATGATTAGGTGACCTTTTGAATCAGCTGTGCTAGTTCTGGAACACATCAAATGCGTGGACAGGCTAGAGGTTTGGGAAACAGTGCTCTAGATTGTACTGTAGATACATGTGTCATGCAGTTCATTTTGACATTTTCTTTTCAGTATTATGTCAAACATTTCTCTAATATACTGTACTTTCTCTGATGAAAGACAATCTCGAAGTTGAAAATAAATGATGATCCACTTGAGTCTTATGATAATAAGAGTGTTGTTCCATTTACTATGGATAACAAATTGCAAAGAGATGTGTTAGATCTACACCATACAGAGAAGACCCACCTTGCCGATAGAGAAGCCGAACACCTCCTCGAAATAGGCCGGCTGGCTGATCAGGAGCAGATAGAAGGTCCAGCTACGGCAGAAGTTAGCCACGATGATGGCATAGACAGGCATGGAGGTGAAGAAACGGAGCCATGGAGTCTTGAATTTCTGTGGTGGGCCGGAAATAGGGGATCTGATCTCACTGACAATCTCAGGGGTCAACCTGGGTTATGTATTGGGTTATGTTTTCATTTTCAAGCGTGCCATCGATTTCAGGGGTCAACAGCACTCAAATAGGAAGCCTACTGTTGTTAACCTGGCTTAAGTCTCTTGTCAATCTTGCTTATATCTTACACGTGTGTCACAAAACTTCTATAAGTACTCACAAGAGCATGATATTTGAAATAACATAAATCTTTATTATACTACGATAATGTATCTGACAGCAGCCAGAGTGAGTAGCAGCATACCTCAGTGGCGCTCAATATTTTGACCCCCTCGCCAATGGTGGTCTCTATGTAGATCCTCTCCTCATTGCTTATAGTGGGGTGGGCGGCTGGGCTCCCATAGGCAAGCAGGAGCCAGAAGATGTACCATATGATCCCAAATACACCTGAATGTACAGAAATAAACAACACAGGTCATCACCAATGCTCTTATTGTCATATGGGTATAACAAAATAGTCTGTTTTTACTAGACTTCCAGATTACGGTTCATATTGTAACTATGAAGCACTTAGGGACAGATTCCTGGTCACGTATTAAGCATAGTCCTGCACTAAAAAACAAGCTCCATTGGGAATCTGCATTGAAAATGTTTTTTAGTTAAGGACTAGGCTTAATCTGTGTCCGAGAAACCGCCCTAAGGGCTTTGTTATAGATCATAGAGATGGAAAGACGGCACACCTCATTCATTGGATCATCTCTCCCGCTGACGAGGAATGAATTCCATGATCCCTCCTGAACCCATAGGAAGTCTCCCCCAGTTGTCTACTTTAAAATTATGAAAGCCTTCAATGATGCTGCCCATGCTAAACAGGCTTTGTAGCAAGTGCACCCTCTATCCATCTCAATGTACATGTAAGTGATATGGCAGCCTAGTAATAACTGGGCATTGACCAATTCTAACAAAACAAAAACAGGTTTAGAGATTTTTGCAAAAAATAAAAACGGAAATATTTAGTATTATGATCCTTTGCTATGAGACTCGAAATTGAGGTCAGGTGTATCCTGTTTCCATTGATCATCCTTGAGATGTTTCTACAACTGAATTGGAGTCCACCTGTGGTAAATTCAATAGATTGGAAATTATTTGTAAAGGCACACACCTGTCTATAGAAGGTCCCACAGTTGACAGTGCATTTTAGAGCAAAAACCAAGCCATGAGGTCGAGGGAATTGTCCGTAGAGCTTCAAGACAGAATTGTGTAGAGGCACAGTTCTGGGGAGGGGTACCAAAAAAAATCTGCAGCATTGAAGGTCCCCAAGAACACAGTGACCTCCATCATTCTTAAATTGAAGAAATTTGGAACCACCAAGATTCTTCCTAGAGCTTTCCGCCCGGCCAAACTGAACAATCGGGGGAGGAAGGCCTTAATCAGGGAGGTGACCAAGAACCCGACGGTCACTCTTACACAGCTCCAGAGTTCCTCTGTGGAGATGAAGAACCTTCCAGAAGGACAACCATCTCTGCAGTACTCCACCAAATCAGGCCTTTATGGTTGAGTGGCCAGACGGAAGCCTCTCCTCAGTAAAAGGCGCATGACAGCCCGCTGGAGTTTGCCAAAAGACACCTAAAGACTCTCGGACCATGAGAAACAAGATTCTCTGGTCTGATGAAACCAAGATTGAACTCTTTAGCCTGAATGCCAAGCGTCACGTCTGGAGGAAACCTGGCACCATCCCTATGGTGAAGCAAGATGGTGGCAGCATCATGCTGTGGAGATGTTTTTCAGCGGCAGGGACTGGGAGACTAGCCAGGAACGATGCAAAGATGAATGAAGCAAAGTACAGAGATCCTTGATGAAAACCTGCTCTAGAGTACTCAGGACCTTAGACTGCGGCGAAGGTTCACCTTCCAACAGGACAACGACCTTAAACACACAGCCAAGACAACGGAGGAGAGGTGTAACGGCTCTCTTCTATCTCCTCCTCTGACGAAGAGGTAGAACAAGGATCGGACCAAAATGCAGCGTGATGATGATTCATGATATAATTTTTAATGAAGGAAAAAACAATACAAGCGGAAACTACAAAATAAATGAAAAGTGAAAAACCGAAACAGCCCTATCTGGTGCAAACACAAAGACAGGAACAATGACCCACGAAAACACTCACAGAATATGGCTGCCTAAATATGGTTCCCAATCAGAGACAACGATAAATCACCTGACTCTGATTGAGAACTGCCTCAGGCAGCCATAGACTAATTAGACACCCCACAAAACCCCAAGACAAAAAACACACCACAATAACCCATGTCACACCCTGGCCTGACCAAATAAATAAAGAAAACAGAAAATACTAAGACCAAGGCGTGACAAGAGGCTTCGGGACAAGTCTCTGAATGTCCTTGAGTGGCCCAGCCAGAGCCCTAACTTAAACCCGATCGAACATCTCTGGAGAGACCTGAAAATAGCTGTGCAGAAACACTCCCCATCCAACCTGATAGAGCTTGAGAGGATCTGCAGAGAAGAATTGGAGAAACTCCGCAAATACATATGTGCCAAATTTGTAGCGTTATACCAAAGAAAACTTGAGGCTGTGATCGCTGCAAGTTGCCTCAAAAAAGTGCTGAGTAAAGGATCTGAATACTTATGGAAATGTGATATTTCAGTTTTTAGCGGGGGAATAAATTAGCAAAAATGTCTCAAAACCTGTTTTTGCTTTGTCATTATGGTGTGTTGTGTGTAGATGAGGATTTAAAAAACGTATTTTAGAATAAGGCTGTAATGTAACAAAATGTGGAAAAGTCAAAGGGTCTGAATACTTTCCGAAGGCACTGTAATTAGGTAGGAATCCCGGACAGGAAAACTTTAATTTCAGTTAATTAATCATGTGATTAGATCACAAGAGAGCTACGGAAATGATATTGAAACGCAGCAGGCACAAACTGTCTTATGAGATTGTGTGAATATCTTAATCAAACAATAATTCAAATGAATTTGATAAAACAGACAAAGCAAAGAAATTAGTGAACAATCTAAGACTGGTGTAATACTAATGACATAATGACTGTGGTGCTTTTGCATGTCACACTGTGTGGAATGTTGCTCAAATGGGAATCACCCACCTACTGTACTTTATCATAGTTGGGCCAGGTCTTGTGAAAGCTGTTCTGAAGTCATATAAGTAATTAAGTTGAGAATGAATATACATTTAGAAACTCAAGACACTTTTCCCCCCTATCGCTAGTTAGATCATAGACATCTCCCTGTTTTTACAAAGATCACTATCTTTGGTCATTTCCGCCATCTAGAGTATCTGAACATCAGTGCATGCATTGCAATGATTTTCCCAACCAAAACTCAATATGCAAACCTTTGTATGCATTCCTGTATGAAATAATTGTAAACCACACCTATATAATCCACATGGGTTCAATTTAGCAATTTAATATTGATTTAAAAAAAAATCTTACCATAGATATAGAAGACTGAGGGCCATCCAACGAACTGAACCAGTACTCCTGCTAAAGGCATGGCAATCACAGCACCTGCATATGAACCTGGAGATAAAGAAAATGGAAAACAATGAACATGCCAATGTCGTAGTTCTCTTTGGTCAGCATCTAAATGAAACCCCAATAAAATGACTAAGTAGTGATGCCCTGGTATCAAAACTAGCTTTGACTGAAAAAAGCTTAGACTATTACATGATCATTACTCTGCAGCACCTCAGCAACTCTTCTTCATCACTAGAAAAGGACTACTAGAAAAAAGTATGACTTGTCACAAAAACATGAATAATCTCAGTTAGTGTAAATGTCATGCAACTGCAACCCTATTGGATTCATCAAATTTGGACTTATTGGCACCATCCTTGGGAGAGGATGTTTTAATGTATATGTTATTATCTGATGGCCTTATAAACACTCTCCATTTGAATAGGCCAGCGAGCAAGCTCCTTCAGAATGAGCAGGTGAAGTGTGTGAGGGCAATCTTTAATTCAGAAGTGATGTCAAAAGGGTTTGGAAGCACCGGTTGTCATGGCTCCAGTTTATTATGAAAGATGGCTGTTTTAATGCATTTTCGGGGGAGAACAACAGCCGACTTCTGCAAAAGGAAACCACCTCTGTAACACATCATTTTAAGGGGTCCTTATTACAGTGTAATTACATATGTATAGCATTGTAATAATTCCTAGTTACACTGTACTAACAACATGTAACTGGTGGTACCTGCAGTCTGTAATTACAGAGATGTAAACTAAGGTTTGTTACCATGCTTGTTACAAATGTTCAGGTTTCCGATAAGATCTGAACACACCATTTTTCACCTGAACACACCACATTATAAATATTAGCCAATTTAAAACCAACCACCTCATTGACAACATAAGCTATAAAGGGCTCTGGAGTATGATGCCCAGGCCCAGGTCCTGCTTTCTTTTGAAATTCATGGAAGCTTATGAGCACTATGCCAAAAACAGGGTTTTACATAAATAAATAGTTTAAATTGTTAAATTGTTTAACAGTGAATTTTACATGTAAAGCAATTGTAGCTAAGGAGGGTGGGGCTTGACAAAGGATGAATTAACAGTTACGGCAAACATTTGGGGATAGTCATTCAGTGCTTGCCAAATTGTAACCTATTAAGCTTGGTTAAATAATATGTTTATAAATGCACTTAAAATGGTCATAATAATATAAGACAACCCCTTATTTTATCATGTAACCTGGCAAGGGTTTCACAGTTGAAGAACATGCTCACTTTGGATGCATTAGTGCACTTATTTATTTAAGGCATCTTTATTAAGGCACTACATACAGAGGGTAGTGCGTACGGCCCAGTACATCACTAGGGCCAAGCTTCCTATCATCCAGGAGCTATATACTAGGCGGTGTTAGAGGAAAGCCCCAAAAATTTGCAAAAACTCCAGTCACCCAAGTCATAGACTGTTCTCTCTGCTTCCGCACGGCAAATTGTACCGGAGTGCCAAGTCTAGGACCAAAAGGCTCCTTAAAAGCTTCTACCCCCAAGCCATAAAACTGCTGAACAATTAACCAAATGGACAACGGATTATTTACATTGACCCCCCCCCCATTTGTTTTTTACACTTCTGCTACTCACTGTTTTATAGTCACTGCATAGTCACTTCAGCCCTACCTACATGTTCAAATGACCTCGACTAACCTGTACCCCCACACATTGACTCTGTACCGGTACCCCCTGTATTTAGCCTCGTTATTGTTATTTTATTGAGTTTCTTTTCATAATTTTTTACTTTAGTTTATTTGGTAAATATTTTTTAAACTCTTTCTTGATCTGTACTGTTGGTTAAGGGCTTGTAAGTAAGTAAGCATTTCACGGTAAGGTCTACACATGTAATGTTCGGTGCATGTGACAAATAAAGTTTGATTTGATTGTGATCACGTCAATATCTGCCCACTGCACTCGAAATAACAACAACCTCTAACGTGCCCACAATTTGTGTTGACTGACTCACAGTGACAGTGGTACTGAGATCGAGAAGAAAGTTTTGAGCAAAATACAGCCATAAGAGATTGGTTGTACAGGAGAGGTTGTATAGGAGACAAAAGGTTATATAGGAGGCAAACACGTCCACATAGGAGAGAGAAGGTCGGTTTTCCATGCAATTTTTTTGCTTTTTGGATACAGAAATTGAGCTGGATAATTTAGCATAGGTAGTTAGCTATCTAGCTAGCATTCTACATATTCTAAATCATCCTGCAGAATACCAAAAACTAGCTAGCTAATGTTAGCTTCCTAACTTAATTAACATCCACAGACTTTCCATGCCTTGACAGCTAACTTTATCTAGCTAGCTACCTACAGAGGGCAAATAGCAAGCTAGCTGGGTTCGATCATGGTCTTATCTTCCCTGAACCTTGTTCTCGGGGTATCCATTACCAAGGTTATTAAATGAGACACACCCAGCATGTTAATGTTAGCTTGTGTCAACACACCTATGAATAGTTCCTTTTTAAAGTAAACACTAGCTAGCTTATTCGTTTTGGCAAACACCATAAGTTTTATGCTAGCAGGATAACACAACAACTAGCTGGGTAGCTAGGTCTAGCTATATATAGGCTTAAACCCTAAAAAAAACATCTAATAATGTTAGCAGAGATATTGGAGGAAGTTGTCTGTACTGTCTCTGATGATAGTTTGCTAGTAGGCTAATTGTCTTAGCTATATTCCCATATACAGTAGCTACATTCTGTTTCTCTATGACACCTTTCCCATTGGGTCTCAGACTCCAGGATTGGAAAACACAGAAACAGATGAAAAAACAGACGTTGTCGATTTCCATTGTTGCTTGTAATGTTAAAAAGGGGAGAAAAAGACAATCCCATTCTCTCTGAATTAGCTAGCTGGCTAGGTTGCTCAACATACTATACGCTGCAGATTCCAGTCACCACCACAAAAAAGTATGTTATTGAGTAGGCCTATATTTTTGTTTATTCTAGTTAAATCAAATGATGAATCCAACAATAAAAAGCTGTACTATTTTGTAGTCTTTTTACATGTTACAATAAAGTTGACTAAATTAGAAGTTCATCTTTTGGTTGTTTTGACTTGGTAATTAGTATTAAGTATATTTATGGTATATGGTTGACCTATATCTGACCTGGTTTTGTAAACTCAACCAAATTAACGCAGATTATACACTTTGGGGGGGACTGCTAGCAATAATATTGTGTTGACAGGTAAGTTATTTGAGCCTATTGAGCCTCCAACCTTTCTAATCTTGGACACCCAGCGCATCTGTCCATGAGAGATTGCCACGTTGTGACAGTTGTTACTAAATTGGATGCAGCTGAGAAGAAATGAAACACAATATTTGTGAATTTAGTGGAAACTTGCCCATTTGTAACAAGCAAGGCAACAAGCATTTGTTGTTACAGATCTATCATTACTGACCGCAAATGCCACCAGTTACATGTTGTTATTACAGTGTAACTATGAGTTATCACAATTAACTACAATACTTGTTAGTGTAATTACACATGTAATTACATTGTAATAAGGACCCCATAAAATGAAGCGTTACTACAACCTATCCCATCCCCATTTGACCACAATGCTAAACATCTCTGGACAGAGAACAATGAGACATATATTCAATGGCTCGATTAGGGTTGATTGTGGTTATGGGTGTAACAGAAAGGCAGGCAGGTTATTTTTGAATATCCATTCGATTTAATAAATGAATTCGATTTTTGCACTTTCACCTGTGTAGTTCATCATAATTTATTTAATCTGTAGCCTAACAAACTGCATGGTTACCCGAGTCGTAGTGGGAGGACCACACACCATATAGCATATTATTGATATCTTTGCAAGGGGGAAGATGGTGGAGGCCCATATGATCAATATTTGCGCATCACCATTTCACACATAATTTATTTTACAGAACAAAAAGATCCCACCATGTCGAACAAACAAATTATATGTCGGTGTTTATAAAATTGTGCCTTAAAATCTTGTTTCCATTACAGCTCACGTGTTTGTTTTTTTATATGGTATGACTTTCCTCAAATAAAAACTGGATGGAAACGTGGTTAGTGTTAATTTCACTTACCACAGAATGAGGTGGTGGCCAGACGACTTCTCTCTAGGGGAGGAGCCCATTTGGCCCACATCCCATGGCATGCTGGGTAGGTAACACCCTGTATAGGAAGCATTACAGGATTATTACCCTTATTCTGAATGGTCAAATAATCAACCGGAGTAAAGAGATACAGATATATACAGTACCAGTCAAACGTTCTGAATAATGTGTCCATCTTTTGACTGGTACTGTATACGTGTCCCTGTACTGTATATGAACTTTGTCAAATGTATCATTTGTATCATGCATGTATAATGTGTCATTATGATGACTAACGTTGCCACCTTCAATTTGGCTACATTTAGTAGATTTGGTTTAAATTTGGCAATGAAAGTGTCAAAATCCAGCAACACTGAAGACGACGCACCTCCACCAAGCCTTGTAGGATGCGAACTAACATGACACAGCCGTAGTGCCTCCTGGCTGCTGACGGGATGAACATATTCAGTATGGACGTGAGGAAAATGGCCGCCCCAAACACTCTGGGGAAACATTACATTATAGTGTAACTAGGTTATAGACAACAATGGTGAGCAAAAATTACTACAAAGGGTAGCATTTTCCAATATTTGCGTACAGGATCTTATAGGGTCTTAGTTTGAGCCAGCTTGCTACAGCAGGGAAATAATCATTCAGCAACAGGAAATGTACATTTTTGTAGGGGTTGATAACTTTTTCAAAAGGGAAAGTCAAGTCTGACAAAGTGGAAACTTCAGAAACCAAAGTACAAATTTTAGATTTCCTGCATTGCAGAAAAGTTATCCTGCACCAGGGTGATAAAATTAAGATCCTACATCTGTACCCTCCCCTATGCACTTATTTGGACAGTGAAGCTAAAACTTTGAATTTGACACTATACTCCAGCATTTTGGATTTGAGATCAAATGTTTTATAGGAGGCGACAGTTACAAAGGCAAAACGCAGTAACTATGCCAACAGTCAACACCAGCCATATGCAGGACCTGCAGAAGGAGCTACATGAGCTAATGCAGAAATTTCTCAGCCACCACCATCCACTCTACAGAGTCCCACAAAAACCCAGGACCAAGCCAACAGCTGAATCAGAACGCACCAACCAGCCAACCCAACCAACCAACCAACTAATGCACCAACCCAGCTGAGCCCCTCCATCTCACGACCTGTAATTACTCCCATCATTCCTGCCATCCTCTACAGACCTGACGAGAAACCAGATAATATATTAATTATGGAAAGTTTATACTAGAATAAACTTTTCCCAAATAAAAAGGTGGCAAAATTATTGCGCCTCACAACAGATAGAGCTATGAGGCTCTTGACTGTGGCCCAGCTTGGCTCCCACAGCCCTATCATCATTAACACAGGGACTAATGACCTGCCTGCCCAACAGGAGAGGGTGGCCAAATCACTAAGGGGAGTAATAGAGAGGGCCTCCACCATCTCCCCCTTGCGAATATTGTAATATCTACAGTAGACTGCTCCAGAGAGATTTCCACCCTGCCACCATCCAGAGGGTAAATGCCAGCATCTCTCGGGACTGTATGCTATGGCCCAACGTACACCTGGCCCACCATCCCACCCTCAGCCTGGTCTTTCTTTCCGACAATGTACACCTGTACAAAGAGACAGTCCCCACCTTCGCAAGGATGTTAAAGGATGTTGCTTTGGGTGGCCAGTTCAACTCACCCCACAGGAGCAGTAGACCAGCCACCAACTCCCTGAGACAAATCAGTTGCTCCTTTAGACCTGCATCCGTTGGCGCCTCACAGAGGCTGGAGAACAGCCAGCAACACTGCCCACCACCCACCCCCCATCGCTTTTCTGCTGAGGAACTGCATGCAGATACACTGAGCTATGCACAAGCCGTACGCAGTCAAAGAGGCCCCACGCAGAGTTTGGAAGATCACAGGCCACACTACCCTCCACACACCCCTCTTTAATTCCCCCTACAACCTCCCTCCCATGCTACCAGACCAGGCCCGCCTCAGCACAGCTCAATCAGACTCAACAAATAGCTGCAGATGATCCTATGCTTGTTAACTGTTATGGGAATAAGCTGAACACCCCCTCAGAATGTACATATTGTAAGGGGCTTGGGCTAATGTACTGTACCTTAGTGTGTGATGTATGATAAAACAAATGTTTACACAATTGACATTTGTGTACAAGACTCGTGTCCTGACAATCTGGTTCTCAGAAACATGGTTAAATGGTTTGTCTCTGATAAATACATTTAAGTAAATGATTATATTGTATTTAGATGTGACAGATTACAGAAAGGGGGAGGAGTGTCCATATATGTAAAATCTATTTTCATGGCATTCCAACCTTAAAATAGTTCTGTTGCTAGAATTTGAGCTCCTGGTTGTACAATGGTTCTCCCTTTAAAAGTTGGGTTTGGTGGGCTATGGGAGAGGTGACATGCCTTGCAAACATACATTAATACTGTACATTTAAAGTCCCTAAACTAGGCAAGGGTCTATTGTCCTGCTGATAGCCCATCAAGGGTGGATGGCTTCTAGCCCATCAAGGACATGTTGTTTGCAGAGTCCACAAACAGGAGGGGGAGTTCCAGAGTTTACAGAGCTTACAGATGTCGTTCCTCGCCCTCTTCAACGCATCATTCTCCACCTGACTCTCCGCCAATGACGAGTGACTCTCCGCCAGCCGCGTGACTCTCCGCCAATGACGCCTGACTCTCCACCAATGATGAGTGACTCTCCACCAATACCACCTTGCTCTGGACCAATGCATCAACTGATTCATTTAACAATCATGGATAAAGCGATTTAATTAAGGGTTTCAGTTAGGGAAATATGGCGCTGTACAACGGGACCGGTCGGGAGTAGTGTAGGCCTAAGCTATTATTAAGGGACTGCAAGTGAAGAGCATAAAAATCCTAACATTTCCAAATAAAATTCTGATTGATTTATCAAGACCATTCCCCATGCTCTGTGATTCAGTGATATTTATTCCTTATTGTCCTGCTGAAAAAAACATCAGAATTTTGAAATTTTATTTTTATAATTATTTCATTAATGAAAGCATAAATACTGTACAGTAACAAACGCATAAATACTTTACAGTATATGCTTTATCTGACATTTTGCAGTTGCATGAGGTTTGTAGTTAGAAATGTAAAACTTAAGAGTATTTATTTTCTCACACCTACAGTAGCTGAGCTATTAGACCAGGCTTACTTGACAGTTAGAAGTAAATGCGTGTCTACGGATGGTGTTATAAATCAGACTTCCTGTATATTACAAAAGGTGTTCCACAGGGGTCGATTTTGGATCCTGTACTTTTTACTGTTTACATTAGCCATGCTGGCTAAGTGGGCCTTGAATTCTAAATAAATCACAGACAGTGTCACCAGCAAAGCATCCCTACATCATAACACCTCTTCCTCCATGCTTCACCGGCGGAGATCATCCGTTCACCCACACCACATCTCACAAAGACACAGTGGTTGGATCCAAAAATCTCTAATTTGAACTCCAGACCAAAGGACACATGTCCACTGATCTAATGTCCATTGCTCATGTTTCTTGGCCCAAGCAAGTTTCTTCTTATTATTGGTTTCCTTTAGTAGTGGTTTCTTTGCAGAAATTCGACCATGAAGGCCTGATTCACACAGTCTCCTCTGAACAGTTGGTGTTGAGATGTGTCTGTTACTTGAACTCTGTAAAGCATTTATTTGGGCTGCAATTTCTGAGGCTGGTAACTCTAATGAACTTATCCTCTGCAGCAGAGGTAGTAACTCTGGGTCTTCCATTCCATGGACCTCATGAGAGCCAGTTTCATCATAGCACTTAATGGTTTTTGCGACTGCACTTGAAGATGCTTTCAAAGTTTTTGAATTGTCCATATTGACTGACCTTCATGTCTTGAAGTAATGATGGACTATCATTTTGCTTTTCTAATTTGAGCTGTTATTGCCATAATATGGACTTGGTATTTTACCAAATAAGGCTATCTTCTGTATACACCCCTACCTAGTCACAACACAACTGATTGGCTCAAATGCATGAAGGAAAGAAATTCCACCAATTAACTTTTAAGAAGCCACATATGTTAATTGAAATGCATTCCAGGTGACTACCTCATGAAGCTGGTTGAGAGAATTCCAAGAGTGTGCAAAGCTGTCATCATGGCAAAATGTGGCTCTTTGAAGAATCTCAAATATAACATATTTTTTAGATTAGTTTAAAACTTGTTTGGTTACTACATGATTCCATATGTGTTATTTCATAGTTTTGATGTCTTAACTATTATTCTACAATGTAGAAAATAGTAAAAAATATTTTAAAAACCTTGAATGAGTTGGAGTTCTAAATCTTTTGATCGGTGGTGTATATTATTGAAATGACATCCACCCTGTATTCAAGAGAATGTTGTGTCTCAACCTGTAGGATCTAAGCTACAACATATGCAAATATATTAAAAAATCTAAGTTTATGCATTTTTAGATAATTGATATTAAAGTAAGAAAAGGGTCATTTTAAAAGGAACGAAAACTACATCCTGAAATTATTAAATTGTTTGACAACCCTGTTTGTAAGCTTAACATTTATATCAAACTCAACCGTTTATCTTTTCCAGTGATGAAGACATGGATGTTTGGGTAGGGTGGGGTATGGGGTATGCAAAATGTGTCACGTTCTGACCTTTATTTCCTTTGTTTTGTCATTATTTAGTATGGTCAGGGCGTGAGTTGGGGTGGGCAGTCTATGTCTGTTTTTCTATAATTTGGGGGATTTCTATGTTTCGGCCTAGTATGGTTCTCAATCAGAGACAGGTGTCATTAGTTGTCTCTGATTGAGAATCATACTTAGGTAGCCTGGGTTTCATTGTTTGTTTGTGGGTGATTGTCTATGTTAGTTGCTTGTGTCAGCACAGTTCTTATGGTAGCGTCATTATTTGTTTATTGTTTTTGTACAGTTTACTTGTTTTTCATCATCATCTATTAAATTATGCATTCACACCACGCTGCGCTTTGGTCCGCTTCTTACGACGATGGGTAAACATTGAATGCCTTTCTCCTGAATGTTTTGTCATTCAGGTTAAAAAGGTGACTTTCTGACCACTTCTATCATGGGAAAACATGTATGGAAAGTTGTTGAAAACAAAAGTGATGCTGTCAAAAAGTGAATGAATTGAAATGCATTTACCCATGACACCTTCAAATGGGGGGACTAGATACATAGTGCATTCATTTCTAAACAGTAAAACATATGTATGAAAATACCCTAAAATAAAAGGCGACAATCTGTACTGTCGCTTCATATAACACATTTGATCTCAAATCCAAAATGCTGGAGATATAGAGCCAAATAAAACATTTTTCTTCACTGTCCAGATAAACACGCAAGGGAGTGTATGATACAGTAACAGCTACATACAGAATTATAAAATCTTAATGAACACTTGACATACAACAACCAGGTCAACAACAACCCACCACAATTACTGTCATGGCCTGTACTGCTGTAGATCTAAAGGTTAAAACCAGTCACAGGTAAAAGAAAGTGAGCACCCAAGACTATCTTCTAATTGACTCAACACCAATCATCAATGTCCCTGAAATAGTCGGTCCCTCCCAGGTCTCCCCTAGCCTCGACTCCAGATGTTCTAGATTTAGGAGAATATGGTGTGATCTCTGGCATTGCAAGAATGGGTCTCCTTCTGACAGCTCAAAATGACCAATCCAACATAACAATATGACAGTTCTAATACATCTGCCTTTGAGGGACAGACAGAGATCCCATATGATTCTGCTTCATCCCCATTGCTTTCTTCCTTTCTTCCACCCCTCCTTTTTTCCAAAACAAAGTGTAAGTGACACTCGTAATATTCCAGTGGCTGGCGTCTCAGGGAGAAATCAGATGCAGGATCTTTCATTATTTACTCCGTCAATGGCATGTTCTCTTTTCCTGTGAAGATTTTATTACAGGACTACTTTCAGCCCCATCAGAGCTCTACACACACACACACACACACACACACACACACACACACACACACACACACACACACACACACACACACACACACACACACACACACACACACACACACACACACACACACACACACACACACACACTGGATGGCATTAACCCTTACCTAACACACAAACACTGCATGCCTTTTTCACTTAGGTACCTGAAACCTTTCAGTTATAGCTCTAACGCCACACACTGGCTACCAATGCCAAATATCCCGTCTTGCAGTTCTAAACCTCACCACACACATTGACTGACTACATATTTCAGACACCCAATGTATGTTCCTGCACTTATTTTAATTATATTTTTTACAATTGCTAGGACCCATTTCTCAATACTTAAGTCACTTTTTCAAAACTCTTCACACAGTGAGCATAACAGCAGTCTTTGTGGGCTAAACTGTGGATCATTTTTCATCGCTTTGGCACAAAATGCATTCAACGACTACATCTTTCAATTTTCATGAACTCTCTTCTCACTCAGACACAACCACCACCAAAACTTATGTTCCTACAGGCCAATTTGCACATTTTAATACTCTTTTCAAAAATGTTCAACTTAAGTTCAAAACCTAAAATAACACAAAATTGAATAAGACATAAATTTGCTACATTTCTACAGTAATCCCGTATTGAAATATATTCCAAATCTAAAAAATGAAATACTATCAAAACAATTTGACCAACCACAGCTGATTCCCGTTGTAGCTGAACACCTACCCAAGTGTTAGTCTTTCAATTACATTACCATCTATACAAAGGGGACATCTTAGGAATAATGCTGTACTATAATGTAAACATGGACCCAGCCAGAGATAGAGAAGTGGCTGACAGAGGAAGAAGAGTGGCTGGGAGAGGGAGAGGAGTACGTACGCATGGTGAAAGAAGACTGAGAGGAAGATCAAGAACTGTCGTCTCAGATGAGATTAGAGCTACTATAATTGATCATGTAATAAATCATGGTCTATCAATGAGAGAGGCTGGTCTAAAAGTGCAGCCAAATCTGCAACACTCAACAGTGGCATCTATTCTGAGCAATTTCTGGCAAAACAACAGGTAAGATGTGCATTCTGCAAGGGCATCTGACTGAACTGCACATTACATAAGTAAATTGAGCAAAGCCTCCAAATCTACTTGTGGGTAATTGTAAATTGTTTTTGTATTTCTGCTTAGGACCGAACGGTTACCTCCTACAGGCGGGAGAGGTAGGATTTTCACTGCTGTGCAGGAAACTGCAATCGTTGATATGGTCATCAGAAACAATGGCATAAAACTCACAGAGATTCAGGACAGAGTGTTAGCAGACAATGTAAGCATAACAAATATTTCTAAAGTCCTGAAACAACATAAAGTCAGAATGAAGCAGTTGTTCACTGTCCCCTTTGAGAGGAACTCTGAACGAGTCAAGCAACTCAGGAACCAATAAGTCCAGGTAAGATGACTATAAAATACAGAACTGGTTTTGAACAAAACCAAACAGGGCAGAGGCACACAATGGCATGTTTTAGGTATAATGTAAACTACCGTAATAACCTAACTCTTATGTTGTCTTGTGGATTTATTTTAGAGAGTCATGGAGATTGAAGCCATGCAAACACCCCACACACAGTATTCATCTTTGTGAATGAGGCTGGTTTAAACTTGGCCAAAACACAGCGGCGAGGAAGGAATGTGATTAGAAAAAGAGCCACATTGGATGTCCTGGGCCAGAGGGGTGACAACATCACAATGTGTGCAGCAATATCCTCTGATGGATTCCTGTTACACAAACCACTAATTGGGTCATACAACACCGAGCATCTCATATCATTCTTGGGTGACCTCTATGGAAGGGTTGTGCCGGGTGAGGAAAGGGTTGCAGCGAGGTGAAATCGGCCAACGTTTGTAATTGTATGGGACAATGTGGCATTTCACCACTCCCGTGCAGTCACAGAGTGATTTGCATTCCATCCCAGGATGATGTCACTTTTCCTCCTTCCTTACTCTCTATTCCTCAACCCCATGTAGGAATTATTTTCCTCATAGAGGTGGAAGGTTTATGACCACCATCCACATGATCAAATGTCCCTCCGGGACGCAGTGAATGCTGGATGCCTGGAAATATCTGCAGAAGATTGCCAGTGATGGACCAGGCATGCCAAAATATTCTTTCCTCGGTGTATTTCCCAAGATGACATAAGATGTGACGTGGATGAGAACCTGTGGCCAAATGCATAAGACAGAGTTGACTAGTATTGCTACTGTATCTGTATCGGTAGATGGTGTATATACAAATTATTGTATTTTGGAATCCCTCAATGCCATAAAATGACATAAAACATATTAAAACGTATTGCATCATGTCTGATATATTCCTGTAACATAAACTGCAGTGAATTCTAAACAGTAGAGATGTGTCATTCTTGTTTTGTAAAGAAAACATTGTGTAATGCTACCTGTTGTTCGTGTTGTTTAGGTTATTGTTTTATGAATGACAATGTGTGCTTGTTGGGTGACAACCTTTGCTAGTGTTATGGAAGAAAGAGTTGATTTGAGACATGTATAAAGTGTTTTGATAGTTATAGGGTATTTTGAACGTATTTGGAACGTGAAATTAACTGCTGTGCCAAGCTGAAAGTTAGTTAGGAGAACTGTGTGAAGAGTTTTGAAAAAGTGACCGAAGTATCGAGAAATGGGTCCTAGCGATGGTAAAAAAAACAATGAAACAATGTATGCATTCCAAACCTCCATTATCAATAGTCAATGATCTTGAGCCACCCCAGTCACCTATTTAACACTCTCTAGTCCACCCACAAACCAGTTCTATTAAAATACCTTCTATTTCTTGAATTTCCTGAGTTTTTCAGTATAGTAAACATTGCCCATATTGGGACAGCCCCAGGGTCACAAGGAGTGAGAGTGTTAGTAGTGTGAAGGTCTCACCTGTTGGCGGCCAGCTTGTTAGAGATGAAGCCTCCAGGGATCTGTGTGACGATGTAACCCCAGAAGAAGGAGCCATGGATCAGTCCCACAGTCTCTGGGTCCCAGTTGAATTGAGCTGGCTGGTGAAGAGGGATAATATAGGGTATTTAACTGGTTATGAGTTATTTCACATAAGAAGCATTTGTGTATGTGTCCGGGGCTATTATGTTGTTAGAGTTTGAAAATAGAACTAGAGGACTGTTTGGGGGATGCTGCTGTCCTTCAGAACACTTTGACATTTCCATCCAAATATCAGCTGTTATAATACAACATTCAAGGGTGTGTTCACCTGATCCCCTGTATCAGGGATGGATGATTGATGTAGATAATTAAGAGGAATAAACTCAAGATTTAGATATGCAATCTTTTTAGTATTTTGACTGAAGCCTATAGGCCTACATTGATGACTGCTGGCTAACAGGTGATGATAGATGAATCACTGATGATTCAAGTGTTAGCCTATACATGCCCATTTACTAGGCATACTATGGAATTATATTATATTTTAAAAAACGTTTTCAAAATTCAATCAATGTGGGCATTGATATCATTCTATGGTGATGTCAGTAAACTCGTCTTTCCACAATAGTGCCCTCTCAGTACTGTTTTCGTGTTGAAAATGTTTGATGTTGTTTTCTCATGTTAAACTACATATTTGTTCAATCTATATTCCATATAATCTTACAACAATTGCTGTCGTTACATCATTTTATTCCCTTGCCGTTATTGCAACATTGTAGACAAGTCTGTTTCATTTTCATACCATAGGCCCATTTATTTAGGTTTGATATGGATGCAGTGTTCGGGACTCATGAACAACACTACACTCACGAACAACGCTACACTCACGAACAACACTACACTCACGAACAACGCTACACTCACGAACAACGCTACACTCACGAACAACACTACACTCACGAACAACACTACACTCACGAACAACGCTACACTCACGAACAACACTACACTCACGAACAACACTACACTCACGAACAACACTACACTCACGAACAACACTACACTCACGAACAACGCTACACTCACGAACAACGCTACACTCACGAACAACACTACACTCACGAACAACACTACACTCACGAACAACGCTACACTCACGAACAACACTACACTCACGAACAACGCTACACTCACGAACAACGCTACACTCACGAACAACGCTACACTCATGAACAACACTACACTCACGAACAACGCTACACTCACGAACAACACTACACACGAGCAACACTACACTCACGAACAACACTATACTCACGAACAACACTACACTCACGAACAACACTACACTCACGAACAACACTACACTCACAAACAACGCTACACTCACGAACAACACTACACACGAACAACACTACACTCAAGAACAACACTACACTCACGAACAACGCTACACTCACGAACAACGCTACACTCACGAACAACACTACACACGAGCAACACTACACTCACGAACAACACTACACTCACGAACAACACTACACTCACGAACAACACTACACTCACGAACAACACTACACTCACGAACAACACTACACTCACGAACAACACTACACTCACGAACAACGCTACACTCACGAACAACACTACACTCACGAACAACACTACACTCACAAACAACGCTACACTCACGAACAACACTACACACGAACAACACTACACTCAAGAACAACACTACACTCACGAACAACGCTACACTCACGAACAACGCTACACTCACGAACAACGCTACACTCACGAACAACACTACACACGAGCAACACTACACTCACGAACAACACTACACTCACGAACAACGCTACACTCACGAACAACACTACACTCACGAACAACACTACACTCACGAACAACACTACACTCACGAACAACACTACACTCACGAACAACACTACACTCACGAAAAAAGCTACACTCACGAACAACACTACACTCACGAACAACACTACACTCACGAACAACACTACACTCACGAACAACGCTACACTCACGAACAACACTACACTCACGAACAACGCTACACTCACCAACAACACTACACTCACGAACAACACTACACTCACGAACAACACTACACTCACGAACAACGCTACACTCACGAACAACACTACACTCACGAACAACACTACACTCACGAACAACGCTACACTCACGAACAACGCTACACTCACGAACAACACTACACTCACGAACAACACTACACTCACGAACAACGCTACACTCACGAACAACACTACACTCACGAACAACACTACACTCACGAACAACGCTACACTCACGAACAACGCTACACTCACGAACAACGCTACACTCACGAACAACGCTACACTCACGAACAACGCTACACTCACGAACAACACTACACTCACGAACAACGCTACACTCACGAACAACGCTACACTCACGAACAACACTACACTCACGAACAACGCTACACTCACGAACAACGCTACACTCACGAACAACACTACACTCACGAACAACACTACACTCACGAACAACGCTACTCATGAGGAAAGAGTTACTTCATTTCGCTCAATAATTTTTTTCTTAGTTTAGAGTCTGTTTCCCATATCATTCTGTTTTGTTTCCGGACTTTTCGGTGACAATGCTATCAGTGCGCACCTGAGCGTTCACAAGTTTATTTCTGGCCTTCCTGCATTTGGTCAAGCCACTGAAGGCGCACACGCATTATTCTCAAATCAAATCAAGTTGTATTGGTCACATACACATATTTAACAGATGTTATTGTGGGTGTAGTGAAATGCTTGTGTTCCTAGCTCCAACAATGCAGTAATATCTAACAATTCACAACAATACACACAAATCTAAAAGTAAAATATTATAGTTAAGAAATATATCAATATTAGGACGAGCAATGTCGGAGTGGCATTGACTAGAATCTAGTAGATTACAGTATATACATATGAAATAAATAAAACGGTATGTAAAAATTAAAGTGACCAGTGCTCCATTATTGAAGTGAACAGTTATTCCATGTCTATGTACATAGGGCAGCAGCCTCTAAGGTGCAGGATTGAGTAACCATGTGGTAGCTGGCTAGTGACAGTGACTAAGTTCAGGCCAGGGTACTGGGTGGAGGCCTGCTAGTGATATTTTTTTACTGTTTATCTACCGGTAATATGGTTCCTGCATGAACATGAAAGTTTATATTCTGACCAGATAACCATGTAGGATTTTGGTGAAATTGCGTTGACATTTTAAGTTGTGTGCTGCAGAGGCTTCATGCCGCCATCAGGGGCCATAGGGGCATGTACCCCTTCAGATTTGCCCTGTAAAGAAATATAATAATATAAATAAAAATAGAATATACTATTTATATACTGTATATATTTTTTTCTGTAATACTCTAGCCACTTACAGTGGCGATTCAGTTCATTCAGCCTCATTTACTACCTTTAAAAAAACATAGCTGATATGGCTGACTTGCATAAACAAATGTGGTTTCCACTGACAATTGAGATGTACAAACTATGGCATAAGGGGGGACGAACGGATAAGAGGCAATCCGTAATTTCGACTAAGACATTAATGAGCGAGCGATGAAGTAGTCAATATGACTACATACACTGCTCAAAAAATAAAGGGAACACGTAAACAACACAATGTAACTCCAAGTCAATCACACTTCTGTGAAATCAAACTGTCCACTTCGGAAGCAACACTGATTGACAATAAATGTCACATGCTGTTGTGCAAATGGAATAGACAACAGGTAGAAATTATAGGCAACTCCCAATAAAGGAGTGGTTCTTGCAGGTGATAACCACAGACCACTTCTCAGTTCCTATACTTCCTGGCTGATGTTTTGGTCACTTTTGAATGCTGGCGGCGCTTTCACTCTAGTGGTAGCATGAGACGGAGTCTACAACCCACACAAGGGGCTCAGGTAGTGCAGCTCATCCAGGATGAGACATCAATGCGAGCTGTGGTAAGAAGGCTTGCTGTGTCTGTCAGCGTAGTGTCCAGAGCATGGAGGCGCTACCAGGAGACAGGCCAGTACATCAGCAGATGTGGAGTAGGCCGTAGGAGGGCAACAACCCATCAGCAGGGCCGCTACCTCCGCCTTTGTGCAAGGAGGAGCAGGTGGAGCACTGCCAGAGCCCTGCAAAATGACCTCCAGTAGGCTACAAATGTGCATGTGTCTGCTCAAACGGTCAGAAACAGACTCCATGAGGGTGGTATGAGGGCCCGACGTCCACAGGTGGGGGTTATGCTTACAGTCCAACACCGTGCAGGACGTTTGGCATTTGCCAGAGAACACCAAGATTGGCAAATTTGCCACTGGCGCCCTGTGCTCTTCACAGATGAAAGCAGGTTCACACTGAGCACATGTGACAGACGTGATAGTCTGGAGACGCCATGGAGAACATTCTGCTGCCTGCAACATCCTCCAGCATGACCGGTTTGGCAGTGGGTCAGTCATGGTGTGGGGTGGCATTTCTTTGGGGGGGCCGCACAGCCCTCCATGTGCTCGCCAGAGGTAGCCTGACTGCCATTAGGTACCGAGATGAGATCCTCAGACCCCTTGTGAGACCATATGCTGGTGCGGTTGGCCCTGGGTTCCTCCTAATGCAAGACAATGCTAGACCTCATGTGGCTGGAGTGTGTCAGCAGTTCCTGCAAGAGGAAGGCGTTGATGCTATGGACTGGCCCGCCCGTTCCCCAGACCTGAATCCAATTGAGCACATCTGGGACATCATGTCTCGCTCCATCCACCAACGCCACGTTGCACCACAGACTGCCCAGGAGTTGGCGGATGCTTTAGTCCAGGTCTGGGAGGAGATCTCTCAGGAGACCATCCGCCACCTCATCAGGAGCATGCCCATGCGTTGTAGGGAGGTCATACTTATATTATTATTATTATATTATTATATTATTATTATACAGGCACGTGGAGGCCACACACACTATTGAGCCTCATTTTGACTTGTTTGAAGGACATTACATCAAAGTTGGATCAGCCTGTAGTGTGGTTTTCCACTTTAATTTTGAGTGTGACTCCAAATCCAGACCTCCATGGGTTAATAAATTTGATTTCCATTGATCATTTTTGTGTGATTTTGTTGTCAGTACATTCAACTATGTAAAGAAAAAAGTATTTAATAAGAATATTTAATTCATTCAGATCTAGGATGTGTTATTTTAGTGTTCCCTTTATTTTTTTGAGCAGTGTATATACAGTGGGGTAAAAAAGTATTTAGTCAGCCAACAATTGTGCAAGTTCTCCCACTTAAAAAGATGAGAGAGGCCTGTAATTTTCATCATAGGTACACTTTAACAGACAAAATGAGAAAAAAATCCAGAAAATCACATTGCACATCAATTTTTTTTAATGAATTTATTTGCAAATTATGATGGAAAATAAGTATGCATGGAAAATTATGATGGAAAATAAGTATGCATGGAAAATTATGATGGAAAATAAGTATGCATGGAAAATTATGATGGAAAATAAGTATGCATGGAAAATTATGATGGAAAATAAGTATGCATGGAAAATTATGATGGAAAATAAGTATGCATGGAAAATTATGATGGAAAATACGTTGCAAACTTTCATTCATAGGCAAGGTCTTGATGGGTGTAGGGGAATCATGTTGTAGCCAAAACCTTTCGATGTTACACTGAGCTGGGTGAATGGAATATGAATGACAGTCATTGAATATGCTGTAATAGAATAAGGCCATGCCCATTAAAAAAAAATAGTTCTCCCTCATCTTAGACAGCACCGACCGCCACTGCTGGGCATGCATATTTCTCTCTCTGTACGGCACGTGCAATTTGAATGCACCTTGAGATTAAGATTGTTTTCTAGCATTGATGGGACAGGCTGAACAATTGAATAGTTAAACTATTCTACTATGAGGATGTCTGATTTGGCTGAAGCTTACTCGTGTTTTTGTCTGTGGAAAATGAAATGTGGACAACAATTTGCCATAATTCAAATAACCAAAGCAGGTACCAGGTCTCAGCTCCGTCTGGCTCTCATTTGGATCATAGGTGCCGACCGACTCAATTTGACCCCTGCCTCTACCTGCCTACCTCCTGCTGCTTCATTGCCCTAACGACTGCTACAAAGTCTTACACACTCCATAATGCACACCTCAATCTATGGAGTCTTGTTTATGTCAGTGAGATATTTCTTTCTCTCTCACCTGGAGTACAGGTGTCCCATTGATGTAGACCGTGTTGTTGTTGACCATCTCCACGATGGCCACCCCCAGGTTGCAGCGGATGCCAAAGGAGATGCAAAAACCCAGTCCACTGAGGATGGCGATGATGTAGCGCTTGGGCAGGCCGCAGCACCCGCAATCAAACAGAGGGGCACTGTGGCGAGGGGTCTCCTGTTCCGCGTCATCTGTCAGCTCCATCTGGTCCTCCTCGTCCGCATTGGTGCCATCGATTTTCCTGTAACACAAAACAAGTTGAGACAGATACCCAGCAAACAGTCCATTTTCCTACAATGTTCAACAGGAGGACAATGGTTAGTGTTTAATTGGTGATGTTGTTATACTACACTACATAGTCCTAATACTCTTCGGCTGTCCCCATAGGAGAACCCTTTTGGTTCCAGGGAGAACCCTTTTTGTTTTCAGAACCCTTTTGGGTTCCACGTAGAACCTTCTGTGTAAAAGTTCTACATGGAACCCAAAAAGCTTCTACTTTGAACCAAAAATAGTTATTCAAAGGGTTATCCTATGGGGACAGCTGAGAAAAACTCTTATGTTCAAGATAGCACCTTTTTTTCGAAGAGTGTACAACAAATAAGTATTGTGTATACAAAAATGTGATGTATACCTAATTCCCTTGAATGACACTTCATGGTAAATAGTTAAACAGTCTTTAAAAGACACAAAGACCATTCCTGATCTTACCCTTTCTGTCTTCAATACTATTATTATATATTTTTTTAAACTGAGGAAGGAATTGCTTTCATCTGGCCGCCTCAGATCTCTACCTGAGTTCCTCTCTCTGGGCAGATATGATAATGGTGTTCAAGGGCTCTGTATTTTATCATGTATTTGGTCTCTCTTGCACATACTGTACATCCATTGTTAGTGAATGGCATGTCCTAACTATATATACTATATGTTTTCAATCCATTGAATACGGACAGCTATAGTGATTCACAGGGGAATAAGGTCAGTATTCGAAGCGTCCTAACATTCATCACAAATGGATTGAATGTAAACAATATAAGTATTTGTGTGTTACATTGGTGTGTGGCGTTTGCAGAGCGCCACCCTCAGTGGTGTCGGGAAACACCCTGATGCATCTCGTTTTCAGCGGAAATGGAAAGAGAGCCTGTGACATGACTTCCACTTTTGGATGTTAACAAGGCAACACTCCACCTTAACTCCTCCTCCACATTTACTTGATTGGTTGAACAGTTTTTTTCTCTCCAGGACCAGAATGAAAGAAAGAAACAGGGCTCAGGTGTCTGCTGCATTAGGTTAGCAAAGCACAAATTCAATGGTTGACAGTTTAATAGATATCCTCAGCACTCCTCCAGGCAGCTAACAGACAGAGTGTTTGATAGACAGGTGGGCAAACAGTAGAGATTCTTGCAAACTTCTATCCATAAAACAACCTGAAAAAAATCATTTTTGGTGTAATTATATTTAAAATAATGGTTCTTTGCAGAACCTTACAAAAGGGTTATAGCAGCATGTGTTCCATTTAGACCTTGTCAAAAAGGGTTCTGCATAGCACCAAAAGGGGATCCGCTACTGTTACAAGCCAAATAACCCTAAATTGGCACTATTGTAGACTGAGTCAGTCATTTTTAAATTTGCACCATACTCAGGTTCCTTAACTAATGCACATGTTATTTGCTGCAGAACAGGCAAAGTGCACATAAAGAGAACTGAAGTGTCAAAGCATTAGCTGAAGCAAAACAAAACAGCAATACAATACAAACATATCCCTTTATTAGTCCCTTGATGTCAATGATGCTGGGCTCCATTCCTTTTTCCCAGGCACTCTTCAGAGGTCTATAGTATGTACACTTCATTCACTCCTTCATTCATTCACAAGTCTTTCATGTGCAAGAAAACCTTTATGATGTCTTGCTTGAAAGGCCCACATTCGTAAAAAAACAAAAGGGTATTTTATCCCATGATCTATTAGCAAGCAGAATCTTACTCATCCCTGTCTCCCACAGACTGTCACCACTGTCTTTCCCAATCCCCTAAGCCTCCATCCTTCCACTCCAACTCAGCCCTGTCTCCCTATCCACTGATCCCCCATTGAAATTCCACTGTACCCTCAGATGAACCATCAAACAGGCAAAGCGTCAATACAGGACTAAGATTGAATCCTACAACACCGGCACTGAAGCTTGTCGGGAGTGACAGGGCTTGCAAACCATAATAGTTGACAAAGGGAAACAAGCTGCCCAGTGACACAAGATGAGCTACATTTATTTTATGCTCGCTTCGAGGCAAGCAACACTGAAGCATGCATGAGAGTACCAGCTGTTCCAGAAAACTGTGTGATCACGCTCTCCGTAGCCTTGTGTGAGTAAAACATTTAAACAAGTCAACATTCACAAGGCCGATGGGCCAGATGGATAACCAGAACGTGTACTCAGAGCATTCACGGACCAACTGGCAAGTGTCTTCACTGACATTTTCAATATCTCCCTGACCGAGTCTGTAATACCTACATGTTTCAAGCAGACCACCATAGTCCCTGTGGCCAAGAAAGCAAAGGTAACCTGCCTAAATGACTACCTCCCCGTAGCACTCACATCGGTAGCCATGATGTGCTTTGAAAGGCTGGTCATGGTTCACATCAACACCATCATCCAGGAAACCCTAGACCCACTACAATTCGCATACCGCTCCAACATATCCACAGATGACGCAATCTCAATTGCACTCCACACTGCCCATTCCCACCTGGACAAAAGGAACACCTATGTGAGAATGCTGTTCATTGACTACAGCTCAGCGTTCAATACCATAGAGCCCACAAAGTTCATCACTAAGCAAAGGACACTGGGACTAAACAACTCCATCTGCAACTGGGTCCTGGACTTCCTGATGGGCCGCTCCCGGGTGGTAAGGGTGGGCAACAATACATCTGCCACACTGATCCTCAAAACTGGGGCCCCTCAGGGGTGCATGCTTAGTCCCCTCCTGTAGTCCCTGTTCACCCATGACTGCGTGGCCAAGCATGACTCCAACGTCAACAGTGGTAGGCCAGATTACCAACAATGATGAGACAGGACATAGGGAGGAGGTCAGAGACCTGGCAGTGTGGTGCCAGGACAACATCTCGCTCAACATGAGCAAGACAAAGGAGCTGATCGTGGACTACAAGAAAAGAAGGGCCGAACACACCCTCATTCACATCGACGGGGCTCTAGTGGAGCGGGTCGAGAGTTTCAAGTACATTGGTGTCCACATCACCAACTATCATGGCCCAAACACACCAAGACAGTTGTGAAGAGGGCACAGCGACACCTTTTCTCCCTCGGCATCCAACCGTAAGGCGCTACAGAGTGTAGTGTGTACGGCCGAGTACATCACTGGGGTCATGCTTCCTTCCATCCAGGACCTGTATACTAGGCGGTGTCAGAGGAAGGCCCAAAAAATTGTCAAAAGACTCCAGTCAAACAAGTAATGGACTGTTCTCTTTGCCACCTCCAACTCATCCAATGATCCCACATCCCTCCACCTCCAACTCACCCCTGTCTTCCCCAACCCCCAGCCCCCATCCCTCCATCCCTCCACCCCAACTCACCCCTGTCTTCCCCAACCCCCCAGCCCCCATCCCTCCATCCCAACTCACCCCTGTCTTCCCCAACCCCCCAGCCCGCATCCCTCCATCCCTCCACCCCAACTCACCCCTGTCTTCCCTACCCCCCCCAGCCTCTAGCTCTCTTCCCCAACTCACTCCTGATTTCTCCAGCCCCCATCCTTCCTCTAAACTCACCTATGTCTTCTCCAATCCCTCATCCAGAGCTGGTGTTATGGGTAGGCCTGCCCTACCCTACCTCCTTGCCCGTCCAAAATAAAATGTTTAAATATTGACAGAAAGACTCATCAGTCACAGATAAAGCATCTGAGCAAACGAAACAGAGCCCTATCTGTCTCAGTATTTATAGGCCATGTACTGTATCTGATGCTGTCTGGCCAAAAAGAGTATGGAATGTCATACTCTTTTTGGCCAGACACAATCAGATATATGGTCTACAGAGGAGCGCTGTTTCGCTCGATCGGATACGTTCTCCGGTGAGATTGTAACAGCCGGGTGCATCGTGCACTGTTCAGATTCTAGAATTATTTTGGACAAATGTCAAAGGTAACCTACTTTTTGAAGTGATTTGTTTGACAATCAGATGAAAACATTATGACTGGTTATGTTCATGCCACATTCAAAGGCAATACATTTACAGTGACTCAACTGACTCATTCTGGCACCGGCTTTGCCCTCATCCAAACTCACCCCTGCCTTCTCCATCCCTAATCCATCATACCAACTCACCCCTGTCATCCCCAGCCCCATCCCTCTTTCCAAACACACAGATCGTGCTCTCCACTATCTAAAATAGACTGGACAATGTTATGAGAATGGTTGATCATTATCAGTGGAAAGTATTTACGCTTGTCTTGTTTTTTTTATATATTTTTTTTATCCTCAGGTAGACCAAAATGATGTCATCCTGTCTGCATTAAGTCAATGACGTCATCATGTCTATGAAGTTCTATGACTATTGAGAAGTCAGATCATACTGAACAGAAGATGTATTTGTGTCTGTTGTTCAATGTCATTATTATCCAACCTTTTTTGTACCAACGATAGCTTACATTTCAAGAAGTAATTCAGAATGGACTAAAACAGTGTCAGTTTACTGACAGACTGGTCAGCAACATCCTAGAGAGACCCCATTAAGAGAACATGTCATTCCCATATATGTTTGTATTTCGGCCAATAAATGTAGTCTCAGTGAAGTATGACCTCATAGGAAATAAGATTACTGGTAGATAGATAGATAGATAGATAGATAGATAGATAGATAGATAGATAGATAGATAGATAGATAGATAGATAGATAGATAGATAGATAGATAGATAGATAGATAGATAGATAGTAATGATTTGACCAGTTTGGTGGGATTGGTGGCACATGGATCCTTGTGGACTTTGATGAAAGATTCCACTTTGCCTTTTCCATGTGTTTGTATCGTGTTTAAAATAAAACTGATAAAATAGAAAGTAAGCTGACAACATCATTCAGTTTACACACATTTAATGAGGACGCATTTTCATTGTACTAATATCACAACCATAATATAAATGAAAATCGCTTGTTGGGTCAATTTGTCCAGTTCACTTTTTAAAATATACTTTCAAATGTATCTATTTCAGACTGCACAGTGAACTCTGGATCTTAACCTGAAATAATTCCCTTTCACAGGAAATTGCCCACTTACTTGGTTTATCTCTTTTCAGACAACAATCCACCTCATATGTGGAAGTTACATATTTATCATCCTCCCCTTGTGAAATATATATCAGATATGAAATATGCATCACAATGTCTTAAGATAAAACTCGCGATGACATCACTTGCATTGCCTGGCAAGCAAAACAATTAAATATTTAGTTATCTCTTAAGATCTCTGGGTACAGTACATGGTAAGTTTAATGCTCTTCAATCCTCCTGTTTTCTACCACTGGCTTTGTTCATAGTCCTTAGAATTTTGATCAAATTATCTGAGTTTGGGATTATAGCACTGCAATCGTTTTGCCAGTGGATATAGAGCTTTTTAATGCTAGCCTATAGGACTATAATTTGGATTAGAATATTGACCAAGCTATATAAAGATCTTAAAATACAATAAGATAACTAAGATAAAATATCTAACAGTACTCAAAAATAAATAATATATCTGAAATGATCTGATCTGTTGCTTCAAGTAGATGTCAAACTTGCACTGTGTCGTTTTTACCCCATTGAGTCACACACATATCTCAGTCAAAGAGCGGAGATTCACACTCATTCAATCCCATTTCCCTCAACACATTCCAGACAGTCTCAGACTCACCTCTGCAGGTTCCCCAGGCCGTCTCCTACCATATTCTTCACCTCCTCCTTCCCTGGTTTCAGAAACTGCTCCTTCAGCCCTGCAACCCCCCCGAAAGGCATCTTCCTCTGCTTCTCCCTGTCCTTCTCCCTCTCTTTATTTCACAGGAGTATGTATCTCCCCCTCTCTCTTGCGCGCTTTTCTCTGGGAAAGACAAGCAAATATCTGCTAGATGTGGTTGCTCATTCTTCCTGAGATTTTAGGCACAATGGGGCTTGCTCCGCCTTTGTGTGTTGCCACGGGTCCCTCAGACGTTCCTCAGATGTGAGATGTGCTTCTGCTGTCTGCTCCTCTCTGGAGTGACCAGGGACTGGGAGGCAAGGGGATGATGGTCAAAGTGAGGAGGGGCTAGGTGGAGGTGAAAGGTGATCGTGTTGAGGCTAAGGGTGTGTCAGATGAACTCCTCAAGGTCCAAGGCACCAGATAGAGCTCCTAGCATGGCATAGTTCCTTCAGAAGGTTTGGTGGGAAGAGAGATAGAGGGAAAGAGGGAGGGAGAGAGAGAAGGAAAGAGTACAATCCCCCACCTCAGTATCTTGGCATGGTGAGCTGTGTGTGGTGCAGCAGGACTGAACAGCCCCCTTTGCTTTCCTCTCCATCTGACAGCTCCAACACTAATTGCAAAAAAATTGGTCTGGGGTACCTAACTGCTCTAGCAGGTACCTCTAGCCCTACCTCTTTAGCCAAGAATGTTCATTTGATACCAACCCAGTGGATGAATGATTTAATATTGACAAGCCGCATTCAGAGACCAGAGCAGTATGTGCGCAGGTGAAACGTAGGACGCAACTATCATCAGGTTCGCTGGTACAACACTCCCATTCTTTGCCAGCATTTCCATAGGACTATAATTTGGATCAGCTGTCAGCAGCAACAGAGTTAGCTACCCACGAGCTATTCAGACAGATGTACATTTACCTATTCACAGTCACACCAAATTACACGGGAAACATAACCCACATAAGTGGGTTTCCCATAACTAAATGCTTATTTAACTGGTACAGGCAAGCCCCAGAACCCAATCTTTGTCCAGTGTGAATCTCTTTATTTGCCGGGTCATTAAATATGCATGGGATTTTAAGAATTCCAATATAGACATTTTAAAAATGTATCAGTAGAATGTTGGTTGGTGCAACGAGCTCTCTGGCTCTGTTTTACTGATGGGTTGCTCCAGAGGGACGGCTTGGGGCGGTGCTGCTTACTTCACAAGTCTGTGAGCACCATAAATAAACTGTGGATCCAGCTCCCGAGTGGGCTCTCTCTCAATAAATAAGGCCCTTCATGACAGAAATATAACAGGCCAGTTGTCAGTGTAACATGGGATAAAGCCAGTTTCCTTTCTCTGTAGGCATTTACAGTAAATGCATGTATTGTACTATGTATGCATATGTTGATACTCACATGCTGTGTGTGTGTGTGTGTGTGTGTGTGTGTGTGTGTGTGTGTGTGTGTGTGTGTGTGTGTGTGTGTGTGTGTGTGTGTGTGTGTGTGTGTGTGTGTGTGTGTGTGTGTGTGTGTGTGTGTGGTAAAACTTCCCTGCTAACACTCTTTCTGCAAGGACCCAAATTCCAGACTCTCCAGGGGATGAGAAAATGAGGGAATTCTGGATTTAGTTTTCGTTGAGGTGGTGATGATGCTCTAGTAGTATAGCTCAGTATGTCGATGGAGATGCTATCTGGGATGACATGATAAGTTGGTTGTGCTTTCATGTGATGGGTCATTGATAGGGCCCGGAGTGTGGTCTCATGTCGGATAAAGTAACGACCCTCAATGTCTGCGTTGTGACATGTCACGTTAAAATTATGCCACCTGTCGGAGACAATGGGGCCCGGAGTGTACATTCAACTCCATGGGGGTTCTTTGCAATACAATTTCAGGAAAAGTCTTGCCTACCATCTAGTGGCTAGAAGGGGGTACAGGCCCCGACCAAGTTGTGGTACATACTGTACTTCACACTAAAACCATATCTATAAATTGCCAAAAGTCTATAAGAGGCTTTATAAACTTTTTTGAGGGGTGCTTTATTAATGTAAAGTGGTACTACTAATATTGCCTCTTTGTCAATAATTCCAGAATGAACAGAGAAGATGTAGTAGTAAATAAGATATCATGTTGTACACTGTGTGTGTGTGTGTGAATATGTTGCATTTGATAGTAGCCTACGTCTGTTTATTTCCATGTTATAGCCTCAGCTATTCAAGATTACTCAGATTTAAATCCATCAAAACATATGCTGGATGAATGTAGGGGGCCTTAAAGCTGTTGTCAGTGAGTCATGGACAGTCATGGCTTTGCATTGCCATTATAACTACTGTAGACCAATGCCTCGCTGTTAAATATACTCATACGGAAAACTAAGCTAATATAATATATCAACATATATCAAAGTACCAGACAAAAGTTTGGACATACCTACTCATTGCAGGGTTTTTCTTTATTTGACTATTTTCTACATTGTAGAATAATAGTGAAGACTACAACACTACGAAATAACACATATGGAATCATGTAGTAACCAAAAAAGTGCTAAACAAATCCAAATCTATTTTATATTTGAGATTCTTCAAAGTAGCCACCCTTTGCCTTGACAACAGCTTTGCACACTCTTGGCATTCTCTCAACCAGCTTCACCTGGAATGCTTTTCCAACAATCTTGAAGGAGTTCCCACATATGCTATGCCAAACTGTCAAAAGAATCACTACACTAATTCCGCTGAATTCAAATGAAAAGAAAACCACAGCTTTCTCGGATGCCTTTGATTTGCTGTTTTTGAGGTAGTACAGTCAGTAACAATTTTGTAATTCACGTTTCAATTGGTTTTCCTTTAATGACACTAAAGTAGAACATCAGGTTAATTTTCATTAGGATACACATTTTACAACAGAAAACAAAAATGCACCTTTCTTATTGGACAAGTACAGGTAGTCACGCACTGTTTTCGTCCATTTGATAGGTTTCCTAATGAATACAACCCTCTTTCCCTTATTAGTTGTTTCCAATGTGAACAGAGATAAAATAATGTCAAATAACGTCTTCACACTGCTCATGTGCTCCTCACCTCTCCCAATTATTATCTTTTAAGGAGTCTTGATTGAATTAGTCAAATTGTAAGAGGCACCCTTATTTGCTTAAGATCTTTGAATGCTGTCTAGTGGTTGTAACGGCATCATCCCTTGGCCGGTTTTGAAAATCCCATTTGACCCTGTTTGTGCAGCCTAGTTGCCTTGTTTTGCTGTTACATATTACACAGCTTCGATCACTGCAGCAGTAGTTGAAGTAGGCTAATATGAACGTCAGTATGAATCAGCCTTTTTTTCTTGTGTAAATGAATAGGATGTTACATCTATTCTATTGGCCTACATTGTAACAGTTCATCCAGTTTGAAGGCTCAACATTTATTCCCTTAAAGAGGAAATCCTTAATAGTAAAACAGTCCGTTTGCAATATTACAACAACAAAGAACTTACTGCAAACAACAAACACAGATTCTCCCCCCTCTGACATCATTGCACGCGTGATAGAAGAGCACAATATATACTGCAATTGTTTTTACCACGCTGCTCCTCAGCTCAGCAATAAAAACAATAACAATGTGGTGCGGCGGCCAGAGGTGCGGTTTCCCCTTACTGAGGATTCCAACTTTAAACATACCTTCAAACACATATATATTCACTTAATTATAATATAAAACAACTATAACAAAAGCAGGTTTTAAATTCATGTAAGCCGTCATTGAATCCCTCTCCCTGTTACCATCGAATGGCCTGTTCTTCTGTGTGACGTCTGCATCTAGTGCTCATGTGAGTGAGCATTGGACAGGAGGTCATGTGAATGCAGGAAAATGATTCAGGACGAGAGTGAGTTAGTGAATGAATGTGAATGAGATGGAAGGGTGCGTGCGTGGGGACTGAGCATTGTCCCCTCTCCAAAGCCTGGTAATCCCATTGCAGATCTTCAGTGGAGAGAGCAGGATTAAACATCTGATCTGGTAATGGGGCTATTTGGGTCACTGGGTCATTGGGTCTGTGGAACAGGCACTGGGTAATACATAGGAGACAGGGACAGGAGCTACGCTTGGCCTATCCTGTGTTCTTGTCTCATTGCCTGGACCTATCATGAGTCATGACTGGACACGCACACACACGCACACAGCCCAGTGAGCAGCTTATGGTCAGGTCATATATTTGAAATAGTTCTGTGTGTGTTTGGATATGTGTGCTGGTGGAGAAAAAACAAAGCCACTCTGTCTTTGCCCAGCTTGATAACCCCCACCTCAGCCGCAGGCATGACCTCGGGCATGGAGCTGCCCCAGGAAAGGCAATGGAAGCATGGACATGTGAGTGTGTGTGTGCACTCTACGTGCCTGCGTTTGTCTATGGCGCTTTTCCTGGGGGTTGAGACCTCTTGCTGTTTGGATTTGAAAATCCAACAGTTGTAATGGAAGAGGGCTGCGCTTGGGGGATGTGTGTGGCTGTCCCACCATGCTAAGGATGGCTGTGTAGCACCACAAATCCCTCAAGGGTCACCTACAAAACAGTTGCTTGGCCTGCTGTTAGTATAATTTAATTATGCCAATGTGCTTTCATCAATTGAAAGCCCTTCATCTATTTTATGAGAATTTGTAAGATTTCTTGTTTGCATAAAATAGACGCAGACCAGTCATTAAATAGGTAATATAATTTATTCTCGGAGCGCACTACCACTCAAAACACATGCATCAGTTTAAATACAGATCATGATGTCATTTCACTGTCTTAACCAAACCCCCCTCTCGACAGGACAAAGTAAGGTGAAAAGTTCATTCTAACTTACTAACACACTCCCAGATAACTTTTGACCCCTCAACATTATCGATCACCACTGAACTGACAGGTTTAATTAACAGAAACCCTAGGAATGCACTCACTGCCTAATCTAAAAACCCCAGAGCTAAGTTTCAAGTTGGGTCAACCATAGGCTCAACCACGACCTTATGTGTTTACACAGTCCACAACCCATTTATTCCTGCCCAGTTGGAATGGTTTTATTACTCCTTTCTCCTGTCACACAATCTCTTCTTATGAACTCATATTGTCTATTAAACATACAGAGTATAAGTTTACCTAGACACAATTCTATTTAAAATGGGGATATTGTTTATTCATTTATCCATAATAAATCCATAATAAATTCAACACCTGCTAACCCGCTTGTGATGAGTTAATGAGATGGACTAGTTCATTATTTAATTGAGTTAATTCTTTACCATTTAAAAAAATATGAATGTTTTCTTTATTTAACCTTTATTTTGACAGGGAGTCAATGCTGAGCCCAAGGTCTCTTTTCCAGATGAGCCCGGTTAAGCACAACAATATATACATTAAATTATACATGGTATTATAGACAACAATTAATAAAAAGCAAAGAACAATCACAAACTGACACCCTAACATCTGTCTGAGATGCCCTAGAGCAGGGGTGTCAAAGTCAAATGGACGGAGGGCCAAATAAAAAATTTAGCTACAAGCCGAGGGCCGGACTGTTCGAATGTTCATTGAAAATTTTTTAAATGACGCATATAGTCTAGTGAACCTAATTGAACCTACTGAAAACCTAACAAATATATTCCAATATGATCAGATAAATAAAGCAATATTTTCTTATGGCTCTGTCAGTAATCTTTAATTTTCAACAGACACAAAAGACAAATTTCCTTTATATAAAAATCCCCATAACATGAACATTAAATGAAAGAAACCGGTATTCAAGGCACCATCAGTAGCCTATATTTTCTATTTTAGCAAAAGTGGGCTAAATTTACTTCAAAGAAAAAAACAATAATAGCAATTTTCTATCATCCACTCAACTGAAATATTTTTAAAATATAATTGGATTGAAATACAATAAAATAAAGTGCAAAAATCTATTAATCAAAAACAACACTTTGTTTAAGGAGAAGTAACATGCAGTGAAAACAAATATTAAACTTTAACTTTTAAACTTGAACTGAGTAAAAACTCTAAATATGTGATTGCACAGTAATGTTCACTTGTTTGAGGTTGAGGGTGATACTTGGTGGTGTCCCATCTTTTCCACAAGTTCATCAATGTTCGGGGTAAGGCTCTGAGCTGAGGAAATCCTCAGAATTGAGTGGAGGTGTTCAGCAGTAAGTCGACTTCTGTGTGATGTTTTGTTCAAGTTCATCAAAGAAAACAGTTGTTCACACAGGTATGTGCTGCCAAACATAGACAACGTTTGAGCAGCCTGGATGCGCAGCTGGGGCATTGTGTCGGGAGGAAACGGGCGAACTCCGCAGCACCCACTGCCGCATATTTTGCCCTCAGTGCATCATTGCATTGGAGGTCAATCAACTCCATTTGGAGGTTTGGTGGTGAGCTTTCCACGTCAACAGCAAATGGGTTACCGAGCAGTTCCAACCTGCTTTTTTGTGCTTCAAAGTCAGCAAATCGGCGTCGAAAGTCAGCGGCAAGCATACCTATTTTATCAGCCAACTGTGCGCTCGGGAACGCACTGGTAGAGAGCTTCTCTTTCATGGTCTGGCAGCTGGGAAAGTGGCTCAAATTTTCTTTCCACATCTGCGTCTCCCACAGAGTCAGTTTGGTTTTAAATGCCTTCACTGTACTGTACATATCAGAGATGACACGATCCCGACCCTGCAGCTGCAAGTTCATTGCATTCAGATGACTCGTAATGTCACACAGAAAAGCCATTTCACACAGAAACATTTCGTCTCGGAGTTGTGTTGTGTCTTTCCCTTTGCTGTCCAAGAACAGACAAATCTCCTCACGAAGCTCGAAACATCTTTGAAGCACCTTTCCCTGGCTTAGCCATCGCACCTCTGTGTGATAAGGCAAATCACCATGCTCCGTTTCTAACTCCGTCAGAAATGCCTTGAACTGGCGGTGATTCAAACCTTTGGCTCTGATAAAGTTAACTGTGCGCGTGATGATGCTCATTACATGCTCCATTTTCAAGGCTTTACCGCACAACGCTTCCTGGTGTATGATACAATGATAAGCTGTCAGCTCACCTGTCGCGTTTTCCTCTTGCATCTTTTCCCGTATCTTCGCCACCAGTCCGCTCCTGTGTCCACACATCGCAGGTGCTCCGTCGGTTGTCAAACCCACAAGTTTTTCCCAAGGCAGCTCCATCTCATTTACACATCTTGACACCTCTTCATACAAATCATGCCCCGTAGTTGTGCCATGCATAGGACGTAAAGCCAAAAACTCCTCTGTCACGCTTAGGCTGGAGTCCACTCCGCGGATGAAAATTGACAACTGGGCAATGTCAGAAATGTCGGTGCTCTCATCCACAGCCAAGGAATATGCAATGAAATCTTTTCCCTTTTTCACAAGCTGCTCTTTTAGATTGATGGACAACTGGTCTACTCTCGGCAATGGTGTTTCTGCTCAGACTCACATTTAAAAAGAGTTGCCTTTTTTCTGGGCAAACTTCGTCACAAACTTTAATCATGCAGTTTTTGATGAAATCCCCTCCGTAAATGGCCGGGCTGATTTAGCGATCTCTTCTGCCAAAATAAAACTGGCCTTGACAGCAGCCTGGCCTTGTGATTTGGCTTTTGAACAGAGCCTGTCGAGATTTGAGGCCTCGTTTTAATTCCTCTGCCTTTGTAGCCTTTGTTCCATGTCCATATTCTTGTTTTTGTCCGCGTGTTTCGTTTCATAATGTCGTCTCAGATTATACTCTTTCAGTACCGCCACACTTTCTCCACACAGAAGACACACAGGTTTTCCAGCTACCTCAGTGAACAAATACTCCGACTCCCACCTTGTTTGAAACCCCGGTTCTCAGTGTCCACCTTCCGTTTTGCCATTTTTGATGGGTATCTGAAAGTTAATTTTACTGTGATGCTGACAACTGCTGTGCCAATAAATATTGAAATGAAGCAGCCTACTGCTCGGTGCGTCACCGTTGCATTGTGGGAAATGTAGTATTGGTGCGTGTAAAAGATCTGCGGGCTGCCGGCTTGCTGCGGTCTGCGGGCCGGTTCTAATAATAAATCAAGATCATCCCAGGGGCCGTAAAAAACCTTCTCGCGGGCCGGATGTGGCCCGCGGGCCTTGACTCTGACATATGTGCCCTAGAGGCACCAATTCCTCATATTTTAAAGTGCTTTGGCGATCAGTGGAGATCGAAGGGATCTCCAGAGTTTTGCTTTTGGATTATGTGCTCACCAGGCATCAAGGAGGTTGTAATCAGAGACTATACTGTATTTTGGCGAACCTTGGACACATGAAAAGTAGGGTGAACACGAAGAGTACGGGGCAACAGTAGGCGGACAGCAGTGGGACTAAGGACTCTAGAAATGGGGAAAGGACCAATGAAATGGGGAGAATGTTTGCAGGATTCCACCCGGAAGGGCAGGTCCTGAGTGGACAACCATGCCCGATACGATAGCGGGGAGCCGGAGTCCGGTGGTTATCTGCTTGTCCTCCATGGCCTTGGTCTCAGGGCCAGACAGGGAATATAGCCAGCCTTGAGGCGGTGTGGTGCCTGGGAGGAGATCAATAGCACAATCGTAAAGGGTGATGTGGAGGAAGGAAGGTAGCACAAGCCTTGCTGAACACCACCAGGAGGTCATAATACTCTGCAGGAAGAGAGATCCGAGGCCGTACTTAACCCTGGAGGCAGATGTTCCGGGAAAGGCTGCACCGCCTTTAGACAATGTGAATGGCAGAACGGATTCCAATCCAGGATTGAACCCATGGTCTAGTCAATGTCGGGGTTGTGCTTCTGGAGCCAAAAAATCCCAAAACAGAGATGTGACGGGACTCAATGAGGAGAAGCTGTATTGGCTCACTGTAATTACCAGATATCCACAGATTAATGGGAACTGTGCTGTGTGTGAATCCCAATGGAGCGGCCGTCCAGTGCTCTGGCATCCATGGAAAGTTGAGAGGGGATACCTAGTTCCGATACCAGGATAGCGTCCATGAAACTCTCATCAGCCCCAGAGTCAATGGGCACCTGAAGAGACTTTGACTGGTCTCCCCACAGCAGGATAACAACAACAGGAGTACGGATAACAGGAATTAGAGGATTCCCAGTCTGGCTCACCAGTGTACATGTACCTACTAATGATTTAGGTCTCTTCACTGGGCAGCTAGCTATGAAATGCCTTGCAGCACCACAATACAGACAACTGTTGGAGCTTAGCCTATGTTTATGTTCCCTCGGCGATAATCTAGTTCTGCCCAGTTGCATTGGTTCCGGTGTATCTGACTCACGCGTTGCCGATGATTCTCGAGGGAACTTGGGTGGCTTCGAGTCTTCTCGGAAATACAGCTTTGGGAGAATTCCAGATTCCGTCAGAGATGAACGAACCGCAGCAGTTGAAAGAGTGTGCCCAAGACCAGACCTCTTCTCACTCCTGCGTTCCATCAATCCTAAGAGTAAGGGCAATAAGGCAATCAATGTCCTTCACGATCTTCCTCTGAAAGTCCGTGAAGGAAGGTATCAAAAAAGGGACTCCGGATACCAGGCACTCTCGGCAGCCAATGTGTGAAAATCTACTGTGTAGTCTGCCACACTACGGGAGTCTTAGTTTTTGGGCCGCCTCTCTCCCGGATACCGGAGAATCGAACACCTTCCTCACCTCTGCCACAAAATCTTCCAGATGATTGTCAAATGGTGGATTGTTGCTCCCAAACTGCCGTAGCCCAGGAGAGCACCCTTCCTGACATTAGCGTAATAATATACGCTATCTTTGATCGGTCCGAAGGGAACGAAGATGGCTGTAGCTCAAAAATAAGGGAGCACTGACAAAGAAAACCCTGGCAGGTTCCAGGATCCCTAGAATATTACTCCGGAGGAGGTAAGCAGGGTTCTTGGTGAGCCGGCGTAGGCTGTACAAACCCAACACTAATAGTAGACAGGTTACTGGGTGGTCGGGAGGTCTCAGAGATGGTGGGCTGTCTATGAGCCAACTCACTGATTTACTCCATAATAGCCTTGAACCCTTGGTCGTGGCGTTCCGTCAGGGAACGAAGCCCTTCCCAAAGGTCTTGCAGTAGCTCCTCATACCTTCCAATGGTGACTCCATGCAGGGAGACAGCGTGGCGGAGCTGGTCCAAGTCTGTTGGGTCTGCCATGGCCAGTTCTTACTATAAGAGCACAGGGCGAGACCCAGATGCAGACACGGGGGGCAGATGGTTTGAGTCTCTGATATTTATTATAATCCAAGGGGCAGGCAAGAGAATGGTCATGGACAGGCCAAAAGATCATAGCAACGTCAGAGTCCAGGGGGTACAGGGTGGCAGGGGTCAGGACAGGCAGTATGGTCAGGCAGGCGGATTCAGAGTAGAGGCAGGCAAGGGTCAAAACCAGGAGGAATAGAAAAAACAGAGAAAAACAGAAGCACGAAATAACATGCTGGTTGACTTGACAAGACAAGACGAACTGGCAACAGACAAACACAGGAATAAGTACCCAGGGACTAATGAGGAAAACAGGTGACACCTGGAGGTGGGTGGAGACAATAACAAAAACAGGTGAAAGATCAGGGCGTGACAGTTATTTTAGAAAATAAATGGTGAGAAATTCAATGTTTCATTGGTATGAGGATTCTGCTCCAAGATGGCATAGCAGTTCAGACGTCTTTTGTCCTCGTCTTGCCGTGTCCCGTATATATATATATATTTACAACTTTTTTGAACATACATTTTTACAATTTTCCATAAACTCATCTTCAAAACACTCTCCTGCAACCCGCCTCACCAATTTATATTTATTTTAAAAAAGTATTATTTACCTCAAATCTGTAATCCTCCAAGAAGCTAGCCAGAAACTCCAAGAAGCTAGCCAGAAACTAGCCAGAAGCTAGCCAGGAGCTAGCCAGAAGCTAATCCAGAAGCTAATCAGAAGCTAGTTCAGAAGCTAGTTCAGAAGCTAGTTAGCTTCTTTACTGGCAAATCATTTGTATTCAGCTAACCACGGTTTGTGGTCATCAGCTATCCTTTAGCTCGAAAATCTATCGCCAGTTTTGTATGGCGCAGTGCAGCGCGGCTCAGAACGGAACATACCGGACCAATTTTTCTCTCCATGTCCCTGGATTTCAACCGCTAACTCTGGACATTCATACCTGGATCTCACAGCTAGCTAGCTGCTATCCGTGTGACTATCGGCTTTCGTCAATTCCGGAGCAAATATAAATTATTCCGGAGCTAGCCAGCTGAAGAGTTCCATCAATCACTCCTGGGCTGCAGTCACCTATCTGGATCCGTTCTACTGCCTACGCGGAGCCCCACCGGGCCTTCACAACTGGACTGCCGACGTTATCTACCCGAAGGAGTTATCCGGCTGGCTCCTCCGTCGCGACGTTACCTGAACGCCCATCTGCGGCCTGCTCACCGTTAGCTATCTTATTGGCTGCTATCTGAATAGACAAATCGGACAATTTATTTATTTATATTATTATTATTTTTTCTTCTTGGGCCTCTATAACTATATCTATTTTTTTTTTTTTTTGTGTGATTTGGATTAATCCCCTCTACCACACGGAACCCCACTAATCTATTGACGGAACGCAAGAGGTGGCTAATAACAGACCTCCATCCTATGCTAGCTTGCTACCGATGGCCTGGCTAGCTGTCTAAATCTCTCTCTTCATCACTCAATACCTAGGTTTACCTCCACTGTATTCACATCCTACCATACCTTTGTCTGTACATTATACCTTGATGCTATTTTATCGCCCCCAGAAACCTCCTTTTACTCTCTGTTCCAGATGTTCTAGACGACCAATTCTTATTGCTTTTAGCCGCACCCTTATTCTACTCCTCCTCTGTTCCTCTGGCGATGTAGAGGTGAATCCAGGCCCTGCAGTGCCTAGCTTCACTCCTATTCCCCAGGCGCTCTCTTTTGACGACTTCTGTAACCGTAATAGCCTTGGTTTCATGCATGTTAACATTAGAAGCCTCCTCCCTAAGTTTGTTCTATTCACTGCTTTAGCACACTCTGCCAACCCGGATGTTCTAGCTTTGTCTGAATCCTGGCTTAGGAAGACCACCAAAAATTCTGAAATTTTAATTCCAAACTACAACATTTTCAGACAAGATAGAACTGCCAAAGGGGGCGGTGTTGCAATCTACTGCAAAGATAGCCAACAGAGTTCTGTCCTACTATCCAGGTCTGTACCCAAACAATTTGAACTTCTACTTTTAAAAATCCACCTCTCTAAAAACAAGTCTCTCACCGTTGCTGCCTGCTATAGACCACCCTCTGCCCCCAGCTGTGCTCTGGACACTATATGTGAACTGATTGCCCCCCATCTATCTTCAGAGCTCGTGCTGCTAGGTGACCTAAACTGGAACATGCTTAACATCCCAGCCATCCTACAATCTAAACTTGATGCCCTCAATCTTACACAAATGATCAATGAACCTACCAGGAACCCCCCCAAAGCCTTAAACACGGGCACCCTCATAGATATCATACTGACCAACTTCCCCTCTAAATACACCTCTGATGTCTTCAACCAAGATCTCAGCGATCAGTGCCTCATTGCCTGCATCCGTAATGGGTCAGCGGTCAAACGACCTCCACTCATCACTGTAAAACGCTCCCTGAAACACTTCAGCGAGCAAGCCTTTCTAATCGACCTGGCCGGGGTATCCTGGAAGGATATTGATCTCATCCTGTCAGTAGAGGATGCCTGGATATTTTTTTTAAATGCCTTCCTAACCATCTTCAATAAACATGCCCCATTCAAGAAATGTTGAACCAGGAACAGATATAGCCCTTGGTTCTCCCCAGACCTGACTGCCCTTAACCAACACAAAAACATCCTATGGCGTTCTGCATTAGCATCGAACAGCCCCCGTGATATGCAGCTGTTCAGGGAAGCTAGAAACCATTATACACAGGCAGTTAGAAAAGCCAAGGCCAGCTTTTTCAAGCAGAAATTTGCTTCCTTCAACACGAACTCAAAAAAGTTCTGGGACACTGTAAAGTCCATGGAGAATAAGAACACCTCCTCCCAGCTGCCCACTGCACTGAAGATAGGAAACACTGTCACCACTGATAAATCCACCATAATTGAGAATTTCAATAAGCATTTTTCTACGGCTGGCCATGCTTTCCACCTGGCTACTCCTACTCCGGTCAACAGCACTGCACCCCCCACAGAAACTCGCCCAAGCCTTCCCCATTTCTCCTTCTCCCAAATCCGTTCAGCTGATGTTCTGAAAGAGCTGCAAAACCTGGACCCCTACAAATCAGCCAGGCTAGACAATCTGGACCCTTTCTTTCTAAAATGATCTGCCGAAATTGTTGCCACCCCTATTACTAGCCTGTTCAACCTCTCTTTCGTGTCGTCTGAGATTCCCAAAGATTGGAAAGCAGCTGCGGTCATCCCCCTCTTCAAAGGGGGGGGGACACTCTTGACCCAAACTGCTACAGACCTATATCTATCCTACCATGCCTTTCTAAGATCTTCTAAAGCCAAGTCAACAAACAGATTACCGACCATTTCGAATATCCCCATACCTTCTCTGCTATGCAATCTGGTTTCAGAGCTGGTCATGGGTGCACCTCAGCCACGCTCAAGGTCCTAAACGATTTCTTAACCGCCATCGATAAGAAACATTACTGTGCAGCCGTATTCATTGATCTGGCCAAGGCTTTCGACTCTGTCAATCACCACATCCTCATCGGCAGACTCGACAGCCTTGGTTTCTCAAATGATTGCCTCGCCTGGTTCACCAACTACTTCTCTGATAGAGTTCAGTGTGTCAAATCGGAGGGTCTGCTGTCCGGATCTCTGGCAGTCTCTATGGGGGTGACACAGGGTGCAATTCTCGGACCGACTCTTCTCTGTATACATCAATGAGGTCGCTCTTGCTGCTGGGGAGTCTCTGATCCACCTCTACGCAGACGACACCATTCTGTATACTTCTGGCCCTTCTTTGGACACTGTGTTAACAACCCTCCAGGCAAGCTTCAATGCCATACAACTCTCCTTCCGTGGCCTCCAATTGCTCTTAAATACAAGTAAAACTAAATGCATGCTCTTCAACCGATTGCTACCTGCATCTACCCGCCTGTCCAACATCACTACTCTGGACGGCTCTGACTTAGAATATGTGGACAACTACAAATACTTAGGTGTCTGGTTAGACTGTAAACTCTCCTTCCAGACCCATATCAAACATCTCCAATCCAAAGATAAATCTAGAATTGGCTTCCTATTTCGCAACAAAGCATCCTTCACTCATGCTGCCAGACATACCCTTGTAAAACTGACCATCCTACCAATCCTCGACTTTGGCGATGTCATTTACAAAATAGCCTCCAATACCCTACTCAACAAATTGGATGCAGTCTATCACAGTGCAATCCATTTTGTCACCAAAGCCCCATATACTACCCACCATTGTGACCTGTACGCTCTCTTTGGCTGGCCCTCGCTTCATACTTGTCGCCAAATCCACTGGCTCCATGTCATCTACAAGACCCTGCTAGGTAAAGTCCCCCATTATCTCAGCTCGCTGGTCACCATAGCATCTCCCACCTGTAGCACACGCTCCAGCAGGTATATCTCTCTAGTCACCCCCAAAACCAATTATTTCTTTGGCCGCCTCTCCTTCCTGTTCTCTGCTGCCAATGACTGGAACAAACTATAAAAATCTCTGAAACTGGAAATCTCTGGAACTGGAAACTTATCTCCCTCACTAGCTTTAAGCACCAACTGTCAGAGCAGCTCACAGATTACTGCACCTGTACATAGCCCACCTATAATTTAGCCCAAACAACTACCTCAGACTACCCCCATTATTTTTATTCTACTTTGCACATTCTTCCATTGCAAATCTACCATTCCAGTGTTTTACTTGCTATATTGTATTTACTTTGCCACCATGGCCTTTTTTGCCTTTACCTCCCTTATCTCACCTCATTTGCTCACATCGTATATAGACTTGTTTATACTGTATTATTGACTGTATGTTTGTTTTACTCCATGTGTAACTCGTTGTGTCGTTGTATGTGTCGAACTGCTTTGCTTTATCTTGGCCAGGTCGCAATTTTAAATGAGAACTTGTTCTCAACTTGCCTACCTGGTTAAATAAAGGTGAAATAAAAATAAATAAATAAAAATGAGTTGAAGGACATTATATTGCCATGTAGGGGCGGCAGATAGCCTAGTGGTTAGAGCGTTGAGCCAGTAACAGCAAGGATCCTGGATGGAATCTCCGAGCTGACAAGGTAAAAATCTGTCTTTCTGCCCCTGAGCAAGGCAATTAAACCACTGTTCCCCAGGTGCCGAAAATGTGGAAGTCGATTAATGCAGCCCCCTGCACCTCTCTGATTCAGAGGGGTTGGGTTAAATGTGCAAGACACATTTCAGTTACATTTACATTTACATTTAAGTCATTTAGCAGACGCTCTTATCCAGAGCGACTTACAAATTGGTGCATTCACCTTATGACATCCAGTACAACAGTCACTTTACAATACTGGATCTAAATCTTAAAGGGGGGTGAGAAGGATTACTTATCCTATCATAGGTATTCCTTAAAGAGGTGGGGTTTCAGGTGTCTCCGGAAGGTGGTGATTGACTCCGCTGTCCTGGCGTCGTGAGGGAGTTTGTTCCACCATTGGGGGGCCAGAGCAGCGAACAGTTTTGACTGGGCTGAGCGGGAACTGTACTTCCTCAGTGGTAGGGAGGCGAGGAGGCCAGAGGTGGATGAACGCAGTGCCCTTGTTTGGGTGTAGGGCCTGATCAGAGCCTGGAGGTACTGAGGTGCCGTTCCCTTCACAGCTCCGTAGGCAAGCACCATGGTCTTGTAGCGGATGCGAGCTTCAACTGGAAGCCAGTGGAGAGCGGAGGAGCAGTTGAATGCATTCAGTTGTGCAACTAACCAGGTATCCCCTTTCCCTTTCCTAGTACCTGATGGAAAAATCCTGTACACTTGTAATGTATTAGTGTTCTTCTGTAAAATTACAGATATCTCAGAACTCAAAGCCAGGGGGAAATACTGTACCTTCTGAACTGGGTGAAGAAAGCAATGCACTGGTAAACTATTACTGTATTTGTTTCACTTTTAAATTAGGTCATGGTGTGTTTCTTGTAAAGTACATACTGTATTTTGTGTTCTATACAGAACTCTGACTAATGGCTTTTTGTCAACAGTGTATATGAAAGGAAAAAACATGAAGACAGCCGTTGAGGACTCCAGCCTTTGCAGCAAATAGAGTCCAAATCATGACATTTTACATGACATTTCAATACCTTCTCTAGCTAATATTTGGGATGAAAGGGGATGAAAAAGTTATTAAGAAGTTAAAAGCATCAAAGCCTGTTCCAACAGTGCCTTTTTTGGTTTAATGTACTGTATTATCTAATTTGTGTTTCCAGACACCTGCTCCAGAAATGCATTTTTGGACTTATTTAAGAGAATTAGCTTGCACATCTATTTTGTGGTGTAATACATTTTCATTTCAACCATTAGTTTTTTGTTGTTGTACTTTTGACCCTTTTTCTCCCCAATTTCGTGATATCCATTTGGTAGTTACAGTCTTGTCCCATCAATGCAACTCTGTATGGGATAGGTGAAGGTCGAGAGCCATGCATCCTCCGAAACACGTCCTCTGAAACACGACACCGCCAAGCCGCACTGCTTCTTGACACACTACCGGCTTACCCCGGAGGCCAGCAGCACCAATGTGTCGGAGGAAACACCGTACAGCTGGTGACTTAAGTCAGCGTGCATGCGCCCAGCCGCCACAAGGAGTCACTAGAGTGCGATGGGTTTCCCGGTCACAGCCGGCTGCAACACAGCCCGGGATCGAACTCATCTGTAGTGACGCCTCTAGCACTCAGCTGCCATTTCAATTCTTTAACTGAATTAAATATTTTCTAGAATTTGTTTTTGCATAACAGTTTTTAGATCCAGGATCCAGACCCAGTGAGTTGAGACCATGACAAGTTAAAAACTGAAATGTGGTCTTGAGTGGTTTCAATACCAAGACCATTAGATCAAGAGACGATGGGCACTTTCTTCAATTGTAAGAAAGTAAAGTATACTGAACAAAAATATAAATGCAACATGTGAAGTGTTGGTCTCATGTTTCTCTCAAATGTTGTAAACACATTTGTGTACATCTCTGTCAGTGAACATTTCTCCTTTGCCAAGATAATCCATCCACCTGACACGTGTGGTACATCAAGAAACGGATTAAACGGCATGATCATTACACAGGTGCACCTTGTGCTGGGGACAATAAAACCACTCAGGGATTTCACCATGAGGCCAATGGTGACTAAAACGGTTACAGAGTTTAATGGCTATGATGGAGAAAACTGAGGATGGATCAACAACATTGTAGTTACTCCACGATACTAACCTAGATTACAGATTTAAAAGAACAAAAGTATTCCAAAACATGCATCCTGTTTGCAACAAGAAACGAATGTAATACTGCAAACAATTAAGCAAAGTAATTCACTTTTTGTCCTGAATACAAAGTGTTGTGTTTTGGTCAAATCCAATGCAACACATTACTAAGTAACGCTCGCCATAATTTCAAGCATAGTGGTGGCTGCATCATGTTATGGGTATGCTTGTAATCGTTAAGGACTGGGGAGTTTTTCAAGACAAAAAATAAACAGAGTGGAGATAAGCACAGGCAAAATCCTAGAGGAAAACCTGGTTGAGTTTGCTTCCCACCAGACACTGGGAGATACTTTCGCCTTTCAGCAGGACAATAACCTAAAACACAAGGACAAATCTACACTCGAGTTGCTTACCAATAAGAGAGTAAATATTCCTGAGTGGCCTAGTTACCGTTTTGACTGAAATCTACTTAAACATCTATGGCAAGTCCTGAAAATGGTTTGTTTACCTATTATCGCCAGCCAATTTGAAAGAGCTTGAAGAATTTGAAAATAATAATTGGCAAGTGTTGCACAATCTAGGTGTGGAAAGCTCTTAGAGACTTACCCAGAAAGACTCGCAGCTATAATCACTGCCAAAGGTGCTTCTACAAAGTATTGAGTCAGAGGTGTGAATACTAATGTAAACGGCGTCAATTATTTTAGTAGCGACCAATTTCGGTTAGTTTAAAAAAAAATGTGTTTTTGATTTAGCTAACATGGCTGGCTATTTTTAATTTGGACAGATGTACATCCCAGTAAACTATATGTTAGTCCTAAAACCATACTTGACATATTTCTTTATATTAGATGTTTGATAGGGACATGTCTTAAAAATAAATGATTTAGATTTAGCAACTCATTCACTCATAAAAAAAATGCAGCTAGATTACTCACCATGTGGCCGTAAGGTATAGGGCTGCAATCCCTTCACCTGGTGTTATTTGTAGGGTTGTGGCATAGCCTTTTCCCCTGACAGCCGCTGTCATCCCGTATACGGGTTAAAAATGGCAGATTTGTTTTATTGTTAAGCACCAAAATTGGAACAGCATCAGATACAAAATACAACACATCAGAGTTCAGGTTCTCCGATTCACAGCACTGTAAGGGTTTTGACTGAGAGCCGATAAAAACTTGAGCACAGCGCATGACGAGAAGATGCCCCCATCCCTCCCGCTAATTGGGCTACTTTTGCACCTTTCTTGTCTGAGTGAGGGAAATGCTGTGAATCGAGAGGAGACGTCGAGGAGACGTCGAGGTTACCAATAAATATACATGTGCACTTCACATTTCCATATCCATTCTACAGTCTTTTAAATTGTGTTCTTCAGTAGTGACAAAAGTGGGGACAGAATTTTTCAGAGAAAGATGTTTGAAAATTAACAAAACTATATATATTATATGAATTGCTTTATTTTCAAACATCAAGTTTAGGAGTCAGGGTTCTCAATATAGATAAGCATAAAAACAATGACTGTACTATATTAACATAACAATATGTTTCTTATTGCTTTGGATTGAATTAGAACATATTATGATGTAAATAAATGTCCTAAATTTGGAGACATTACAGTTTTTTAAAAATATATTTTTTGGGGTGGGACAGCAATTTATACCACTTCTGCAGAATCACCCATATAAGGCAGAGGTGCACAAAATTTGGAGCACATGCCAAATGCGGCCATAGAGCTGCCCCTTTTTGGGCTAGCGGTGTCTTTATAAAAAATAGAATCAAATGTATTCTCTGGATTGGAGCAATTGCTAAACGATGAATGTAAATGTGTAAATGAAGATATAAATATAATAGATAAACAAATGGAGGTTGTCGTGGAAATTTCCTCTATTTACCAAATAATGAGAGCAAACCACACACAAGTCAGAGTTAGTTATCAAAGTCCATCTTTAATTATATGAGCTCTATCACAACCCTGTGACTCTCAGATCAATTCAGTGTCTATCAATGAATTATTTGAGAGTCCCCTCCACATTTCAACTGAGATCCTTTATAGCAAAGACACACACAGGATAAGACAGCATCGGCATAATTCATCATTCAGCTTTGTCTCCTTAACTATGTTCTCTTCTCGAACTCAGAACCATAAACAAATCCCCCATATCAACAGCCATATATCAAATCCATCCTATCTTGACAAGACACAGAGACACACTGACTGGCACACAGACATTGTGGAGCCAAGAGATACACGCTTGACCTCTCCAATCTCTCCGGCCCAAGCAACTTAGTCTCGACATAGAACAGATACTGGAACCCCGCCACAGTATTATACAAAAATAACATTCTGATGAGAAGTAACTTACAAACATATGATGAATATAAAACATCTTACCTATGTTACAAACTAATTCTGATTATTCCCCAACAAGGTTTAAATGTCTACCTCTCCTGTGCATCACCCCGTGTCTATGTCTCCCCCATGTGTCTCTGCAAGACCCATGGCAGTGGGTGTCTCTTGAGAGTCTGGGTCACTTTGACTCATAACACACATCACTCAGTCTCGAGTTGCCTATAATTGTAGAATAGCAGGACTTACCATCAAGAACAGAACCTCTTCATAAACACCTTGGCTCCACTGAATAAGTTTTGAATTCACAATGTGATTACTAACGATACGTTCTCCATCTCAACTCCTTGTATGTGCAGGCGTCACCGGCTGGAGCACCCTAATGTAATGTATGTATTTTTAAAAAATGGTCTAATAAATTCAATCATTCAATCCTTAAAGAGCCACCACTCTCCGAGGATACTTACCTCAGCAGCTGCTCGGGACGTCGTGCTACGAATACTTCCATCAAGACGAGTTGCCACGTTTATCAGAACGACAAATAAAAGGTAGGATCTCCTTAAGTTCTGTCAGTGGTTGGTTCACACATTTTTAATGCTATGACTCGCCCCAAGCCTTTGCTGTGGCCAACCCGATAGACAACGATTTCAAAAATGTGGAATCTAACCGTAACCCAGGAACAATGAGCCAGAGGCTAGCCACAACCCACTAGTAGGCCCCAAACCACTACATGGGAGAAACAGTCCTAGTTGGATTGAGACATGTTTTCTGTCTGTATGGTGCCTGACTGCATTACCCATCTTCACTGTTCAATGTTTTTTCCTAGTTTCAGAATCCCGCTAGTATTTTTCCCATGGTTTTCCTCAGGTATTCACCTGAAATGGTCATCATTTATTTTAAATAAGAACGTTCCCATTTGAACACCACAAGCAGCTTTTATGATATTATCACCTTTGTTCTAACCATTAACTTTTTTATGTACTATTGTGGATTATGAAATATATTTTCTTTATTCCCTCTCTCTTTCCCATCTTTCTTTGCAGTGTTGTGCAGTAAAGAGAAAATAGAGACAAACTGCTACAAATTCAAAACAAAACCCATTTTGTCACTCTACAAAGTAATTTATTTAGTTTTATAAATCTCTGGACCAAAGAAGTAGAATACATAGTGTCGACCTATACAGTCATATTTTAAGTACAAGCCTCCATCTTTTGCTCCTCTTAAGGAACGTCACTGATCTTACTGTACCAGATCTGACTGTTGCTGTAGTCTTCGTGACAGTATGTGTGTAATTCAACCTTTTCTACAAACTTTACCCCCAAACTGTTTTCTCGTGTGTCCAGATTCTCTCACATCTCTTGCAGTGACCACTGTCAAACAGGCAGATCTATTGACAAATCAGACCAGCCAAGTCATTCTAGCCAAATAAACCTTACCTGTTGCTAATGAATGTTTCTCCTTCTTGATGATGTCAAGAAGTGTCTTTTCATCCTCCCAGGGAGCTCCAATGCTTTTTAGTACCATGATCTACATTGGAAGCATCAGGACCCAGATCCCTAATGAGCTGCTAGACTACAACAGGTGTGGCGACAGCTTGGTTTAGCCGTCGTCCCACCTGTGTCAGTGTCAGTGTTGACAGACGTGGCTGATTAACAAGTGGGGTGGTAGAGAGACGAATGTAGCCTGTATGGATATTGATGCCATTGGATGCCCATCAACTTGTGGAGTGGATGTGTATAAAGAATATCAGCCTGTGAAGGAACTGGGTCACAGGGGGTGCATGGGGTGCATCGTTACATAACGTTCCGATTTAAATATTTTATTTAGAACCGGCATGCTTCTCTGTAATGTAGGTAATTGTTTCAACTCATGTCAGTGCATGGTACCCTAATGACAATCTCCTGGTGTCATTCCTGGTGAAGCTTTTCACTCATTGCAATAAGCTGTCAAAAGCCCCCTCAAAAACACTCATGAGAAGTTGCAGGTGTGAAAGGCACACACGTTTGGACCCTTGAGTGCCTGGAGATACCAACATATGTTGTTCTTCAATTTATATCATTATGAATTTTGATCAAATCAATTTGAATTTGTCACATGCGCCAAATATAACAGGTGTAGACCTTACAGTGAAATGCTTCTAACAAGCCCTAAACCAACAATATTTTAAGAAGTTAAGAAAAAACAAGTGTTAATAACTTAACCTAATAATAATTAATAATAATAATTTTAATTTTTCAGTTTTTGATTTGTTAAAAAAGTTTGAAATATCCAATAAATGTCGTTCCACTTCATGATTGTGTCCCACTTGTTGTTGATTCTTCACAAAAAAATACAGTTTTATATCTTTATGTTTGAAGCCTGAAATGTGGCAAAAGGTCACAAAGTTCAAGGGGGATGAATACTTTCGCAAGGCACTGTATTTGGGGAAATTGATCCGCAGGCCTACAAAAGGGGTATGCCAGTTTTACATCCCTGAAATAGTTTCCTTTTGGCATTGTAGCCACTGTAACAATTCAAAGCAGTAACAAACCTCAGAAATGCCTGAGGTGTGTGTGATTTTGAGTTTGGAACCCATGACCGTTTGACCCCTGAAAAGTTTAATTTGACGGCTAGGGGTTTACCCTTACACATAATTATGACTATATAGTCGGCGTGTGTGTTCTCTACGAGAGGGTTGTATACATATACTGTAAGTGGCACGCGTTCGGGCGTTGGTGCCAGGTTCCTTCTTTTCAGAGCTCTTTGGTGGACATTTTGATGTTCTTGCAGGAAAATCTTGAGCATGGCCTTTCTGTTTCCACATTTAAGGGTTATATGGCAGCTATCTCTGTGTGACATGTAAAGACTGACGGTTCGATCCCAGCATCTCATCCTGTGATGGTACGCTTCCTGAAAGGTGTGTATCGGCTCAGACCAGTGTCTAAGCCTATGGCGCTGACCTGGGACCTTATTTGGTCATTGACGCTCTGTGTGAGCCTCTGTTTGAACCATTGGAGTCTGTGGAACTGAAACTCCATTCCTACAAGACTGCCCTGCTCATGGCCTTGGCGTCGGCCAAGCCTGTTGGGGATCTCCATGCGCTGTCAGTACACCTTCCTGTTTGGAATTCTCGCCTGGTGACGCCAAATTTATGTTATGTCCTAATGCAGCTTTTGCTCCCAAGGTTATGCCTATTTCTTACAGGTCCCTGGCTTTCGAGCTGTTCCCTTTCTCACCTCCTCCACTTGCTTCCAGTGAACAACAGAGGTTGCATGTCCTGTGTCCGGTGCGTGCTTTATATGAGTAGGACCAAGGACAATCCGTTTTTAGACCAGCCTTTTGTCTGTTTTTCTAATCCAGCGGGTGCAAAACTGGACAGGAAGATCGATCAATCAATCAAATATATTTGTAAATCCCTTTTTACATCAGCCAATGTCACAAAGTACTATACAGAAACCCAACCTAAAATCCCAAACAGCAAGCAATGCAGGTGTAGATCACGTCAGTGACTCAATCCACTCAATCCACCAGTGACGCACCCCTCCTAGGGATGACATAGAAGAGCACTAGTAAGCCAGTGACTCAGCCCCCATAATACGGTAAGAGGCTTGCCATTCACTTTCGCACCCCTGGGCCAGACTACCCTTAATCATAGGACCTACTGAAGAGATAAGTCTTCAGTAAAGACTGAAAGGTCAAGACCGAGCCTGCATCTCTCACACAGACAGGCAAAGCCCTGCCCATATACATATGTTGTTTAGAAATTCTAGGGACAATAAGGAGGCTTGCGTCTTGAGACTGTAGCGTATGTGTAGGTATGTACGGCAGAACCAAATCGGAGAGATATGTAGGAGCAAGTCCTTGCTTTCTAGGTTAGCAGTAAAACATTGAAATCAGCCCCAGTCTTTACAGGAAGCCAGCCAGAGGCTAGCACTGGAGCAATATGATCAAATTTTTTGGTTCTAGTCAAACTTCTAGCAGACATGTTTAGCACTAACTGAAGTTTATTTAGTGCTTTATCCAGGTAGCCGGAAAGTAGGGCATTGCAGTAGTCTAATCTAGAAGTGACAAAAGCAAGGATGAACTTTTCTGCATCATTTTTTGACCAGAAGTTTCAGATTTTTGCAATCAGAAGAGATCAGGGTCCAGAGTCATGAGGGGGTCCTTCGCAGTTTTATTTGACACGAATGTACGACCATCAAGATTACTTGTCAAATCCAACAGCAGATTTCTTTGTTTCTTGGGATCTAGAACTAGCATCTCCGAGTTTAAAAGGAAATAATTTGTCGCCTGTCACGTTCTGACCTTTATTTCCTTTGTTTTGTATTCATTATTTAGTATGGTCAGGGCGTGAGTTGGGGTGGGCAGTCTATGTTTGATTTTCTATGATTTGGGGATTTCTATGTTTCGGCCTAGTATGGTTCTCAATCAGAGGCAGGTGTCATTAGTTGTCCCTGATTGAGAATCATACTTAGGTAGCCTGGGTTGCACTGTTTGTTTGTGGGTGATTGTCTATGTTAGTTGCTTGTGTCAGCACAGTCCTTATGATAGCTTCACGGTCTTTATTTGTTTATTGTTTTTGTATTCAGTGTTCAGTTCTTTCTTTAATTAAACATTCATCATGAACACATACCACGCCGCGTTTTGGTCCTCTGATCCTTCTCGCCTCTCCTCTTCAGATGAAGAGGAGGAAGATCGTGACATCGCCATCCACTTACTGAGACGTATACTACGTGAACTCACAAACCGTAAATCCCACCTCACTTCTCAACACATTGAATAGAAGGGCATTTTCCCTATCGACTGTTCATTGAATCATGGGATCAAGCGGGGATATCACACGATTGGTTGCCACTTGCATGTCAAATCCGGCCAATCACGAGCATGATCAAAGATTATGGCACGGACAGTAGAGCCATGGTAGAGCCTTATTCAACACAGCTCATTCTCAACAGGCAAACAAACCATGAGGTGTGAAAACATGTGCCATAAATACAGGCTGGTCCTAAGAAAGACAAACATCTGATTATATCTGTTTTAGATTTAAAGATTAGTTTTTTACTAAATTAATTGTACTATTTTTGTGAATGCCCTGAATTGAGACTGTTAAAGTGTGAGTTTGTACAGTAGGCCTAAAGCCCACCTTATTGTTGTTGTGTGGTGGCATTGAGTGGAAGTGAAATACTGTTCTGTGCTTTGGTTCGAGTCAACCTCCATTGCTCCTGTCCCAGTTTAAAATATCAAGTCTTATCCAGGGTAGATTTTTAGGTTTTAGTCATTTTTTCTTTCCCTTTCTGTCCTGCTCAGCTATCACATTGCATGCAGCTTTCATATCCTTTTAGTAGTTTGTTTTTCAACTTTTGGGGGTTTAATGACTCAGCTGTTTTTTGCCTTTAAGACAGACAGGTGTGTGTAAGCTTGTGAATGAGAAGCCTAACCATTAAACATAAAGTAACCGGCAACTTGGTAGTCTAGCCACACTTAAAAACTTCTTTGGGATCAGTATCCCTTCCACGGGATGGGTGAGATAACGTAGGCTAATGCGAATAGCGTGAGGTTGTAAGTAACAAGAACATTTCACAGTACATAGACATATCTGATATTGTCAGAAATCTTAAATTATTGTTAATCTAACTGCACTGTCCAATTTACAGTAGCTGTTACAGTGAAATAATACCATGCTATTGTTTGAGGACAGTGCAACATTTTGAACATGAAATGTTATTAACCTCTTGCTCCTACCTGGCACGCAGGCGTCCCATCTAGAGCTCTGGAAATGCAAATGCGCTACGCTAAATGCTAATAGTATTAGTTAAAACTCAAACCTTCATTAAAATACACATGCAGGGTATTGAATTAAAGCTACACTCGTTGTGAATCCAGGCAACAAGTCAGATTTTTAAAATGCTTTTCGGCGAAAGCATGAGAAGCTATTATCTGATAGCATGTAACACCCCAAAAGACCCGCAGGGGACGTAAACAAAATAATTAGCATATTCGGCGCTACACAAACCGCACAATAAAATATAAAACATTCATTACCTTTGACCATCTTCTTTGTTGGCACTCCTAGATGTCCCATAATCACTATTGGGTCTTTTTTTCGATTAAATCGGTCCATATATAGCCTAGATATCGATCTATGAAGACTGTGTGATAAACGGAAAAAAATAGCGTTTCATAACGTAACGTCATTTTTTAAAATTCAAAAAGTCAACAATAAACTTTCACTAAACACTTCGAAATACTTTTGTAATGCAACTTTAGGTATTAGTACACGTTAATAAGCGATAAAATTCATCAGGAGGCGATGTAAATTCTATAGGTGTCCGTCTGGAAAAAATGTCTGAAGAGAGCTCGACCAAAACATCCGGTCGGAGACCGGAGGGAATTGGTTCCCTTGATTCGGTTTGACCAAGAATCAAAGCTGAATCAAATGACAAGACTCTAGACATCGTGTGGAAGCTGTAGGCACTGCAACCTCGGCCTCATTTAATTCGGTTCACTTTGAAAACTTCCTGGAAGTAGCGCAAGGATATTTATTTCCATTTTCAGTGATCAGGTTTTCCTGCACTTTTCGATGAAACGCACGTTCTGTTATAGTCACAGCCGTGATTTAACCAGTTTTATAAACGTCTGAGTGTTTTCTATCCACACATACTAATCATATGCATATACTATATTCCTGGCCTGAGTAGCAGGGCGCTGAAATGTTGCGCGATTTTTAACAGAATGTTCGAAAAAGTAGAGGGTCGACTTAACAGGTTAATAAAAATATTGGGCACAATTTGGCAGTCTTGATACAACATTTTAAACAGAAATGCAATGGTTCATTGGATCAGTCTAAAACGTTGCACATTCACTGCTGCCATCTAGTGGACAAAATCTAAATTGCACTTGGGCTGGAATAATACATTATGGACTTTCTCTTGCATTTCAAATATGATGGTACAAAAGAAATACAAAATAATGTTGTTTTTTTCTTTTACCAGATCTATTCTGTTATATTCTCCTACATTCCTTTCACATTTCCACAAAGTTCAAAGTGTTTCCTTTCAAATGTTACCAAGAATATGCATATCCTTGCTTCAGGTCCTGAGCTACAGGCAGTTAGATTTGGGTATGTAATTTTTGACAAAAAAGGAAAAAAATGGGGTGCATCCTTAAGAGCTATTAAGCAAGGCCATTTACAGTAGCTGTGGGCTCTGAGAAGTGCTATTTGTTAGGAAGGGAGGCTAGTTCGTGACACATTCACAGTGACACATTCATCTACATCTTCAAAATGTAAAGCACGAAATAAACTTCAGTTCGTGCTAAATACTGCTGCTAGAATCCTGGATAGAACCAAAAATATTTGATCATATTACTCCAGTGCTAGCCTCCCTACACTGGCTTCCTGTCAAGGCAAGGGCTGATTTCAAGGTTTTACTGCTAACCCACAAAGCATTGCATGGGCTTGCTCCTACCCATCTCTCGGATCCTGCCGTACATACCTACACATACGCTACGGTCACAAGACGCAGGCCTCCTAATTTTCCCTAGAATTTCTGAGCAAACAGCTGGAGGCAGGGCTTTCTCCTATAGAGCTCCATTTTTATGGAATGGTCTGCCTACTCATGTGAAAGACGCAGACTCGGTCTCAACCTTTAAGTCTTTACTGAAGACTCATCTCTTCAGTGGGTCATATGATTGAGTGTAGTCTGGCCCAGGAGTGTGAAGGTGAACGGAAAGGCTCTGGAGCAACGAACCTCCCTTGCTGTCTCTGCCTGGCCGGGTCCCCCCTTTCCACTGGGATTCTCTGCCTCTAAACCTATTACAGGGGCTGAGTCACTGGCTTACTGGTGCTCTTTCATGCCGTCCTTAGGAGGGGTGCATCACTTGAGTGGGTTGAGTTACTGATTTGATCTTCCTGTCTGGGTTGGCGCCCCCCTCTTGGGTTGTGTCGTGGCGGAGATCTTTGTGGGCTATACTCGGCCTTGTCTCAGGATGGTAAGTTGGTGGTTGAAGATATCCCTCTAGTGGTGTGGGGGCTGTGCTTTGGCAAAGTGGGTGGGGTTATATCCTTCCTGTTTGGCCCTGTCCGGGGGTATCATCGGATGGGGCCACAGTGTCTCCTGACCCCTCCTGTCTCAGCCTCCAGTATTTATGCTGCAATAGTTTGTGTCGGGGGCTAGGGTCAGTTTGTTATATCTGGAGTACTTCTCCGGTCTTATCCAGTGTCCTGTGTGAATTTAAGTATGCTCTCTCTCATTCTCTCTTTCTTTCTCTCACTTGGAGGACCTGCGCCCTAGGACCATGCCTCAGGACTACCTGGCATGATGACTCCTTGCTGTCCCCAGTCCACCTGGCCGTGCTGCTACTCCAGTTTCAACTGTTCTGCCTGCGGCTATGGAATCCTGACCTGTTCACCGGACGTGCTACCTGTCCCAGACCTATTATTTGACCATGCTGGTCATTTATGAACATTTGAACATCTTGGCGATGTTCTGTTGTAATCTGCATCCGGCACAGCCAGAAGAGGACTGGCCACCCCTCAAAGCTTGGTTCCTCTCTACGTTTCGGCCTTTCTAGGGAGTTTTTCCTAGCCAACATGCTTCAACACCTGCATTGCTTGCTGTTTAGGGTTTTAGGCTGGGTTTCTGTACATCACTTTGAGATATCAGCTGATGTACAAAGGGCTATATAAACACATTTGATTTGATTTGATTCACAATCACCTTTTGTTTTTTTATATATCTGTTTTGTTTGTTTTATTGGTGGGCTTATTATGAGGCACTTAAATGTTCAAGGCATTATTGATGCTTCAACAGTTCTGGTTTGTGGCAGAGAATGCATCTCTCCAAGCTGTCTTGTAAAAAAGGTTTTTAATAAACATTATTTTCCTTTTACTACAGTTGTCCTTTGGTACACATGCACATGTGCACACTACATATGAAATCAATGTTGTTGTTGTTGTTTCCTGTCTGTACAAATGTACTCTTTCAATCCATAGACTTACTTCATCAACATCCCTGTAAGGCTAAAAACTAGGTCACTCATGACTACAGCTGCTTTTTGGGTAATTACTTTTATCTCAACCTCACTCCTTCCCACTCCTCCTTTTTGCCTCCGTACTAGAGGGATTACATTTCCCTAATTTCTCAAATGTGATGATATGGCACTGGTAAGTGTGATTAAGTGTGCCCAGGGTAAGCTGGGATAGTCCCGTATTCATAAAGCACCTCGGAGTAGGAGTGCTGATCTAGGACTAGGTTTGCCTTCCAAATCATGACAAATAAAATGACATAGATGGGAGGGACCTGATCCTAGGTCAGCACTACTACTGTAAGATGCTTTGTGAATACAGGCCCAGGTGTATATATAAAGTCAGCACTGTGGAGGATCCATTCTGTTGAGGATGGGACGCGCTGCCTCTCTACCCTGCAGGAGAGGAACCACCTATGTCACAGAGCTCTATGAGTGGTTAAGGTAAGACTTGTATCTAATTTTATCTACATTTAAAATATCAATTTGTGTTTTAAAGATCTTAATTGATTGTTCTTTTAAGGACTTCTGAAGTTAAATATTGATTTTGTCTGGTTCATGAATGATGGGAATCAACTATAGATGGGTTGGTTGTTTAGCAACAAAACTGATGCGTGCTCAACTATGGGGCAACACAGACGGTTGGATTTGATTGTTGACAACATGTAAACTATATTTTGTCTTCAATGTTTATTGAAAACATAAATAAATGTGCACAGTGAGCACTTGTTGTCTCTCAAATACATTGTAAAGTTGTTTTTTAGGTAGCCAGCAAATGTTTTGCCATATTAGCATAGACTTGAAATCAGTCAAAACAGCTCAAATCAAGACATGGTATCAACAACATAAATCTAGCTAACACGAGCTACCTACGATTCTCCACATGGCAGCTTCTTGTCATTGTTGCTAGCTATCAGGCCATCCAGAATCACACCATCACACAGACTTCTGCCCCATTGAAGTGTTCACATCGTTTATAGATAACCACTTAGAAAAGTGACCATAAAAACCAAAGCCCATTCAACTAAAGGCAAGAAAAGCAATCTACTGTTTTACACATTGAACCTCATGTAGATTTAGAAATCCATTGAACAGTTTAATGACAAAAGTATTTAAAATGATAAGTCTATTTCAGAAAAGGACAGTGAAAAGTCAAATTGTACACTTCTGTTAAAAGTCTCAAATAGCTACAATTGTTTTTTCAAATAGCTACAATTGCAATTTTCCATCAATCTTTTGCTGGACGGCTTAAATAGAAGTGTCCTGAAATGGCTTCCCACTGGGCACACACACTGGTTGAATCAACGTTGTTTCCACATCATTACAATAACATGAGTTTGAACCAACCTGGAATAGACGCTGAATTGACGTCTGTGCCCAGTGGGTTATCAGTGATAGTTTAGCCTAATTACCCTAACACTCACCTGCCAGGATGTAAAGAAGCTTTCAGCCACTCCAGGTTATTAAAGAGCCACTGTTGAAGCTGTTTTTTTGACTTAGCTGTCTAAGGCACTGCATCTCAGTGCAAGAGGCGTCACTAAAGTACCTGGTTTGAATCCAGGCTGCATCCCATCAGGCCGTGATTGGGAGTCCCATTGGACGGCGCACAATTGTCCCAGAATCGTCCGGGTTTGGCCGGTGTAGGCCGTCATTATAAATAATCATTTGTGAACTGACTTGCCAAGTTAAATAAATAAATAATAATACATGTAAATCCATTATTCACGATACAGCTGAGTCTATATAATTGTACACTGTTGATTGATGAGATCTACTTTTATAATTAAGAGGAGTAAATCTTTTCATTTTAAAACATTTTTGTCTGTGTTCTTTCTTTGATTGTGTTTATTTGTGATAGAACATTTATGAATGAGTGCCCTAGTGGACTGATCACTCTGCATGAGTTCCGGAGACACTTCTGTAAGGGTACTGTGGGCAATGAGTCAGCTGAGTATGCGGAGCAGATATTCCGTACCTTGGATAATAATGGGGTAGGCACCAAAAACAAACTTTTCCCATCTTTACGTCTTTTTACATTTCTTATCTTAATTTCTTTCCCGTCTGAAAATCTGAAAAGTGTTAGCCATCCTTAATACCAGACTGCATATCAGCTCTGTATAGGTGCACTGCTATTGACATATTTCTATGCAAAATAATTTACATTGTGTACCTGTGTAGTATCACACTAACTATTCTATAACAACATTGTATTAATATGTTGCTAGTAAGTTAGAAATGTACTGCAAATCATTTCCTGGTAATTGCATAGTAGTGGAATTAAACATTATTTGGTTATTGCACAAGTGGAATAGGGAACAGGCGTTACAACACAGGTATAAGGGAAACGTAATGTAAAGATTTACTGGAATGCTTATCACTGTGTGTGAAACTGAGGTTCTGTGGTTCTCCACAGGATGGGGTTGTTGACTTCCGGGAGTATGTGAAAGCCATCAGTATGCTGATTGAAGGTACCCCAGTGGAGAAACTACGCTGGTCCTTTAAACTCTACGATAAAGACAAAGATGGAGCCATATCACGCAGGGAGATGCTGGAGATCATGCAGGTAGGTCCTAACCATAGATGTATAACATAATACATTATATTTCATTTTGTGGTTCCAACTGGAAGGTGCAATGCTAGGACACAGTGAGAGGATGCAAATTGAACAATGTTACTGTTCTTTCCCTTTATTCAAAAAATATTTGCTCAAATTCAGATTACCTCTCAGGATAATTCATGACTGGAATTTGTGTGGCTGCTGTGGGAGCCTACTGGCACTGCATTGCACTGGCAGTGGCACTTGCCCTTGCTGCATTCATAGCAGACATAACTGTGCTTGTTGTTATTCACTAGATGGCGCTAGATGTCCAATTTCACAACAATGTGTATGGTCTCTGTTTACAGGCTGTGTACAAGATGAGCGTGGCAGCCTCACTCACCAAGCCTAACCCGCTTACAGCTGAGGAGTGCACCAACAGGATATTTGCAAGATTGGATAAAGACAACAATGGTGAGGACTGCACAGAAACCATTCCAAAACACACATAATCCTAATTTACGGTTATAAAACTTTTAGCATCATCAGCTGGTTACCTATGGCTGCCATTATTCTGCTTCTACTGTAATCATCCAGCCCTGCCTTGAACTCTATGTTCTGGGACTTGTGATTGTGTCTTAGTCTTGTGAGTGTGCAGCCAATACAAGGCTGTAAACATATTTTTTATTCTTCTATTCTATTCAGCCATCATAAGCCTGGAGGAGTTCATCGAGGGGGCCCTGGATGATGAGTGGATAAGGGAAATGCTGGAGTGTGACCCCAACATTGTGAAGGTTGAGAGGCCCCCCAAGGGCCACATCTTGCTTCATTAAGGACAGACAGAGAGGTGCTGTGGATCCAGAGTTTCATTTCATTCTACCTTGGATGTCAGCTAATGAACTGAACTGGGCTGAGACAATATATGTAATCTAGCTATATTTGTAATGCTTCAACTGTTTCCAAAAGCCAAAACTAGATCAAAGTGTTTACATGGTGTTACAGGTCTTGAGCGCGTTTCTATAACCTACTACCATTTTTGAACAAAATGCCATTCTATTAATTAGGTCTAAGATGTGATTTTTTTCTTACTTTGTGTAGGCTATACATACTTATTTGATTTTTTTTGCCATTTTATTCTGTCCTCACACTATTTAAAAAGGCTCATTAGTGTTTTCTAGCTGACATTTATTTCACATTATGTAGTTTTACTCTGTCCTCTTGTATAACAACACTTATTTTAGCAGTGTCTGTGTCTGAGACATAATACAAGCCAAATAAAATGTGTGGGAAATTGCATCTTAGTTATCCCTTATATTTATGAGCAGAAAGAAGGACGATAAAACACTGACATTTGTAAAGTAACGATGAAATACATTTACAGACAATTTCACTTAGGCTAATTCTGTGCCCCCTTCAGACCACATGGGAACATCTTGCTTTTTCAAAGTTGATTGGCAGGCACCTCCCAAACACGGAAAAGATCCCAGAGAACGACTCTTCCCAAACCAATCCAATCGGGAGCGGGGCGGGATGTACATTCAATGACGTTTCCACTTTCCAACTTTCCACTCAACTCCCATTTTTGACATGGCGTAGGGAAGAGGCAACGCAGCGGGCAGGCATTGTAGCGGGAAAACCGTGATCAGTTGATAAAGTAGAGGAATTTCTATGTTTTTATTTCAGTAGGTTGATATACATTTGCAAGTTGTAACTAAGAGTCAAGCAGAGTTTAGGTAAGTTTGACATTTACGCAGTTTTGTATCCATCTAACTGTCTTATTGCGTAGCGTCTGCTGTGATTCAACGCAGAAGTTGGCAACAACGTTGACAGACGTTGTAATGTTACTGTTATCCGTCTCGTTCTAATCTTTGCCATTTTAATAATGGCATTGTTTCAATATTATCTTTGCACGTTGATTTATTTGCCAGGGAACTTGTCTTAATCATTTTCGAGTAATTGCTTCTACAGTTATTTGCCTTCAGACAGCATTTATTTTGATCCAGTGAATGCATTTAGCCTACGTCAAAGGAGTTTGTTCCAGTGAAAAGTTTTAATAATTAAAACCTAAGATATAATGTAGTCAGCAACGTGGCTTGTCCCTACATTGCTTTTGTTAGCTTTGAAGTATAACATTTCACTACAGACAGCTTTGAGATGCTTTCAAACACTTGCTGCCATTCATCAATAGCATGTTAACGATTTCGCAACACAGACAGCAGTGTTTTTACAGATTGCCACGAATGTTCTCACCCAGATTCAGCTTGATAAATAGTTTTCTCTAACCTTACAGGGTAGAGTTTATAGACCTAGACAAAATCTTAACTGTAACTAATGCTTTTCGTGGTTTGTTTTGGTTGATTGCTCATTGCTCCAATCCAGACAGTAAAGTCAACTGTGATATTGACATTTTCTACTCTGTTATATATATATATTTTTTAAATGTGTTAGTTAATATTTCTGCATTGTCTTTTCGGGTAGAGAATGCATCTCAAAATGAGTCTACTGCAGCTAATAGCCAACTAGTCAAAGACAACACATTTTGTTGTTGTCACTCACGGATGTTGGGCAAATTGAGGTAATGATTAGTTTGCCCCATGTTCAGAGCACTGGTCTCCTCCTGTCTTTTTCCACAGATGTCCAACCCTGGTTCAAAAGTCAGGGAACCCCTTCATGTCAGAGGTTGTTCTCCTCTACACTGCACAATAGCAAATAGAAGTCGATGGTAAAATCAATCAGTTCAATGGCATCCTTGGTATGTTCTCTTCTTATCAGGCATAGGTTACTTGGCTTTTGAGTATGACCTCTTCTAGAGCGGGCCAAATTGGAATGCTATTTTTTTTATTCCAAACTTGAACAACTGCTGAGTAATGTTAAAATAATGTCATTCATGCTACCTAAAAGAGTAGCTATAAGTCCTCCAACCAACTGAACAAGGCATGCATGTGGCGAAACATACACTTCAGAACTCTGTAAAAAAAAACGTATTCAGATGCTTGTCATCACATTCAAACTATTTATTTTAGCTCACAGCTGTCTCTGATTTTCTCTGAAATGTCATACTTTTTTGTTGTTGTAGCTCTTGTCTTGCACCATGTGCCATAGAGATGCAGTATTTTTACAGTAAACTAAGCTATATATAGACATAGGGGAAGGCCCCTTTTGATCATTAGCTTTTAACCATTCATATAGTTGTGTGGGGTATAAAATGTGTGATATTTTGCCCCTCACCCAGACCAGGTTTGAAATAGCTGGGAGTTTATTTCAGATCAGCCAGTGTCCTAGAGGCTGCCTGCCCTGGATGGCTCGACTGCATCTGCTGCCTGTGGAGAATAGAAATGCCATGATCACATGCAGGTGGGAATAACTCTGGACAGCTCTGAACTTGAGGACATCACAGGTGTAAATAGCAACTTGTTGCCATACTGGCACTGTGTGTGTGGCACGTACATTGACATATATAAATGGGGCATTTACAATTGAGAAATATACTAAAGAAAATCAGATGTTGATTGATTGGGGAACCAAGTGTACAGTAAAGACACAGCTAGACCACAGCTAATACTGCATACTAAAATAAGGTGCTGAATAGCAAGAGCATGGCATGATGTGAAAAAACAACTTTTCTGACAGTCAAGATCCAGGTAACCTCTAGTGCGCTGTCACATAATATTGTGATTACCTTCTCTGTCATTCATCCTCAGTACAGACGTCTGTCTTTGCTATTTCCTGTGCTGGGGAGTACATTCCTTTGAGCCAAGAGGAGAAGATCATAGGGTAAGAAAGCTAGGCTCAAAGTGGGTCAAACAGACTCAGTTCTGGGTTGTAAATGTGTAAAAGTGGTTTATTCAAGGCATATGTCTCAAGAAATGAAATCCTATGAGGAAAGCCAAGCGTATCTATGAAGAATGTCTTTGGTGGATCCAGCTCTGGCTGAATCAAATGTTTATGATTGAGTATTGTTAGATTTTCTATTATTTTAACATTGACTGGGTCAACAGTACTGTCCCTCCCTCCCTGGCTGTCTGGCAGAATACTGTGCAGCACACATGGGGATCGGTGCCAAGATCGTAAATTCCTCTCACCCATGCGGAGCTCTTTATTGCCAGAGAAACAACGCATAGCAATGCATTTCAGCTTAGTCTCTTGGGATTCAGAGCCAGCTCCCAGAGTTGCATGGCTGCCATAAATGCTTATTTTCTTCCCAGACGAGTGGCCCTCAGGCTAGTGTTTTTCTGAAGCATGTGCCAAGAGAGGGTTTTCTCTCTGTTAGTCAGACAGGCAGAGTTCAGCATAGGACATGGGGTTTGTATGCTGTGCTCATCAGGGAACGCGGGGGAAATCGCTTTAAAACGCTTCGCCACTGAAATGAAAATGAGCATTTCTTATTGTCCAGGTTGTCCCTTCTTGTTTTTGTCCATTTTCTTCCATTTGGTGACAAATGAATACGACCCAGGATGAGCTTGGTGTGCAGAGGATGGGTTGTGATGCTTTCTCAGCCTGAAGGGCCCAAAGCTGGATCTGAAAAGCCATTAGTGAGAGGATTACATGCCTGAAGTTGCTTCTTGAGGACAACAGTGTTTGTGAGTGACTGTTGAGCAATGTTTTTACTCAGTACAGTAGGTCTGAAAAGCATATTCAATCAGACAACTGCCATTACACTGCAGTGTTGTCGCTTGGTATTGTCATTGTGATTTCTTTGCAACCGTCCCTACAGTCTTTATTTGTCAGTTCAAACCCCCTTCAGCATCAACAACAGTTGATCGTGTGTCTTCTTGCACTTAGTAGTTTTTATTTATTTTTTATTTCACCTTTATTTAACCAGGTAGGCTAGTTGAGAACAAGTTCTCATTTGCAACTGCGACCTGGCCAAGATAAAGCATAGCAGTGTGAACAGACAACACAGAGTTACACATGGAGTAAACAATTAACTAGTCAATAACACAGTAGAAAAAAATGGGCAATCTATATACAATGTGTGCAAAAGGCATGAGGAGGTAGGCGAATAATACAATTTTGCAGATTAACACTGGAGTGATAAATGATCAGATGGGCATGTACAGGTAGAGATATTGGTGATATTGGTGTGCAAAAGAGCAGAAAAGTAAATAAATAAAAAACAGTATAAAAACAGTATGGGAATGAGGCAGGTGAAGAAGGGTGAGCTATTTACCTATAGACTATGTACAGCTGCAGCGATCGGTTAGCTGCTCGGATAGCTGATGTTTGAAGTTGGTGAGGGAGATAAAAGTCTCCAACTTCAGCGATTTTTGCAATTCGTTCCAGTCACAGGCAGCAGAGTACTGGAACGAAAGGCGGCCAAATGAGGTGTTGGCTTTAGGGATGATCAGTGAGATACACCTGCTGGAGCGCGTGCTACGGATGGGTGTTGCCATCGTGACCAGTGAACTGAGATAAGGCGGAGCTTTACCTAGCATGGACTTGTAAATGACCTGGAGCCAGTGGGTCTGGCGACGAATATGTAGTGAGGGCCAGCCGACTAGAGCATACAAGTCGCAGTGGTGGGTGGTATAAGGTGCTTTAGTGACAAAACGGATGGCACTGTGATAGACTGCATCCAGTTTGCTGAGTAGAGTGTTGGAAGCCATTTTGTAGATGACATCGCCGAAGTCGAGGATCGGTAGGATAGTCAGTTTTACTAGGGTAAGCTTGGCAGCGTGAGTGAAGGAGGCTTTGTTGCGGAATAGAAAGCCGACTCTGGATTTGATTTTTGATTGGAGATGTTTGATGTGAGTCTGGAAGGAGAGTTTGCAGTCTAGCCAGACACCTAGGTACTTATAGATGTCCACATATTCAAGGTTGGAACCATCCAGGGTGGTGATGCTAGTCGGGCATGCGGGTGCAGGCAGCGATCGGTTGAAAAGCATGCATTTGGTTTTACTCGCGTTTAAGAGCAGTTGGAGGCCACGGAAGGAGTGCTGTATGGCATTGAAGCTCGTTTGGAGGTTTGATAGCACAGTGTCCAATGACGGGCCGAAAGTATATAGAATGGTGTCGTCTGCGTAGAGGTGGATCAGGGAATCGCCCGCAGCAAGAGCAACATCATTGATATATACAGAGAAAAGAGTCGGCCCGAGAATTGAACCCTGTGGCACCCCCATAGAGACTGCCAGAGGACCGGACAGCATGCCCTCTGATTTGACACACTGAACTCTGTCTGCAAAGTAATTGGTGAACCAGGCAAGGCAGTCATCCGAAAAACCGAGGCTGTTGAGTCTGCCGATAAGAATTTGGTGATTGACAGAGTCGAAAGCCTTGGCGAGGTCGATGAAGACGGCTGCACAGTACTGTCTTTTATCGATGGCGGTTATGATATCATTTAGTACCTTGAGTGTGGCTGAGGTGCACCCGTGACCGGCTCGGAAACCAGATTGCACAGCGGAGAAGGTACGGTGGGATTCGAGATGGTCAGTGACCTGTTTGTTGACTTGGCTTTCGAAGACCTTAGATAGGCAGGGCAGGATGGATATAGGTCTATAGCAGTTTGGGTCCAGGGTGTCTCCTCCTTTGAAGAGGGGGATGACTGCGGCAGCTTTCAATCCTTGGGGATCTCAGACGATATGAAAGAGAGGTTGAACAGGCTGGTGATAGGGGTTGCGACAATGGCGGCAGATAGTTTCAGAAATAGCGGGTCCAGATTGTCAAGCCCAGCTGATTTGTACGGGTCCAGGTTTTGCAGCTCTTTCAGAACATCTGCTATCTGGATTTGGGTAAAGGAGAACCTGGAGAGGCTTGGGTGAGGAACTACGGGGCGGAGCTGTTGGCCGAGGTTGGAGTAGCCAGGCGGAAGGCATGGCCAGCCGTTGAGAAGTGCTTATTGAAGTTTTCGATAATCATGGATTTATCGGTGGAGACCGTGTTTCCTAGCCTCAGTGCAGTGGGCAGCTGAGAGGAGGTGCTCTTGTTCTCCATGGACTTCACAGTGTCCCAGAACTTTTGGAGTTGGAGCTACAGGATGCAAACTTTTGCCTGAAGAAGCTGGCCTTAGCTTTCCTGACTGACTGCGTGTATTGGTTCCTGACTTCCCTGAACAGTTGCATATCACGGGGCTATTCGATGCTATTGCAGTCCGCCACAGGATGTTTTTGTGCTGGTCGAGGGCAGTCAGGTCTGGGGTGAACCAAGGGCTGTATCTGTTCTTGGTTCTGCATTTTTTGAACGGAGCATGCTTATCCAAAATGGTGAGGAAGTTACTTTTAAAGAATGACCAGGCATCCTCAACTGACGGGATGAGGTCAATGTCCTTCCAGGATACACGGGCCAGGTCGATTAGAAAGGCCTGCTCACAGAAGTGTTTTAGGGAGCGTTTGACAGTGATGAGGGGTGGTCGTTTGACTGCGGCTCCGTGGCGGATACAGGCGATGAGGCAGTGATCGCTGAGATCCTGGTTGAAGACAGCGGAGGTATATTTGGAGGGCCAGTTGGTCAGGATGACGTCTATGAGGGTGCCCTTGTTTACAGAGTTAGGGTTGTACCTGGTGGGTTCCTTGATGATTTGCGTGAGATTGAGGGCATCTAGCTTAGATTGTAGGACTGCCGGGGTGTTAAGCATATCCCAGTTTAGGTCACCTAACAGGACAAACTCTGAAGCTAGATGGGGGCGATCAATTCACAAATGGTGTCCAGGGCACAGCTGGGAGCTGACGGGGGTCGGTAGCAGGCGGCAACAGTGAGAGACTTGTTTCTGGAGAGAGTAATTTTCAAAATTAGTAGTTCAAACTGTTTGGGTATGGACCTGGAAAGTATGACATTACTTTGCAGGCTATCTCTGCAGTAGACTGCGACTCCGCCCCCTTTGGCAGTTCTATCTTGACGGAAGATGTTATAGTTGGGTATGGAAATCTCTGAATTTTTGGTGGCCTTCCTGAGCCAGGATTCAGACACGGCAAGGACATCAGGGTTAGCAGAGTGTGCTAAAGCAGTGAGTAAAACAAACTTAGGGAGGAGGCTTCTGATGTTGACATGGATAAAACCAAGACTTTTCGATCACAGAAGTCAACAAATGAGGGTACCTGGGGACATGCAGGGCCTGGGTTTACCTCCACATCACCCGCGGAACAGAGAAGGAGTAGTATGAGGGTGCGGCTAAAGGCTATCAAAACTGGTCGCCTAGAGCGTTGGGGGCAGAGGATAAGAGGAGCAGGTTTCTGGGCATGGTAGAATATATTCAGGGCATAATGCGCAGACAGGGGTATGGTGGGGTGCGGGTACAGCGGAGGTAAGCCCAGGCACTGGGTGATGATGAGAGGGTTATGGAACACACTAGGTGGTTCTCAATATGCATGCTACCGTGCACCACACGCTCATGCTCCTAGTGCATTCTCCGAGGATGTTCTCTTGAGTATGTTCTTGTGTGGAGAACGCATAAAACATTACATTTGAGAAGCACTCTCACTCCTCCTACTGTATTACCTCACTCTGCACCTCCCCATTCACTGGGTCGCAAGATAGCAATTCTTTGTAGCCAGCCAGCCCTATTGACTTGCTATGGACTTACCCATTCACTGAACCTTCTTCCAGCCAGGACAGTGGCAACAATAGTCAAAATAAGATATACACAAAGCAAATGTTTTACGACACAACTATCAGCTAGCAAGATGTGAAACGTAATAAAGTAGCTAACCAGATAGTTTAACAGGACAAAATGACCTAGGTAGATGTCAATTATTTGTGGGTAGCTAGCTAACTAACAATTATTTGTGGCTATCTGGCAAGCTAACAGTAGTAGCTAGCCAGTAAGCCCCATTGACTTACTATGGGCTTGTGATCTACGCACACTACGGTGGGTATTGTAGGCAGGTAAAGATGTCAACATTTAAATGGCATGTATTTATTAACATACCAAGATCAAAAATTGTAGTCGGGCAACATATGAGATGTGAATAGGCAACATTTAATTCCAAAGTTGGAGTGTATACTGTCTCGCTTAAGCTCAAATAATGTCTGCCATTGATTTCAAGAAATGTGTAATTCTTTGTGGTTGGGGCACATTTCTGGGCATACTTTCAGTTGAAGCTTGCATTGATGCATGCTTCAAAATATGTACAAACTGAGTACGCATTCGAGAAGTGCCCGCCGTGTTCTATTTCGCATACTTTCATTTCGACCATTCCGTGCTCCAATTTGCGTGTTTGGAGAATGGCAGTATGCATTTTGAGAAACACCCGCTGAGGCCTAGACGACTTTAAAATGATTTCAAATAGTATTTGAACCCATGTCTTGTACAGGCTGGCTGTAGACAGTTGTTCATGAGCGATGAGTGGAACATGGCTGCAGAGTAAGCATTACCGCCATTAAGCATGCTTTGTTAGGAAGTCTTGTCGAGCTGTTGCGTACACAGCACTAACACATTGAATGCATAGAGGCCTTGGAGGATGATTTAATGTCAGAACCGCTCAGATGGAAGTCTTCAGACATGATTCCTGAACTTGTGAACTTAGTGGATGACAAGTGGGCAGCAGGCTTCAGAGCAGTGAGCACATCTGGTGTGGAGATGACTGTCTGTTTGAAGTGTGAGGGGCCAAGTGTTTGGCAGGTGTCAGCCAGGCAGGCCACTATTTGTCTTCAGGGATGTGCTGAAATAGGGGGTTTGAGTTGGGCTACATCACAGATTGTGTCTTTGACTTTGATTGAATAGCATCATGAGACATTGTAAACAAATTGCTCCCGCAGAAAGGATGCAGGACATGTGCAGTCTTAGCTGTGGATTGTTACGGCTGTTGGTTCTGTGACGTTGTGGCTTATTAGATCTTACTGTTAATTGTCCTGATTCTAGTTTTTCCATGGTTCCTCCAATGCTCAGTGAGAGCACTGCTATCACTAATAGCATATTTGCCTCAACCTTTCATGGTCTTTCTGGATTGTGCTGAGTCGAGTGCAGTCTACCATCTAATTCTGTTTGTCTGACATGTGAAGAGACAAAATAAAAGCAGACTTGTGGACAAATTCCACCTTGAGACAAGTCAAGTTAATTCTCCACTTGCCCTCTGTGATTCTCTGAAGCTTGGATGTCTGCAGCTTAGGCTAAATCAGTGAAGATGCAACTTTTTACAAATAAACAGGACTGACTTTTGTTATATGCTTTATTGACAGTTTGTCACTGATGTTGATTGTCTTTGGCTCTGTGAAATGATTTAGTCCTATGTTTGGCCACCTGAGTTTTGGATTATTGCTTTTGAAATTACTTCAACCATGGGCCTAATACAAATCCCAAATATTTAGAAATGCGTATGCTTCTGAAAGTTAATCATTTTAGAGTTACCAGAAACTCTGGAATTACATTTCAGGGGGAGATTAAAGGGTTTTAGGCTCTTGGAAGTATTTAAAGTCATTCAAAGGATTTCTGTCAAACTTGCTGATTAGCCCCAAATTACAGTGCCTTCAGAAGTATTCTCACTCCTTGACATTTATCACATTTAGTTGTAAGAGCCTGAATTTAAAATGGATTAAATTGATATTTTCTGTCACTGACCTACACCCAATACCCCATCCATGTCAAAGTCATGTGATGAAAGAAATAAAAGCTGAATAATAATCAATGAATAATCAATAATTCTCTCTACTATTATTCTGACATTTCACATTCTCAAAATAAAGCGGTGATCCTAACTGACCTAAAACAGGGAATTTTTACTAGGATTAAATGTTAGGAATTGTGAAAAACTGAGTTTAAATGTATTTGGCTAAGGTGTATGTAAACTTCCGACTCCAACTGTGTAATTATAAATAAGTTGACGCTCAACTACTGTATGACTCTTTCAACATGCAACTGAAACGGTTGAAAGCTACAATTAATTTTATTACACCTGACAATACTGCAGAGTAATTTAAAGCCATTTGCAAATAACAAGTTAGATGCTTTGCAAAAACAACTTTGAATATCCATCTGAGGGTAAGTGTTCTTGTTTCAAAAACATACTTTACCATCTTTGAAGGGATAGTTTTTTAATAATACAAACTAACATGATATTTCACCAACCTCTGGTGTAGTTGATTCAAGAAGGCAGTTTTGTGATATTTAGTTTCTTTTCGATACTTAAGACATTTGTTTTGTTAATGTTAGGATTCTGAGTAAAACTTAACATGAATCTGTTCTTGTGCATGTTACAAGACTTTGCTAATTGCATTTTAATACCCTAGTAATGAGCTGAGAGTTGTTGTTTAGAGCGTCTGCTAAATGACTTAAATGTAAATGTAAATATTGTCATAATCCCAAAGTTACAACACGTGTAAGAACTAGATGTCAATTGTTAATGTATTTCCTGATGTCTCACTCATGAAAATACAGTATATTTGTTAGTACTTTTGAAGCTGCCGAAGTGGTCTACTCATGATGAGGTGATTCCATGACCCTAATGTATTTAATTGTAGGCTATAGGCTATATTAAGATGTATATCTAAGGGCCCGAACAGTTTTTGGCTGAGCGGGAACTGTACTTCCTCAGTGGTAGGGAGGCGAGCAGGCCAGAGGTGGATGAACGCAGTGCCCTTGTTTGGGTGTAGGGCCTGATCAGAGCCTGGAGGTACTGAGGTGCCGTTCCCCTCACAGCTCCGTAGGCAAGCACCATGGTCTAGTAGCGGATGCGAGCTTCAACTGGAAGCCAGTGGAGAGAGCGGAGGAGCGGGGTGACGTGAGAGAACTTGGGAAGGTTGAACACCAGACGGGCTGCGGCGTTCTGGATGAGTTGTAGGGGTTTAATGGCACAGGCAGGGAGCCCAGCCAACAGCGAGTTGCAGTAATCAAGACGGGAGATGACAAGTGCCTGGATTAGGACCTGCGCCGCTTCCTGTGTGAGGCAGGGTCGTACTCTTGCGGATGTTGTAGAGCATGAACCTACAGGAACGGGACACCGCCTTGATGTTAGTTGAGAACGACAGGGTGTTGTCCAGGATCACGCCAAGGTTCTTAGCGCTCTGGGAGGAGGACACAATGGAGTTGTCAACCGTGATGGCGAGATCATGGAACGGGCAGTCCTTCCCGGGAGGAAGAGGAGCTCCGTCTTGCTGAGGTTCAGCTTGAGGTGGTGATCCGTCATCCACACTGATATGTCTGCCAGACATGCAGAGATGCGATTCGCCACCTGGTCATCAGAAGGGGAAAGGAGAAGATTAATTGTGTGTCGTCTGCATAGCAATGATAGGAGAGACCATGTGAGGTTATGACAGAGCCAAGTGACTTGGTGTATAGCGAGAATAAGAGAGGGCCTAGAACAGAGCCCTGGGGGACACCAGTGGTGAGAGCGCGTGGTGAGGAGACAGATTCTCGCCACGCCACCTGGTAGGAGCGACCTGTCAGGTAGGACGCAATCCAAGCGTGGGCCGCGCCGGAGATGCCCAACTCGGAGAGGGTGGAGAGGAGGATCTGATGGTTCACAGTATCGAAGGCAGCCGATAGGTCTAGAAGGATGAGAGCAGAGGAGAGAGAGTTAGCTTTAGCAGTGCGGAGCGCCTCCGTGATACAGAGAAGAGCAGTCTCAGTTGAATGACTAGTCTTGAAACCTGACTGATTTGGATTAAGAAGGTCATTCTGAGAGAGGTAGAGCTGGCCAAGGACGGCACGCTCAAGAGTTTTGGAGAGAAAAGAGAGAAGGGATACTGGTCTGTAGTTGTTGACATCGGAGGGATCGAGTGTAGGTTTTTCAGAAGGGGTGCAACTCTCGCTCTCTTGAAGACGGGAGGGACGTAGCCAGCGGTCAGGGATGAGTTGATGAGCGAGGTGAGGTAAGGGAGAAGGTCTCCGGAAATGGTCTGGAGAAGAGAGGAGGGGATAGGGTCAAGCGGGCAGGTTGTTGGGCGGCCGGCCGTCACAAGACGCGAGATTTCATCTGGAGAGAGAGGGAGAAAGAGGTCAGAGCACAGGGTAGGGCAGTGTGAGTGTACTTGTTTTTGGTTTTCCATCAAATATTTGGCGGCCGTCAAATACATAATTGTTTGATTTCAATTAACTTGCATATATTAAAATACCTTCAAATATTATTTGTTTTTCTGAGACCTGTATTTGAATATCAAAGAAAAAAGTTGCCTTTTAGATGAAACTATATGAACTATATTCGACTACCTCAAGTATTTGAAAAGTTTGTATTTTCAAATAAACTACAACTTTTTTTCTGCCCAGGTCTGGTGCCAAATCGTCAGGACGAGTATCGTAACGGATATGAACAATTGTCCTGATACAGTTATGATCAGAGTTTTTATTTGATTTTATTATCATTATCAGGAACGCCTCTGGGTGACGGCAAACCTGTCTGCCCACTGCAAATTGAGGACACACACACACACACACCACACCACACCACACCACACCACACCACACCACACCACACCACACACACACACACACACACACACACACACACACCCCTCTGCACACTGTTATTAATCTGCAGCTTGTTTCAATCTATAAACATGCAGGAAGAATATTTTGCCAATCTCCTAGTTAGGCATATTAAAACACTTTTTTACGATTTTTTACGATCATGAGTATCATCCGATCCGACTATCAACTGTCATTACGGATACAATTGCGAATATGAGTATGGCCAGGTCAACACACCCCTAATAAGGCATCAGCCGGTGAAGGAAAGCTCTCAGGAGTTTGTGACTCAGGAGTGGAGTTTCACAGGCTCTGGAGAACACTGCACTGTGTGAGTGGGTCAGTGGGATGGTTGAAGTGAGCAGGACCACATCGACTCAAATCGTAAAGCAGTGTCCTAACATGCTGGACAGTTGAACTGATGGACTGATTCATTTTGAATGTAATTTTGACATAGAAAAGGCCTGTATTGTTACTTGCATTGATGAAGATTGTCAGAGCTGATATCGTGTGTGTGTGTGCGTGTGTGCAGCCTTTTGATCGGGAAGCTAGACTGAAAGAATGGCCCTGCTGTGCTTTTTTGGCATTTGTACAATCTATGGCCCAGAAGATGTTTCCTCACTGATCTCCAAAACAAAGTGTCCAGTGTCCATAGCGGCAGCTCACTCAGTGTCAATAAGTAGGGTAAATGTCTTAGTTCTTATCCTAAATGTGTCCAATGACCCACACCTGACAGGGTTACCCAGGGAACACAGGAAGGGCTGAACTTTGGCCAACATTTCACCTCAAGCTCAACAAGGAAATCCTATTTCTCATTTGGATGTGAATATGAACCCCACCTCCTGCCTGTATTAAAACAACTGTGTTTGAACAGAAGCAACCACTTTAAGAGTGGGGAGAAAAGAAAAGGGGCTACTTGTGATGCTGCCGCACATTTACATTGTTTGTTAAATCCTCCTTATGTGAGGGTCTTGTTCCAGCCAAAACGACGGTGGGTGAGTTTTCCTTTCCTTATTAATTATGAGTCTTAAACATGTGGAAAACAACTCCCTATTACTGATTGTTGTTATGTACAGTCTAATTCAACCTGGAGTACTTCTCACAACACTACATGTCTTCTCTTCCTTGCCAAACTCTCTAGCAGCTAAATCTATACTAAAATAGGTGTACAATGTGTCATTTGAGAGTGTTTTCTCCTTTCATCCACTGAATAATTTCCATCCCATTGCCTCTGTGCAGACTGGGTGTAATTTCTGGGTGGATAGCTTATGAAATGACAGGCTTATCAACAGAGCTGCTCATTAATGAATCCATTTTAGGATGAGGCTGTAAAGTATCAAAATGTGGAAAAAGTCTGAATACTTTCTGAAGGCACTGTGTATATAATGTGTATACTTGTAGGCAATCGGCATATCATGAATACACCGCAATCATGAATGATTCAGTTGTAGTGCTGAGCGATTGGTGCTTTTTGAAGTCGTTTCGATTAGATTTTTACAAAATCATTTTAAAAATGTGTCCCTGTCAATTGTGCATTCTTCTCTCCGTGTCTGCCCCATACAGACTAGACAAGTAGGCATGCAATGGATTATGGTTATTGTACTTAATTACATTATATTGGCCTGTTGGAAACTACAACCCCCTTCACATTGCACATTTCGGGCTTGATCTGATTTATCTCTAGAGAAACTGCATATTGAGATCACAGAAAAAAATGTGACTCAAATAATTGAACCGACTTTGGTCAGTTGTTTTTAAAAAAACATTTGGTTAATCGCTCAGCACTAATCAATTGTCATTTCCTTCTTTTGTCCATTTGACTTTACGTAGTTTTTCTGCCCTTGTATACACTCAGCACCACTGTAGTACTGTATTGTAGCTTCTTTATGCCGACTGACAGTGTTGCAGGGCTCGACGCTGACCTGTTTTTGCAAGGCTCACGCGTGGGCCTAAAATGTCTGCGCTCAATAAAAAAAATATTTAGGTAATAAAGCTAGAATCATTAATTTTTCTTGGTGCTCTGGTGCTCCTAAATTAAAATTCCAGGTCGCAGAGCAAAATATTTTGGCTCAGATGCGAGTAAAATGGTCGCACTGTAGAGCCCTGTGTTGTGGAGAAAATTCCATGTGAGATGCAGACCTTTCTCTAACTTGATGATGCTCCATTTATCATGTCTCCACCATGATATTATTAACTGCAAGTCTGCACTTAAATATTTTTGTCCCCTCGAGACTTGTATTCCAGACAGTTAATATTTACTTAGTGTAACCATTCTACCTAACCATGTCATTTCGTGACCGGCTAACGTCAGAAGGCATGTTTGACTAAGAGGAATCCTTTAAGTTCTTATTGTATTCTTCTTGCATAGCTAGATTTCTTGGCTAGGTTTTGGCTGTGTCCTTGCATATTCTGGCTCTTGGCGATCTCGTATAATGGCTTTGTGTCAGCAAGCCAGTAATGAGATTTCCCTGTGAAACACTGAGCCGACTGTTGATAAGAAAGCGTCACATTTCTATGCAGGGGTTTCCTCTACTCACTTCCTACCCTTTTAGACTAGCTTGGCCTCCCCAGGGTTTGTTTCCATTTCATTATTTTATATTTTCCTTTTAAAATGCTTACATCTCCTTAACTGCTCTAGTGATGTAGTGATTTCATTTTTAAAGTAAGTAGGTGTAAGTAGGTCTACGAGCCTATACTTATGAGCGGCAGTTTTTTTTTCTGATCACAGATCTGTTGATAAGAGCATGACAGAGCAATGCCCTGGTCATGGGTTCCATTCCCACAGGGATCACACAAATACAACACTTTTACTCACTGCAACGTAAGTAAATAGTGGCATGTATTACATAACCCTAGTGGGGGAACTCCTATCCCTAATTATATGTATCCTTCAGCCGCATGCTTCCCATCAAAACATTTTGTGCATATATATATAATGACATTTTGTGACATTTTGTGACATTTTGGTCTTTGGCAAGTTTTTTTTTTTCTCGAGGCAAGCTGAAGTTCGGAGCTGACGGCTACACCCCTTCATCGCCATTGGTCAACAGATTCTTCAATTAAGTGTTTGTCATTCAACAATAGACTATTTGTTTTCGTGCACATTTTTTCTTGAGAAATACTGCACCAAACATACTTTTGGTCATGTAGTGTGGACACCTTTTCGTCGAACATCTCATTCCAAAGTCGCTGGCATGAATATGGAGTTGGTTTCCCCTTTGATGCTATAACAGCCTCCACTCTTTTGGTAAGGCTTTCCACTAGATGTTGAAACATTGCTGTGGGGACTTGTATCCATTCAGCCATGAGCATTATTGAGGTCGGGCACTGATGTTTGACAATGAGGCCTGGCACGCAGTCGGCGTACTAATTCATCCCAAAGGTATTAGATGGGGTCAAGTTCTTCCACACCAATCTCAACAAAACATTTCTGTATGGACCTCGTTTTGTGCATGGGGGCATTGACACGCTGAAACAGGAAAGGGCCTTCCTAAAACTGTTGCCACGAAGTTGGAAGCACAGAATCATCTAGAATGTCATTGTATGCCATAGCTTTAAGAGTTCCCTTCACTGGAACTAAGTGGCCCAAACCATGAAAAACAGCCTAAGACCATTATTCCTCCTCCACCAAAATGTACAATTGGCACTATGCATTGGGGCAGGTAGCGTTTCCCTGACATCCGCCAAACCCTAATTCGCCTGTCGGACTGCCAGATGGTGAAGTGTAATTCATCACTCCAGGGAAGGTGTTTCCACTGCTCCAGAGTCCAATGGCGGCGAGATTTACACCTCTCCAGCCGACGCTTGGCATTGCGCATGGTGATCTTGGTGTGCGACTGCTCGGCCATGGAAAACCATTTTATGAAGCTCCCGAAGAACACTTCTTGTGCTGACATTGCTTCTAGAGGCAGTTTGGAACTCTGTAGTGAGTGGTGCAACCAAGGACAGAAGAATTTAACGCGACATGCGCTTCAGCAATTGGCGGTCTCGTTCTGTGAGCTTGTGTGGCCTACCACTTTGCGCCTGAGCTGTTGTAGCTCCTAGACATTTCCACTTCACAATAACAGCACTTAAATTTGACCGGGGAAGAAATTTGACGAACTGACTTGTTGGAAAGGTGGCATTCTTTGACAGTGCCACGTTGGAAGTCCCTGAGCTCTTCAGTAAGGCCATACTCTACTGCCAATGTTTGTCTATAGAGATTGCATAGCCGTGTGCTTGATTTTATACACCTATCAGCAACAGGTGTGGCTGAAAAAGCCAAATCCACTCATTTGAATGTGTGTCCACATACTTTTGTATACAGTACCAGTCAAGTTTGGACACATACTCCTTCAAGGGTTTTTCATATGGAATCATTTAGTAAGCAAAAAAGGGTTAAACAGATTAAATAGATTCTTCAAAGTAGCTACCCTTTGCCTTGACAGCTTTGCACACTCTTGGCATTCTCTCAACCAGCTTCACTTGGAATGCTTTTCCAAAAGTCTTGAAGGAGTTCCTATGTATGCTGAGCACTTGTTGGCACTTTTCCTTCACTCTGTGATCCAACTCAACCCAAACCATCTCTGTTTGGTTGAGGTCGGGGGATTGTACACAGCCTGGAGGTGTGTTGGGTCGTTGTCCTGTGATAGTCCCACTAAGCGCAAACCAGATGGGATGGAATATCGCTGTAGTAGCCATGCTGGTTAATTGTGCCTTGAATTCTAAAACAAATCTGACAGTGTCACCAGCAAAGCACCCCCACACCATCACACCTCGTCTATGCTTCACGGTGGGAACCCGTTCATCTACTCTGTCTCACAAAGACACGCCGGTTGGAATCAAAAATCTCACATTTGCAGTCATCAAACTAAAGGACAGATTTCACCCTGTCTAATGTCCATTGTGTTTCTTGGCCCAAGCAAGTCTCTTCTTCTTACTGGTGTCCTTTGGCAGTGGTTTCTTTGCAACAAGGCCCGATTCCCACAGTCTCCTCTGAACAGTTGATGTTGAGATGTGTGTGTTACTTGAACTCTGAAGCATTTATTTGGGCTGCAATTTCTGAGGCTGGTAACTCTAATGAACTTATCCTCTGCAGCAGAGGTAACTTTGGGTCTTCCTTTCCTGTGGCGGTCCTCATGGGAGCCAGTTTTATCATAGTGTTTGGTTTTTGAGACTGCACCTGAAGAAACTTTAAAAGTTCTTGAAATGTTCCTTGATTGACTGACCTTCATATCTTAAAGTAATGATGGACTGTCATTTCTCTTTGCTTATTTGAGATGTTCTTGTCATTAATATTGACTTGGTCTTTTACCAAATAGGAATATCTTTTGTATACCACCCCTACTTTGTTACAACACAGCGGATTGGCTCAAACGCATTCAGGAAATAAATTCTACAAATTCACTTTTTACATGGCACACCTGTTAATTGAAATGCATTCCAGGTAACTACCTCATGAAGCTGGTTGATTGAATGCCAACAGTGTGCGAAGCTGTAATCAAGGCAGAGGGTAGGCCATTTCAAATATAAAATATATTTAGCTTTGTTTAACAATTTTTTTGGTTACTACATGATTCCATATGATTTCATAGTTTGGATGCTTCACTATTATTCTACAATATAGAAAATTGTAAAACTAAAGAAAAACCCTTGAATGAGTACAGTAGGTGTTTCCCAACTTGACTGGTACTGTGTAGTCAGATGTAAAATTGTGCGACTAAGATCTCCTTGTCAAAATATTAATTTCTTAGACAAAATCTGAGTATTTTGAGAAGGTACATACTGGCTACTGCATCTTAAGATGGACAAACGGTACTATAGTTCCTTTCTCAGAATGTTCAATGAAGGTCTTTTAAGGGAGTATGCGATCACACTCGTTCGTCTAGCCGAACCTAACCCGACGCATATTGAACACTTAATGGTTCATTGTCCCTTTCTCTTTCTCTCCCAGCGTGCCCACTAAGTGTTGAAGATGATGTCTGATGCCAGTGACATGTTGGCAGCAGCTTTGGAGCAGATGGATGGGATAATAGCAGGTAAGGGTCTCTTTTTGCATTGACATGAGGAAGAACAAGGAGTGATCTCGCAATGTCACATTCACTGGCTCCACATTATTAGTCAGTAAGACTTCTAGGTCATAATAAGCTCATATGGTCAGGGGGTACCTGATCCATTTACATTTACATTTAAGTCATTTAGCAGACGCTCTTATCCAGAGCGACTTACAAATTGGTGCATACACCTTATGACAACCAGTGGAACAGCCACTTGCATCTAAATCTTGTTGGGGGGGAGAAGGGGGGTGAGAAGGATTACTTACCCTTACTTACCCTATCCTAGGTATTCCTTGAAGAGGTGGGGTTTCAGGTGTCTCCGGAAGGTGGTGATTGACTCCGCTGTCCTGGCGTCGTGAGGGAGTTTGTTCCACCATTGGGGGCCAGAGCAGCGAACAGTTTTGACTGGGCTGAGCGGGAACTGTACTTCCTCAGTGGTAGGGAGGCGAGCAGGCCAGAGGTGGATGAACGCAGTGCCCTTGTTTGGGTGTAGGGCCTGATCAGAGCCTGGAGGTACTGAGGTGCCGTTCCCCTCACAGCTCCGTAGGCGAGCACCATGGTCTTGTAGCGGATGCGAGCTTCAACTGGAAGCCAGTGGAGAGAGCGGAGGAGCGGGGTGACGTGAGAGAACTTGGGAAGGTTGAACACCAGACGGGCTGCGGCGTTCTGGATGAGTTGTAGGGGTTTAATGGCACAGGCAGGGAGCCCAGCCAACAGCGAGTTGCAGTAATCAAGACGGGAGATGACAAGTGCCTGGATTAGGACCTGCGCCGCTTCCTGTGTGAGGCAGGGTCGTACTCTGCGGATGTTGTAGAGCATGAACCTACAGGAACGGGACACCGCCTTGATGTTAGTTGAGAACGTCAGGGTGTTGTCCAGGATCACGCCAAGGTTCTTAGCGCTCTGGGAGGAGGACACAATGGAGTTGTCAACCGTGATGGCGAGATCATGGAACGGGCAGTCCTTCCCGGGAGGAAGAGGAGCTCCGTCTTGCTGAGGTTCAGCTTGAGGTGGTGATCCGTCATCCACACTGATATGTCTGCCAGACATGCAGAGATGCGATTCGCCACCTGGTCATCAGAAGGGGGAAAGGAGAAGATTAATTGTGTGTCGTCTGCATAGCAATGATAGGAGAGACCATGTGAGGTTATGACAGAGCCAAGTGACTTGGTGTATAGCGAGAATAAGAGAGGGCCTAGAACAGAGCCCTGGGGACACCAGTGGTGAGAGCGCGTGGTGAGGAGACAGATTCTCGCCACGCCACCTGGTAGGAGCGACCTGTCAGGTAGGACGCAATCAAGCGTGGGCCGCGCCGGAGATGCCCAACTCGGAGAGGGTGGAGAGGAGGATCTGATGGTTCACAGTATCGAAGGCAGCCGATAGGTCTAGAAGGATGAGAGCAGAGGAGAGAGAGTTAGCTTTAGCAGTGCGGAGCGCCTCCGTGATACAGAGAAGAGCAGTCTCAGTTGAATGACTAGTCTTGAAACCTGACTGATTTGGATCAAGAAGGTCATTCTGAGAGAGATAGCGGTAGAGCTGGCCAAGGACGGCACGCTCAAGAGTTTTGGAGAGAAAAGAGAGAAGGGATACTGGTCTGTAGTTGTTGACATCGGAGGGATCGAGTGTAGGTTTTTTCAGAAGGGGTGCAACTCTCGCTCTCTTGAAGACGGGAGGGACGTAGCCAGCGGTCAGGGATGAGTTGATGAGCGAGGTGAGGTAAGGGAGAAGGTCTCCGGAAATGGTCTGGAGAAGAGAGGAGGGGATAGGGTCAAGCGGGCAGGTTGTTGGGCGGCCGGCCGTCACAAGACGCGAGATTTCATCTGGAGAGAGAGGGGAGAAAGAGGTCAGAGCATAGGGTAGGGCAGTGTGAGCAGAACCAGCGGTGTCGTTTGACTTAGCAAACGAGGATCGGATGTCATCGACCTTCTTTTCAAAATGGTTGACGAAGTCATCTGCAGAGAGGGAGGAGGGAGGGGGGGGAGGATTCAGGAGGGAGGAGAAGGTGGCAAAGAGCTTCCTAGGGTTAGAGGCAGATGCTTGGAATTTAGAATGGTAGAAAGTGGCTTTAGCAGCAGAGACAGAGGAGGAAAATGTAGAGAGGAGGGAGTGAAAGGATGCCAGGTCCGCAGGGAGGCGAGTTTTCCTCCATTTCCGCTCGGCTGCCCGGAGCCCTGTTCTGTGAGCTCGCAATGAGTCGTCGAGCCACGGAGCGGGAGGGGAGGACCAAGCCGGCCTGGAGGATAGGGGACATAGGGAGTCAAAGGATGCAGTAAGGGAGGAGAGGAGGGTTGAGGAGGCAGAATCAGGAGATAGGTTGGAGAAAGTTTGAGCAGAGGGAAGAGAAGATAGGATGGAAGAGGAGAGAGTAGCGGGGGAGAGAGAGCGAAGGTTGGGACGGCGCGATACCATCCGAGTAGGGGCAGTGTGGGAAGTGTTGGATGAGAGCGAGAGGGAAAAGGATACAAGGTAGTGGTCGGAGACTTGGAGGGGAGTTGCAATGAGGTTAGTGGAAGAACAGCATCTAGTAAAGATGAGGTCAAGCGTATTGCCTGCCTTGTGAGTAGGGGGGAGGGTGAGAGGGTGAGGTCAAAAGAGGAGAGGAGTGGAAAGAAGGAGGCAGAGAGGAATGAGTCAAAGGTAGACGTGGGGAGGTTAAAGTCGCCCAGAACTGTGAGAGGTGAGCCGTCCTCAGGAAAGGAGCTTATCAAGGCATCAAGCTCATTGATGAACTCTCCGAGGAACCTGGAGGGCGATAAATGATAAGGATGTTAAGCTTGAAAGGGCTGGTAACTGTGACAGCATGGAATTCAAAGGAGGCAATAGACAGATGGGTAAGGGGAGAAAGAGAGAAAGACCACTTGGGAGAGATGAGGATCCCGGTGCCACCACCCCGCTGACCAGAAGCTCTCGGGGTGTGCGAGAACACGTGGGCGGACGAGGAGAGAGCAGTAGGAGTAGCAGTGTTATCTGTGGTGATCCATGTTTCCGTCAGTGCCAAGAAGTCAAGGGACTGGAGGGAGGCATAGGCTGAGATGAACTCTGCCTTGTTGGCCGCAGATTGGCAGTTCCAGAGGCTACCAGAGACCTGGAACTCCACGTGGGTCGTACGCGCTGGGACCACCAGGTTAGGGTGGTCGCGGCCACGCGGTGTGGAGCGTTTGTATGGTCTGTGCAGAGAGGAGAGAACAGGGATAGACAGACACATAGTTGACAGGCTACAGAAAAGGCTACGCTAATGCAAGGAAATTGGAATGACAAGCGGACTACACGTCTCGAATGTTCAGAAAGTTAAGCTTACGTAGCAAGAATCTTATTGACTAAAATGATTAAAATGATACAGTACTGCTAAAGTAGGCTAGCTGGCAGTAGCTGCGTTGTTGACACTACACTAATCAAGTCGTTCCGTTGAGTGTAATAATTCTACAGTGCTGCTATTCGGGGGCTAGCTGGCTAGCTAGCAGTGTTGTTTACGTTACGTTGAGTTAAAAGAACGACAATAGCTGGCTAGCTAACCTAGGGAATCGGTCTAGACTACACAATTATCTTTGAAACAAAGACGGCTATGTAGCTAGCTACGATCAAACAAATCAAATCCTCTCTAGATCAGCACTCCTTCGCGGAGACACTTGATTAATACAGTAATTAATTTAGAGTAAAATATGCGTCATAATGCTCACTGATGGCTTGTTGGTCATACCTGGCCAAACCAGTGTAGCTCTACAACACATATTTCAACATGAGGACTAACATTTTTAGACTGATAAATGAACCTTTTCACACATGAGTTCCAAATATCTCTTAACGGTCTCCCCAGCTTGAGTTTTTTTAATGCGCGTGATGTCACAATGCACTCACTGTTCCAACATGTGATCGTTACGCCACAGGACAGTTAACTAGCACTGCCCTCAAGCCAAGGCACGTTGCCTGCTAATTATCAATAGGTTATGTTTCAACTTCTCAATCTCAACTTATTTTCTAACAATTTAAAGTTTTTAACAACCGTTTGAATTAAGATGTTTTCTGCCTCATTCATGTACATAGAAGTAGCCCATTTCACTGTTGGGGACAATTTCTGTTTGAGGCTTTTCTGATCCGTACAAACTTCTCTCTTCAACAAGAGGCCAAGCACTTCCCCAATGTTTTCCCAGATTGGGTATGCAGACATTTGCGCATCTCCAGGTTCTGTTCGAACAGAACCTGCGCAAACTTTTATCCCTGGCACATTTTCCTGCTGGCAACGGCATTGGCTTTGTTGTTTTCCTTACTACTAATAACTTTGGACATGTGTGCGTTCCTATCAAAGTAAGTGCCTTATTACGTTATCAATATAGTTTCTGTATATCGTGTTGTCGTTTCTACTCTAGCACACCGTGTGTATTCGGAAAGGATTCAGACCACTTATTCTAAAATGAATGAAATAAACACATAATCCTTAATCTACACACACTACCCCATAATGACAAAACGAGAGCTGGTTGTTAGACATGTATTAAAGATACCTTATTTACATAAATATTCAGACCCTTTACTATGAGACTTGAAATTGAGCTCAGGTGCATCCTGTTTCCATTGATCGTCCAACTTGAATTGGAGTCCACCTGTGGTAAATTCAATTGATTGGACATGATTTCCAAAGGTACACACCTGTGTATATATAAGGTCCCACAGTTGACAGTCCAAGTCAGAGCAAAAATAAAGCCATGAGGTTTGAAGGAATCGGCCTTAGAGCGCCGAGACAGGATTGTGTCGAGGCACAGATCTGGGGAAGGGCTTCAGAAAATCTGCAGCATTGAAGCACCCCAGAAACACAGTGGCCATCATTCTTAAATGGAAGAAGTTTGGAACCACCAAGACTCTTCCTAGAGCTGGCCGCCTGGCCAAACTGAGCAATTGGGGAAGAAGGGCCTTGGTCACGGAGGTGACCAAGAACCCAATGGTCATTCAGACAGAGCTCCAGAGTTCCTCTATGGAAATGGGAGAACCTTCCAAAACGAAAACAATCTCTGCATCACTCCACCAATCAGGCCTTTATGGTAGAGTGACCATACGGAAGACACTCCTCAGTAAAAGCCACATGACAGGACTCTCAGACCATGAGAAAGATTCTCTGGTCTGATGAAACCAAGATTGAACTCTTTGTCCTGAATGCCAAGCGTCATGTCTGGAGGAAACCTAGCACTATCCTTACGGTGGAGCATGTTGGTGGCAGCATCATGGTGTGGGCATGTTTTTCAGCGGCAGGGACTGAGACTAGTCACGATTGAGGAAAATATGAACAGAGAAAATAACAGAGTTCCAATGCTGTGTACGATTCCCTTCACAGAACTGCGCGAACTGGCTCTAACCAGAATAGAAAGAGGAGTGGGAGACCCGGTGAACAACCAAGCAAGAGGACAAGTACATTAGTGTCTTGTTTGAGAAACAGATGCCTCCCAAGTCCTCAACTGGCAGCTTCATTAAATAGTACCTGCAAAACACAAGTCTCAACGTGAAGAGGCGACTCCGGGATGCTGGCCTTCAAGGCAGAGTTCCTGTGTCTGTGTTCTTTTGCCCATCTTAATCTTTTAGTTTTATTGGCCAGTCTGAGATATGTATTTTTCTTTGCAACTCTGCCTAGGGCTAACTGGCCTTCTATCACGGCCGACTCGATCACAAAATTGTACTGAACAACACTGCCTCGTGTAGAAAGAGGGCTTATATGGCTAGCTAGATACCTACAAAACAACTTAGTTTGTCATTTGCCCTCTTGGTCCAGTTGGTCTTGGAGGTTATAAACATCTCCATCACCCTTCTATCCGTTTGTTGAAACGGATGGTTTGCCACACACATGATCAATGTGGTCTGCATTGACCCTTTCCAGTAAGAACTGTCTGTGATTGAGTTTGTTGCATTACAGACATTCCTCGTCGGTCTACATGGCTGGACGGCCCACCAGTCTGTTTCTAACCATGGCTCCCCCAGGAGCGGTGGCGGCTGCAGCAGCCGCTGCTTGCAGGTCTTGCAATAATTTTTCTCGCTGTCTCAACTTCTCAATATATTCCCGATCAATTAAATAAGACTGTGTGTTCCTATGTAAAAGAACATGGAAAGAAGAAGCAGCCATTGTAATTATTTAGCAATCTCAGAAACCGTGCACTGTGCCGTAGTTCCCATGAACCTGTATAAACTAGTATTTCCCCCATTTTGAAAAGCCAGCTTTCGAGGGTGGGAACACAGTTGGAACAAGGAAAAGGGCCCCTGTCAGGCTGTAGTATTTACAAAGCCAGGGAAAATAAGTCATCCTAGATAGCCTGCAATATCCTGGCAGATAGGAACATCATTGAGACAAGTCCAGTGGCTCTATTGAACAAGGACAACCATTGCTACAGAACACGACTCCATTCATGTTCAGATCAGACAGCAGGCTCAATCAACCGATGACATCATTGGTTGAACTCTCGCTGTGCGACCCCAAAAAAGTAGACTGGAAAAACACCCCAAATAGTGTGTAGCTGTAAAGTTTCCCTTGAACTCTTTTTGATTATCATGTTTTCAGGCCAGAACTGTTGTCAGGCTAATTCCATAAAGGTTTCTCTTCAGGAAGTGGACATTTCTTTGGTTGTTTTTTTAGTAGGTGATAAGAGTGAATCTATGTGAAGCCCATTTCAGTACTGCTGTATGATTATACTAAAACAATGTTAATGCCCAGAGTCGGCGTGGACCTATTTTTCTGCATTGGGTTAATTATAGGTCTGACATTTTCGTAAACTTTCCGATCACATGAAGTCCAGGTCCACATTTCCCATGTAACTCTTTCTACTGTCCTCATTCAAGTTCTCTCTTTCTCACCATCTTGATCTCTCGGTCTCCCGTAGCTGTTTTCCTATGGTCTCTTGTGTAAAGTGATTTGGCTTTAAGTAGCCAGATTTCCCCACTTGCCATGTTGGCTAATTCTTGTAAGAGGGAGCATGATTTAATGGTCAAACCAAGAGTTACTTTCCACTATTCATTGGTATTTTGGCCTGTGCTCATGCATTGATGAGAAATGCAGGGCTGGCGTGCACCCATTATATGTACCATATACTCTTGTTTCTTGGGCTAAAATAAACTCCCCCTTGTTATGTGGGTATAACATTGAAATTGGACTCAAATAATCAATTGATTAACTTATACCATGAACCTACAGTAGACCTTATGAAAGACTGAACCTTTGTCCCTCTTTCATAGGGAGGCAAGTTAAAAATGGAGAAAGTTTCCATAGAGCATCTATCTAATTGTGTGCCCCCCCCACCCAGGCTCCAAGTCCATGGACTACTCCAACAGCCTGTTTGACTGCCAGTCACCAACCTCTCCCTTCTTGGGAAGCCTGCGGGCACTGCACCTGCTGGAGGACCTCCGGGGCGTGCTGGAGCTGATGGACACCGAGGAGAGGGAGGGCCTTCGCTGCCAGATCCCTGATGCCACCGCAGACAGCCTGGTGGACTGGCTGCAGCAGGGACACCTGATGGTAAGAGCAGTCAAAAGTAGTGCACGATATAATCCATAATGGGTCTGCGGTCAAACGACCACCTCTCATCACTGTCAAACGCTCTCTAAAACACTTAAGCGAGCAGGCCTTTCTAATTGACCTGGCCCGGGTATCCTGGAAGGATATTGACCTCATTCCGTCAGTAGAGGATGCCTGGTTATTATTTAAAAGTGCTTTCCTCAAAATCTTAAATAAACATGCCCCGTTATTATTTTTTTAACCAGGAACAGATATAGCCCTTTGTTCACTCCAGACCTGACTGCCCTTGACCAGCACAAAAACATCCTGTGGCGTACTGCATTAGCATCGAATAGCCCCCGCGACATGCAACTTTTCAGGAAAGTTAGGAACCAATATACACAGGCAGTTAGGAAAGCAAAGGCAAGCATTTTCAAACATACAGTGCCTTCCGAAAGTATTCGGTCCCCTTGAACTTTGCGACCTTTTGCCACATTTCAGGCTTCAAACATAAAGATATTGTTTTTGTGAAGAATCAACAACAAGTGGGACACAATCATGAAGTGGAACGACATTTATTGGATATTTCAAACTTTTTTAACAAATCAAAAACTGAAAAATTGGGCGTGCAAAATTATTCAGCCCCCTTAAGTTAATACTTTGTAGCGCCACCTTTTGCTGCGATTACAGCTGTAAGTATGTCTCTATCAGTTTTGCACATCAAGAGACTGAATTTTTTTTCCCATTCCTCCTTGCAAAACAGCTCGAGCTCAGTGAGGTTGGATGGAGAGCATTTGTGAACAGCAGTTTTCAGTTCTTTCCACAGATTCTCGATTGGATTCAGGTCTGGACTTTGACTTGGCCATTCTAACACCTGGATATGTTTATTTTTGAACCATTCCATTGTAGATTTTGCTTTATGTTTTGGATCATTGTCTTGTTGGAAGACAAATCTCTGTCCCAGTCTCAGGTCTTTTGCAGACTCCATCAGGTTTTCTCCCAGAATGGTCCTGTATTTGGCTCCATCCATCTTCCCATCAATTTTAACCATCTTCCCTGTCCCTGCTGAAGAAAAGCAGGCCCAAACCATGATGCTGCCAACACCATGTTTGACAGTGGAGATGGTGTGTTCAGGGTGATGAGCTGTGTTGCTTTTATGCCAAACATAACGTTTTGCATTGTTGCCAAAAAGTTCAATTTTGGTTTCATCTGACCAGAGCACCTTCTTCCACATGTTTGGTGTGTCTCCCAGGTGGCTTGTGGCAAACTTTAAACAACACTTTTTATGGATATCTTTAAGAAATGGCTTTCTTCTTGCCACTCTTCCATAAAGGCCAGATTTGTGCAATATTCGACTGATTGTTGTCCTATGGACAGAGTCTCCCACCTCAGCTGTAGATCTCTGCAGTTCATCCAGAGTGATCATGGGCCTTTTGGCTGCATCTCTGATCAGTCAGTCTTCTCCTTGTATGAGCTGAAAGTTTAGAGGGACGGCCAGGTCTTGGTAGATTTGCAGTGGTCTGATACTCCTTCCATTTCAATATTATCGCTTGCACAGTGCTCCTTGGATGTTTAAAGCTTGGGAAATCTTTTTGTATCCAAATCCGGCTTTAAACTTCTTCACAACAGTATCTCGGACCTGCCTGGTGTGTTCCTTGTTCTTCATGATGCTCTCTACGCTTTTAACGGACCTCTGAGACTATCACAGTTCAGGTGCATTTATACGGAGACTCTGGAGAGAGTTTGCTGCACTGAAAGTAAAGGGGCTGAATAATTTTGCACGCCCAATTTTTCAGTTTTTGATCTGTTAAAAAAGTTTGAAATATCCAATAAATGTCGTTCCACTTCATGATTGAGTCCCACTTGTTGTTGATTCTTCACACAAAAATACAGTTTTATATCTTTATGTTTGAAGCCTGAAATGTGGCAAAAGGTCGCAAAGTTCAAGGGGGCCGAATACTTTCGCAAGGCACTGTAAATCTTCATCCTGTAGCACAAACTCCAAAAAGTTCTGGGACACTGTAAAGTCCAGGGAGAATAAGAGCAGCTGCCCACTGCACTGAAACTGTCACCACCGATAAACCCACGATAATTGAGAATTTCAATAAGCATTTTTCTACGGCTGGCCATGCTTTCCACCTGGTTACCCCTACCCCAGTCAACAGCCCTGCACCCCCTACAGCAACATGCCAAACCTCCCCATATCTCCTTCACCCAAATCCAGATAGCTGATGTTATGTAAGAGCTGTAAAATCTGGACCCCTACAAATCAGCCGGGCTAGACAATCTGGACCCTCTCTTTCTAAAAATGATCTGCCGAAATTGTTGCAACCCCTATTACTAGCCTGTTCAACCCCTTTCGTATCATCTGAGATCCCCAAAGATTGGAAAGCTGCTGCGGTCATCCCCCTTTTCAAAGGGGAGACACCCTAGACCCAAACTGTTACAGACCTATGGCCATCCTGCCCTGCCTTTCTAAAGTCTTCGAAAGCCAAGTTAACAAACAGATCATCGACCATTTCGAATCCTACCGTACCTTCTCCACTATGCAATCTGGTTTCCGAGCTGGTCATGGGTGCACCTCAGCCACGCTAAAGGTCCTAAACGATATAATAACCGCCATCGATAAGAGATAATACTGTGCAGCTGATATTCATCGACCTGGCCAGGGACTTCGACTGTCAATTCCACATTCTTATCGGCAGACTCAACAGCCTCGGTTTCTCAAATGACTGCCTCGCCTGAGTTCAGTGTGTCAAATCGGAGGACCTGTTGTCCGGACTTCTGGCCGTCTCTATGGGGGTGCCACAGTGTTCAATTCTCTTGCCGACTCTTTTCTCTGTATACATCAATGATGTTCCTCTTGCTGCTGCTTGTACTTCTGGCCCTTTGGACACTGTTTTTGGACACTGTGTTAACTAACTTCCACACGAGTTTCAATGTCATGCAACTCTCCTTCCGTGGCCTCCAACTGCTCTTAAATACAAGTAAAACTAAATGAAAACTAAAACTAAATGCCCCCCCCGTGTCATCTGTAAGTCTTTGCTAGGTAAAGCCCTGCCTTATCTTAGGTCACCATAGCAGCATCCACCCGTAGCATGTGATCCAGCAGGTATATTTCACTGGTCACCCCCAAAGCAAATTCCTTGTTTGGCTGCCTTTCCTTCCAGTTCTCTGCTGCCAATGACTGGAACCAACTGCAAAAATAACTGAAGCTGGAGACTCATATCTCCCTCACTATCTTTAAGCATCAGTTGTCAGAGCAGCTCACAGATCACTGCACCTGTACGTAGCCCACCTGTAAATAGCCCATCCAACTACCTCATCCCCATACTGTTATTTTGCTCCTTTGCACCCCAGTATCTCTACTTGCACACTCATTTTCTGCACTTCTATCACTCACACTATTTGCTATATTGTAATTATTTAGCCACTATGGCCTATTTATTGCCTTAACTCCCTTATCCTACCTCATTTGCACACACTGTATATAGACTTTTTCTATTTTATTATGTATGTTTGTTTGTTCCATGTGTAACTCTGTGTTTGTGTTGCACTGCTTTGCTGTATCTTGGCCAGGTCTCAGTTGTAAATGAGAACTTGTTCTCAACTAGCCTACCTGGTTAAATAAAGGTGAAATAAATAAAAATATATAGGTACTATGTTGCTGTTTTGTATACATCCACTCATGATCATAATGATAATCTCAATGGGTCAATGTGGTTTAATTTTTTGCATTGTGAGGACTGCAAAGTCTTCCTGGTTTCATTGGTCAACTAACATTTACTTTGATATATTTAGAACCTACTATAAGCCATGTGTATTAACTTTAAATCCCTTGTCTCACCTGATGTGAGACACACACATCTGTGATTAGATAAAGAGGACTAGGAGAATGCCATAAAGACAGATGTACTGTACACAGACATGGGACACGAATGTTACTATCCGTTAAAGTTGATGTTCAGCTCTGATTACATCCCTCTTGTCACAGCAGTCTCCACAGCGGTGTCTCGTTACGGCTGGTGTTTGTCCAGATATGTCATAGTGTTTATAAATATAGGCCTGCTGTTGCTGTGTCCTGATTTAGGTTGAGAAAAGTTTAGAACCATACAGGACATCTTTTTGTTGTGGCGTCTGAGTTATTCCCTCCGGTGTCACTACAGACAACCTGTCAGACTGTGTCGTGGGGAATCTGGGATGGTATCTTGATGAGTTCTGCTATTTAAAGGATACGTATAGTATGAGGTGCTGCATTATCACCGATATTTGCTGGTCAGTTTTAGCAGCAGAGTAGTAATATAGAAACCCTTTACCTATAGGGGGAGGCAGGTACCCTAGTGGTTAGAGCATTGGGCCAGTAACAAAGACCTTTCTTCTGGAACTTGTCAATCTATTCTTGTTCTGAGAGGTGAAGGCTATTCCATGTGAGACATTGCTTGGGAGTAAAGGTTGTTGAGAAGACCTTTTGGACCTAGACTCGGTGCTCCGGTACCGCTTGCCGTGCCGTAGCAGAGAGAACAATCTATGACTGGGGTGGCTGGGGTCTTTTAGGGCCTTCCTCTGATACCGTCTGGTGGAGAAGTCCTGGATGGCAGGCAGCTTAGCCCTAGTGATGTACTGGGCCGTACGCATTACCCTCTAGTGCCTTGCGGTCGGAGGTCGTGCAATTCCCGTTCCAGGCAGTGATGTGGCCAGTCAGGATGCTCTCAATGTTGCAGCTGTTAAACCTTTTGAGGATCTGACGACCCATGCCAAGTCTTTTGTCTCCTGTGGGGGAATAGGTTTTGTCGTGCCCTCTTCACGACTGTCCGGTGTGTTCGGAACATTTTTTTGTTTATTTATGTGGACACCAAGGAACTTGAAGCGCTCAACCTGCTCCACTACAGCCCCCCCGTTGATGAGAATGGGGGCTTGCTCGGTCCTCCTTTTCCTGTGTTCCACAATCATCTCCTTTGTCTTGATCATGTTGAGGGATAGGTTATTAATTCTGGCACCACCCGGCCAGGTCTCTGACCGCCTCCCTATAGGCTGTCTCGTCGTTATCAGTGATCAAGCCTACCACTTGTCGTCTGCAAACTTGATGATGGTGTTGGAGTTGTGCCTGGACATGCAGTCGTGCGTGAACAGGGAGTACAGGAGGGGACTGAGCACGTACCCCTGAGGGGCTCCAGTGTTTAGAATCAGTGTGGCAGATGTGTTGCTACCGACCCTCACCACCTGGTGGCGGCCTGTCAAAGTCCAGGATCCAGTTGCAAAGGGAGGTGTTTAGTCCCAGGATCCTTAGCTTAGTGATCAGCTTTGAGGGCGCTATCGTGTTAAACGCTGAACTGTAGTCCTATGAATAGCATTCTCATGTCAGTGTTCCTTTTGTCCAGGTGGGAAAGGGCAGTGTGGAGTGCATTAGAGATTGCATCATCTGTGGATCTGTTTGAGTGGTATGAAAATTGGAGTGGGTCTAGGGCTTCTGGGATAATGGTGTTAATGTGAGCAATAACCAGCCTTTCAAAGCACTTCATGGCTACGAACGTGAGTGCTACAGGCCTGTATTCATTTAGGGTTAGGGTTTGGTGGTCAGCTTGAAGCATGTTGGTATTAGACTCAATCAGGGACATGTTGAAAATGTCAGTGAAGACATCTGCCAGTTGGTCAGCACATGCCCGGAGCACATGTTTCGCCCAGCGACCTTGTGAATGTTGACCTGTTTAAAGGTCTTACTCACGTCGGCTACGGAGAGCGTGATCACACACCTCAGTGTTGCTTGCCTTAAAACGAGCATAGAAGTGATTTAGCTCGTCTTGTAGGCCCGTGTCATTGGGGAGCTCGCGGCGTTGTAGTCTGTAATAGTTTGCAGGCCCTGCCACATCCGACGAGTATTAGCGACATTTACTGGTGCTTCCTGCTTACATTTATGCTTGTCATCAGGAATCAGGAGGATAGAATTATGGTCAGATTTGCCAAATGGAGGGCGAGTGAGAACTTTGTACATGTCTCTGTGTGTGGAGTAAAGGTGTTCTATAATTTTTTCCCCCCTCTGGTTGCGCTTTTAACATGCTGATAGAAATTAGGTCAAACTGATTTCAGTTTCCCTGCATTAAAGTCCCCGGCCACTAGGAGCGCCGTGAGCGGTTCCCCTTTTGCTTATTTCCTTATACAGCTGACTCAGTGCGGTCTTAGTACCAGCGTCTGTCTGGTGGTAAATAAACAGCCATAATTTCTTTAATGAAAGCTCTCTTAGAAAATAGTGTGGTCTACAGCTTATGAGATATTCTACTTCAGGCGAGCAAGAGACTTCCTTAGATTTTGTGCACCAGCTGTTGTTTACAAATATACACAGACCACACCCCTCGTCTTACCAGAGTGTGCTGTTCTGTTTAGCCGGTGCAGCGTATATTCTGCTAGCTGAATGTTTTCCATGTTGCCATTCTGCCATAATTCGGTGAAACATAAGATGTTAGTTTTTTATGTCCCTTGGTAGGATATTCGTGTTCGTACCTTGTCTAATTTATTGTCCAATGATTGTACGTTGGCAAGTAATATTGATGGTAAGGGCAGATTTCCCATGGTAAAGGCAGATTTAAGTCTTGGTTCAAACAAACTAGTTGAAGCCCATCTGGTACATCCTCAGCCTGCTCACAGTTCTTCAGCCTGTCCTCGCTTTGAGCGTTTCAAAAACACCCCTAATATCAGGCTCCATTGTCCAAGAACCGTATCTCTGAATGTACCAAGCAAATATCTCCTTGAACTCTTACAATATGCTGTAGTTAGTGTTCCCCTGGAAATGTGAGATACAACCCAGGTGTTGTCACAGACTGCTGTGAGAAACAACCCACTGATGTGTTGGAATTGAGAACCAACAGTATGCTGTGGAGAGAGCACTGAGATTTAGGCTCTGGGCCAGGGAAATGCCAGAGCCTCTGTGTAATGCAGTAACTCTCTGTGTGTACACTAGTCTCTGGAAATTGTTCTCTCTTTGACCATTTAAGGTGTTGCTGGCAAATGCAACATCAATCATGTTAGCTGTCACTCGAAGACTCGTGTGCGATTGTTTGATAATTGTCCGTATTCAAGGTACTTAAAATATGCCCTGTTCACCCTTAAAATACTTCAGTGCCACAACACAACTCTTTAGGTTTATCTGACTTTATCTTGATACATTAGTGACAATATGTTACTTTTTGGGCGACCTGACCAAATTCACATAGGAATGTGAGTTATTGATCTATCATTCTACTTGAAAGCAAGTCTAAGAAACGATGGATGTGCTATGCTCTATTCCTATGCTTCCCGTTTTAGTTTTTACTTTCGGTTTTGTACGCTAGCTGGAACAACAGTATTTTTCGTTATGGAATATATATTTCACAGCGGTTTAGATGGTACAATGATTCTCTACATTTTACCTTTTTTTTTTGTCACATAAACTGAAATTAGGCGAACTTTTAGGCGAGAGTTTTAGCAACCAGGAAATTTACAACCAGAGCGATTTCTGCATAGTGCAACTTTAAGCACTGAGCATTTCACCAGTCTTACCAGTGTAGTAGAGGCTTAATATTAGAACCCATAACCAATATTGCATCTACCATGGCCAGCTACTCATAACTTGATTAAGATTTGTTAAGTCTGTCACTAGGGACAATTGGAGTCTGTATGTTAACACTCACAGACCAATCCCATGTGTCACTCTCTCACTGACTCTGTTGTCTTCTCTATGCCTGCATGCAGTCCAATGGCCACCACATTTCCATGGGTGGTGACCTCTACCAGGAGAGACTGTCTCGACTGGAGGGTGACAAGGAATCCCTGGTGCTTCAGGTACTGTACAGTACACCACAACCTGTCATAGCTAGTAGCTATCCTACCCAGGCAGCATTAATGGCTCATTAAATGTCACAATAGTATTGATTAGTCTAGGCTGCCGCGGTCAGTTGATCTAGGAGGTTCTGAACATCTCCAGCACCCCTCTAACCGTGCATCGATGGTCTGTTGCACACGATCCATTGGGTCTGCAGTGACCCTCTTCAGTAACAACTGTCTGTGATCAAATGCTAAGTGGCCTTTTTAGTGCAATGAAGTGTAATGAACGTAGCCTGGTCCCAGATCTGTTTGTGGTATATAGCCAACTCACAAAATTGTTTGGGAATGACAACCACCATAGGAGTTGGCTATACGGCACAAACAGATCTGGGACGGGGCTATATAATGAACTTGGTGTAATAACAAAAACTCAATCAACTCCATTACTTTGCAAATACAAATCACTATGCACCATAATTATGTTAATCTTTAAATTGTAATGAGAGAGTAACTACACAGGTATAAGAGTTACTTAGTGTTACCCTTGTGTTCCTGTGCAGGTGAGTGTGTTGACAGACCAGGTGGAGGCGCAGGGGGAGAAGATAAGGGACTTGGAAATGTGTCTGGATGAACATCGGGAGAAACTGAACGCCACTGAGGAGATGCTACAACAGGTCAGTTTGGATGAGACGGCCCCTGAAAAGGGGTCTTTGTTGAAGTTATTTTGTCAAAGCTGCTGAACAACAAAACCCAGCAAGCAAGCAAGCTGTGTGTGTGTGTTTATATTTAGCGTGTTTTGTTATTTCGCAGGAGCTCCTGTGCAGAACGACTCTAGAGACTCAGAAACTGGACCTAATGGCTGAGGTGTCCAACTTGAAACTGAAGCTGAACTCATTTGAGAAGGACATACTGCACTTTGACTTCAGGGACAGTGAGGTATGTGATGGGAGGCCTCTGTTTAAGGACTGATTCTTCTTAGTCTTTCTCTCTCCCTCTCTCTTTCTGACACGCACACACTTACCCTTTCATGCTTCCTGAAACCTGTTTGGGGGAGGGAAGGCTTGCATCATCATGTGCTCAAAACCATAGTGTGTTGGGGCAATAGAGACCATTCACTTCCAAGTGAATGTCAGCCTTGCCATGGCCAGAGGCACTATAATTGTCTTATGTTTGAAGGTATGAATGAGTTGCTCTTACATGAATGTGAAGCTTCAGGGCTTTGATAATAGGAAATTGGAAGATGTATTTTTCCTCTGGTTGTATGGTAGCAAACAATGAACAAATGGTGATGTTCTTGTTTACGTGGAAGTTTGGAGGAAAGGAGAACAAAGGGGGTGTGTATTTGGACTCCAATGAACTGTGGTGGATTCTTGGACAGCTCTCAAACACGTCATGTTATTGTTGTGGCACAGCCGTCTCTTCCAGTCCACTGGAACAGTCCAGTATGTTCCGCTTCACAGCCTATCTGGGAGAGCAGAACCCAGAGGTACTCTCCACCAGAGGCACTTTCCTGTCACATCTCTTAACCTGCTCTGGGATTTCTACTGTCTCTGCAAAGCAGTCCCTCCAGAACTGATATGGTCTCCATGAGGATCAGTATTAGGCCTTGGACTATGTTGGAGAAAACTATAATATGATTCTCGGTATAGGCTTCTTTTGATAAAAAAAAAAGAATGACGTTACCATTTACTTTGATAAGGAAAAGCCATGCACTCTAATGGCCACGATGCAACACGTTTAATAAACCGTTTGGACACCTTAGCTGCCTTCATCAGGGTTCAAAATATATATTTTTAATGAAAATGAAAACCAAGGCCAAGTTTTAATTTAACTTTACTCATGGCTTTTTAATTAAGACTGATCAAGAAGTTAATCAACTTAAAGCTAAAATGACCAATTGAGATTGAAAAACGAAATACAAACAATACTGTTAACAAGCCTGTATAGTCAGGTCAAAAATCCACTTGCATACGTGTTTGAGCTCATTCAGCTGTCGGTTACATTAGTGATTTTCACATGGGCAGGGGCATCGAATGTAACATTAACTGTTACCCGACATTAACATTAGCAAGCTAGCTAAATGCATGACGCCCAAAATAATAAAGCATGTAGCGAGCGTCATCAATCCTGTATAGTCCAGGCAAAGCCCGACTTGCATGTGTTTTTGTGTTCATTTAGCGAGCAAGGTCTAGCTGTTAAACATTACAGTAGTTTTGACATGGGCATCAGATCAGGTTTTGTTAGCCAGCAAGCTAGCTAACAGCAAACAAGTTTATTAAATGAGCTAACTGCATGGTAATGCCAACAATAGTCACTTCTGCAGGCAGATATTGTGTACCGGTACACTATACATAAAACAGTATTCAATATGGTTTGCGGTGAGGGACTTCAAATGTGCCAAATTAGGAAAGGCTATCTAGCTTGCTGGACTATAAACAGCTGGCTAAAAAAAATTGTTTTCAGTCAATGCAACCTAGCTAGCTAAGTGTTATGAAAGAGTTAGCTACAGACTGGTAGGGATGTTAAGTGTCCACTCCTATTAAATCAATTGCAGCTAGTTGTGAGTCATCAAATGATGCTGCCAATGTCCATAGTGAAATTCATAATCGATTGTAAAATCCTGCACTGGTAGCAAGCTGTTCTGCTTCGGTCACTACAGTAGCTAGCAAAATATTCATCAATGATAGCAGAGCTTGCTGGGTTTTTGAACTAGTTGGCTAGATATCATAGCTGACCTTGCACAGTATAAATGTTTTTGTCAATTTAGCGTTCATGTTACTCTAACAGGATAGTCTTTTACAAAAGCACTTATTTTCATATTTTTGGTTGTCAAAATAAAGACATTCTCAGTGAGGCTACTAACATGCATTGTAATCTGGGATGCCTTTCAGATGAACCATTCAAGTGATGTCATTGATATGTTATCAAGGTTACTCCTGCGGTGCTCACCTGTTGCACCCTCTACAACTACTGTGATTATTATTATTATTTGACGCTGCTGGCCATCTATGAACATTTGAACATCTTGGCCATGTACTGTCATAATCTCAACCCGACACAGCCAGAAGAGGATTGGCCACCCCTCAGAGCCTGGCTCCTCTCTAGATTTCTGTTACATTGCTTGTTCCTCTGGGATCATATCTTACGGATTTATCAAGCCATCAGGGTGACTGTTGCTCTATGACTCCTTTTACTTCTGAGAAATTCTCTGATTTAACAAGCACGTATACAGCTTCCCTCCTTCCCCCGTGTAAGGCAGTCTTTCTCTCCCCTCTCAGGACGTGGGTCTGGAGATTAATGAGCTGAGGTACAAAGTGACTGAGATGGAGAGTGAAAAACTACAGTATGAGAAGAAACTGAAATCCACTAAGGTTAGTTATCATGAGTTAGGGTTGGCCTACCTATACTGCAGTACGCAAGCATAATTCTGCAGATAATTATCTAGTTCCAAAGGAAAGCTTTTCACTAGCCATTTATTTTTTACACCTATATCCTTTTCTTTTGACTACTTGTCAGCTCTTTGGGTATCCCCTCCTTTTTGGCATCGCTTCTCTTATGACATATCTCTTTCTCTTTTTCCTTGGCTTACCTTCCTCTCCACTGCTACTAGTCGCTAATGGCCAAGCTTTCTAGCCTGAAAATCAAAGTGGGCCAGATGCAGTATGAGAAACAGAGGAACGAGCACAAACTGCAGGCACTGAAGGTTGGCTTCTCCCAGGGTTTCTGCTTGTTGCCATCTAATGTCTTTCTACTTTTTTACTTTGGTTTAGTTTTTGGTTTTTGAGCTAGATTGTTTCAACTGCTGTTTCTTGTGTTTTTGTTTTTACCTATCTCTAGATGAAATTAAAGGGGTGTGTAATCAGTAATATAATCTAAAACACACTGATCCAAATGATTAAATGCATTATTCTTTTGGTGCCAGTGAAAAAGCCAAAGCACTTAAACGTAAATATAAACCCTAAAATACACCTTCCTTTAGGCGACACACACAAGGCACCAGTTTAAGCATATACTGTAGCACATGTAAACCACTTTACATGTGCTTTTTGGCTTTCTTTGCCCTCATTTGTTTATTTATTTTCCTCCCTCCCTTCTTCTCATGGATGAAATGCCATCTGAAAGATTGTTTAATTTCTCAGTTTGCCTTTTAGTTTGTTTTGAAAGAATTACCTTTTCACTCTAGCCTGGTCCCAGATCTGTTTGTGCTGTTTTGCCAACACCTGTTGTCATTGTCACGTCAATTTGGCAAGACAGCACAAACAGGACTGGGACCAGGCTATTTTGATACTGCCATATAAAACGGCCCCTCCAGCACTTGCTGAGACACCACCCCAGACCCTTGCACTGACCCCTACATCCCCACCTCCCCCTTTTAAACACGTACTCCCAGAGCAGGTGTGACCATTGTCTCTGCCTGCCAAGTCAGCATCTGAATGGTTGTTAAGGTTTATTTGTGGTGATGGGTGTTGGGTATGAAAGGGGGTAAAATAGGGGGGGTGATAAGTCAGTGGCCACATTCCTGGCTGACTACGTTGCAGACGCCTGCCAGATCTCACAACACCTGCATAGGTGGTAAACATATCAGTTAACCGCACCACACGATATAGTAATCTGATGCTCTACTGCACAGTCGATGACGTGGCACACAGCCATTGGCAATGCAACGTCTGCAATTCAGTCGGTCTGGAATGCAGCCAGTGTTTTTTGGTGATGATGTCCCTGACTAACTGTTGTGTGTTGAGCAGGAGGAGCTGGTGACGCTGAGGAGGCAGCTGGAGGGAAGGGACAGAGAGGTGAGGAGGTTACACGGCGAGACTGGGTTCAGAGCCAACACCCCGGGTGGCATGGACTGTGGAGACCGAGGTGAGATCATGGACCATAGTCACTGTTCCTCTGTGTCTTTAATCTATAGGGTCGTTTTCCGGACACAGATTAAGCCTAGTCCTAGACTAAAAGCATGAAGTGCGGCAGGTAGTCTAGCGGTTAAGAGCGTTCGGCCAGTAACCGAAAGGTTGCTGGTTCGATTCCCGAACCGACTAGGTGAAAAATCTGTCTGTGCCCTTGAGCAAGTCACTTAACCATAATTGCTCCAGGGTCGCTCTCCGTCGGTTGATCAATGGTTGAACCCAGGCAGTGACACCACTCTCCGAGGGTGTTTCAGGTAGTGGGATATGCAAAAAAAAAACTATTTTCCCAATAGGACAAATTTAAGCACCCACCTAATTATTATAATACTGTGTTATTATTATGTCTTTCAAATGTGGTTATTTGTTCAAGACTAGCCTAAATATGTGTCTGGGAAACCAACCCTATAAGACAAACATGTTCCATTAAGCCCAGATGATAACATTTTGGTAAAGCTTTACTTAAAGCCGATAGTTATAATGCATTATAACGTGTTCTAAGCATGTATGATCATTTGTCTTATTATGCTTAAAAAATATTATCTCAGAAATGTCTGTCATATTTTGTGACCAATCAACATGATTTAAAAGAATCCAGTCTTGACAGAAGTCATGATGGACAGTCTTCAGAATCTGGAGCCAGTTTTTGTTTCATACAGTAATTCTGTGTCCTGTTTAGTCTCTCACCCAGATGAAACTCTTAAAAAGAGGCTGAAAGAGAAACGTAAGGTTATGGGTTTTATCAATGCTTGTATTTATTATTATTATTTGCTCTTGCACAACTGTCACTGTTGCATGTATGGGCATGAATGACCCATCTGAACCTTGCTTCTCCATAACCCATTGGAAGGCTATTTAATATAATGTATATTCTGTGAAATTGTTTTATTATCAGATCAGTTCAGCCACCGGTATTTTAGAACTCAGGGAGGTGAATGAAAAGATTATCAGTGGTTTATATTGCAGAAAGGTTGGCCTTTATGCACTTTAAGAATCGTAGAGTAAGTTTACTTAATGGAAATATCTTAAAGATGAAATCTGTTCATTTTTTGTTCTCCATGGCAACCAGATGAAGTTCACATGCAAATAGTGTGAAACGCAACCTGCACACAACAAGAAATATATACTGTTCAAATTAACTCGCCTGCGCCTCTTTGGTATTGTGATTTCAACAGCCTCAAAAACTTTCTACACATGTTGATTACAATGGGAATCAAACTTACGAATTGTGCTTTAAGATTGCATTTGGGATTTTAGATCAAATGTTTTGAGGCGACAGTACAGAATTTCACCTTTTTATTTGAGCCTATTTTCATACAGTGCATTCGGAAAGTATTCAGACCGCTTTTCCACATTTTGTTACGTTACAGCCTTATCCTAAAATGTATTAAAAAAATGTTTCCCTCATTAGTCTACACACTACCCCATAATGAAGTGAAAACAGGTTTTTAGAAAGTTTTCATATGTATTACAAAAAGAAAAATACCTTAATTATATATAAGTATTCAGACCCTTTGCTATGAGACTGGAAATTGACCTCCGGTACATCCTGTTTCCATTGATTGGAGTCCACCTGTGGTAAATTCAATTAATTGGACATGATTTGGACAGGCACACACCTGTCTGTATAAGGTCCCACACTTGACAGCGCATGTCAGAGCAATAAACCAAGCAATGAGGTTGAAAGAATTGTCCGTAGAGCTCCGAGACAGGATTGTGTTGAGGCACAGATCTGGGGAAGGGTACCAAAACATTTCTGCAGCATTGAAGGTCCCCAAGAACACAGTGGCCTCCATTCTTACAGCCCACTGGGAGTTTGCCAAAAGGCACCTAAAGGACTCTCAGACCATGAGAAACAAGATTGTCTGGTCTGATGAAACCCAGATTGAACTCGAGCCTGAAAGCCAAGCGTCACATCTGGAGTAAAACTGGCACCATCCCTACGGTGAAGCATGGTGGTGGCACATCTCTGAAGAGACCTGTTTTTCTAACAGTCTTGAAGGAGTTGTGCTGAGCACTTGTTGGCTCCTTTTCCTTCACTCTGTGGGACTATCATTTGTTTTTCAGGACAATGACCCAACACACCTCCAGGCTGTGTAAGGGCTATTTGACAAAGAAGGAGAGTGATGGAGTCCTGCATCAGATGACCTGGCCTCCACAATCACCCAACCTCAACCCAATTAAGATGGTTTGGCATGAGTTGGACCACAGTGAAGGAAAAGGAGCCAACAAGTGCTAAGCACAAGTCCTTCAAGACTGTTGGAAAAGCCTTCCAGGTGAAGCTGGTTGAGAGAATGCCAAGAGTGTGCAAAGCTGTTGTCAAGGCAGAAGGTGGCTACTTTGAAGAATGTAAAATATATTTTGATTGAACACTTTTCTGCTTACGACATGATTCCATATTAGTGTTATTTCATAGTTTTGATGTCTTCACTATTATTCTACAATGTAGAAAATAGTGAAAATAAAGAAAAACCCTTGAATGAGTAGGTGTGTCCAAACTGTTGACTGGTACTGTGTGTATGTATATATAGGACCAAATACTAAACTTTTGACAATGTATTCAATTATTCATGAATTTGTCTAAATTCTTAAAACACCTTGACATTGGGGGACTAGATACATAAAGTGCATTAATTTCTAAACGGTAGAACAGATATGTATGAAAATAACCTTAATTGAAAGGTGACGTTATGTACTTGTCTCATATACAACATTTGATCTCAAATCTAAAATGCTGGAGTATAGAGCCAAATTAAACGTTTTAGCTTCACTGTCCAAATAAATACGCAGGGGAGTGTGTATAAGACCATTACCTGTCTACATGTAAAAAGAAAAACACAAAAAAACATCCCTTTCTGCCACCTGTCATGGATGCGAGCTCACTGTTCAGTCTGTGCTTCTATCCTGCTTTTGCCTACCAACAACAATAATCACATTTTTAACACAAGCCTCTCTTCACCCTTTCCTTACCCCCGTCTCCTCTCACCACTTGCTCCCACCATCAACACCCAGTGTGCTGTCTGCTAACCCTCATCAAAATCATCCTTGTCCTCCTCACAATATCTCCTCTCATTATTTCTTTGTGACAGAACAGCACATTGACATGGCTGTACCCACCAAGTCTAAATCATCCACCTCAAGGTTCCCCCAACTGTGATAGATGGTGTGTTTATCTTACTGTGAGACTAGGAAGTGGTTAGACTAGATGGACAGGGAGCCAAAATGTCCCTCGGGAGCATTCCCTGTCCGTTTAGATAGTACTGTTGTATAACGATGTATATTGACAACGGACAGAGACTCCACTCTGAATAGATATATATACTGTTGTACCATGGGTCACAATGGATGAGTCAGTCAGAGGACCCCAGACATATCTTTGCCCAGAATTGACCATGGTTGACTGCTGTATATTCACTTGCTGAAATCCAGTTCTTCACCCTCCAGATGTGGAAGTGCAGAGAATGAAAAAAGCGGTGGAGTCACTGATGGCAGCTAATGAGGAGAAGGTACAGTGAACTACAGTTGACCCCCTCACCCCATCTCATTACTCTCGGATAGTTTGTCTTGTCAAGTTTAATGTGGCAGGCCAAAGAAGAGGTTACAACCTCTCCGAACCTCTGTTCAAAAAAATGATCTCTCTGTACCTTGTCACCTGGCTTGTACTTTGACCTTTGTGACCCCTCTGCACCTGTAGGATCGTAAGATTGAGGAGCTGAGGCAGTCGCTGCAGCGCTACAAGAAGGTCCAGGACATGGTGATGTCAGTGCAAGAGAAGAAAGGTTTGAGAAGCCATGTTCTATTTCTAAAACCATGTCCGATCACCTTGATGTACATCAAATCAAATTTTATTAGTCATATGCGGCAAATACAACAGGTGTAGTCCTTACAGTGCAATGCTTATTTACGAGCCCCTAACCAACAATGCAGTTTCAAAAAATACAGACAAGAATAAGAGATAAAAGTAACAAGTAATTAAAGAGCAGCAGTGAAATAACAATGGCTGGACTGTATACAGGGGGTACCGATACAGAGTCAATGTGAGGAGGCACTGGTTATTTGAGGTAGTATGTACGTGTAGGTAGAGTTATTAAAGTGACTATGCATACAGCTGAAGTCGGAAGTTTGGCCCCGGTGATGTACTGGAACGTTCGCACTATCCTCTGTAGTGCCTTGCTGTCAGAGGCCGAGCAGTTGCCATACCAGTGAGTGATGCAACCAGTCAGGAGGCTCTCGATAGTGCAGCTGTAGAACTTTTGAGGATCTGAGGAGCCATGCCAAATCTTTTGACTCCTGGGGGGGAATAGGTTTTGTCGTGCCCTCTTCACGACTGTCTTGGTGTGCTTAGTTTGTTGGTGATGTGGACGCCAAGGAACTTGAAGCTCTCAACCTGCTCCACTACAGCCCCGTCAATGAGAATGGGGGCATGCTCTCCTCCTTTTCCTATGGTCCACAATCATCTCCTTTGTCTTGATCACATTGAGGGAGAGGTTGTTGTCCTCGCACCACACGGCCAGGTCTCTGACCTCAGCCTATAGGGAGGTCTCATCGTTGTCGGTGATCAGGCCTGTGTCAGCGGCAAATTTAATGATGGTGTTGGAGTCGTGCCTAGCCGTGCCGTCATGATTGAACAGGGAGTACAGGAGAGAACTGGGCATACACCCATGAGTGGGCCCCTGTGTTGAGGATCAGCTTGGCGGATGTGTTCTCTACTCTTACCACCTGGGAGCGGCCTGTCAGGAAGTCCAGGATCCATTTGCAGAGGGAGGTGTTTTGTCCCAGGGTCCTTAACTTATTGATGAGCTTTGAGGGCATTTTGCTGTTGAACGCTGAGCTCTAGTCAATGAATAGCATTCTCACTTAGGTGTTCCTTTTGTCCAGGTGGGAAAGGGAAGTGTGGAGTGCAATGGATATTGCATCATCTGTGGATCTGTTGGGGTGGTATGCGAATTGGAGTATGTCTAGGGTTTTGGGATGATGATGTTGTGAGCCATGACCAACCTTTCAAGGCACTTCATGGCTACATACTTGAGTGCTATCGGTCGGTATTTGTTTACGCAGGTTATCTTAGTGTTTTTGGACACAGGACTATGGTGGTCTGCTTGAAACATGTTGGTATTAGACTCAGACAGGGAGAGGTTGAAAATGTCAGTGAAGACACTTGCCAGTTGGTCAGTGCATGCTCGGAGTACACGTCCTGGTGATCCATCTTGCCCTGTGGCCTTGTGAATGTTGACCTGTTTAAAGGTCTTACTCGCATTGACTGTGGAGAGTGTGATCACACAGTCATCCGGAATAGCTGGTGCTCTCATGCATGTTTCAGTGTTTGCTTCAAAGTGAGCGTTGAAGTAATTTAGCACGTCTGGTAGGCTTGTGTCCCTGGGCAGCTCTTGGCTGTGCTTCCCCTTGTAGTCTGTAATGGTTTGCAAGCCCTGCGACATCCGACAAGCGTCAGAGCCGGTGTAGTACGATGCTGACCTTGTGAATGACCTGTCAGATGCAGTTTTAGTGATACAGAATTGATTTGTAAGAGCTGATAGAAGTGTTCTTGAAGTCAAATCTTTAAACTTCAAAGCTTCACATTTCTGGCATTGGGCTCCAATAGAATGGACAACTCTGAACTCTCTCTCTAGGCTACATTCAAAGCTGACTGCTAAAAATAAATCATCTTCCATTCCAGACAAAACCAAAGATGGTGAGAGTGATGAGAGTAACAGAGACAACTTCCTCTCTGTGATGTCAACGACAACCACCCCGGTTGCCCTGGAGTCGGAGAGGCACGTGCTAGCTGGAGTCGAGGAAGTAGGAGTGAAGAGCCCAGACGAGGTACAGGATTACGTTATGATTTATAGATTGACTAAACAGGCTAAGGCTCTCGGATCACGGAACAGATTATATTTCTATGAGTTCATCTGTCAGCCTCATTAGACCGTCTCAAAAATCCTTGATGTCCTCCAACCAATGAAACAGTCAATGATTACACATGCTGTCCTTAGATTTCACACTTCTTTAGTCATTAGTCTGATAACATTAAATGTAGCTTTGCAGTGACACTTGTCTTTTTGAATTATGACAACACCATTGTCTTGACTGCTCATTAGCCTTAGTCTACTAAATCGTGAAAACACCTTGACACAACAGAGAAAAGTAACATCTGACTTTGATGGCGGTTGTATTTTACTACATGGTTTTCCCCGTTTTGGTCCTCTGCCTCAATGCATAGCTGGAGACGCACTATGGAGCTACTGAAGTGCCTTCGGCAACAACCCGCCCTACAGTCCAGTCAGCCTGCGCTCTGAGCGTGCCAGAGCTTAACCAAGCTGAACCTGAGAGGTGAGCTGAACTAGATGCTTATCTATAATCTTTGTAACGGGCTTCAGCTAAACCTGTGGGACAATTTCCACATTTCTTCCAGAACAACATCTGCTTTTCTTCAAGACCAACATTATTGTTTGGCTTTGGGTGTCTGTCCAGTGCTGTTCTTTTTACTAGGAACCAAACGGGACAAAGCGGGAACGGACTTACCTGAATTTCCCCAATAGACACTCTTGTTTACATTGCAAAATGTTTTGCTACTGTGTACACACACACCTGTTGATGAACAAAGTACCTGTGTACCTTAGTTTGCCCTTGAGCAGAGCTGACTAGGAAAGAGAGATGTCTTGAATGGTGTGTAGACCTAGTTCCTCAAATGAGACTCGGCTGTGGAAAAGGTCAACGCTGAGGCAAGATGAGGATTGATATCTTGCATTAGAGTGACATCTTACCTTGGATGAACAAAGTACCTGTGTACCTTAGTTTGCCCCTGAGCAGAGTGAGCTGTCTAGGAAAGAGAGATTTCTTGACTGGTGTGTAGACCTAGTTCCTTAAATGAGACCCGGCTATGGAAAAGGTCAACACCTAGGCAAGATATCACGCCTCATCTTGCCTTAGCGTGGTAAATGGGGCATAATTCATGACATTTGGACACCACGAGGTCCAAGGTGTCCCATAAGGGTGTTTAAATCTGCTTGACTGACAAATAAGGCTTCCTACGACAAATATCGATAGCCTCCACACCCATGTTTGACAGTGTACAGTATAGCGTGTAGCAGGCAGCTCACAGCTTGTCTGTGTTAGCATGGTGTTAGCGTCCCAACACTCTGCAGCGAGGCAGGGGATCAGGAAGTGTCACAGGAGGCTCCCCTATCATGTGATACTCCACAGTGAGTATGCCCATGGTGTGAAGCCACGTGTCGTTATCCTTTTGCTTAAAGCTTCCGCTGTCTGTCAGATTGTCTTCCTGATGGCCAGCGGTTCAGTACCGCACTTTGACCGTACCACTTGGCACATTGACTAGATTAAAGTCTTGTAGTGTTCACTGTGATGAGCTTTGCCATTTTAGGTCCCTGCGTGTCCCAAAGTCAGCGAGTCAGGAAAACTTGTATGTCAGCAACAGTGAAAAGGTAAAGATATTTTTGAATTCCCTTGAAGTTCTAAAGTCATCATTATCATGATTTGATTTGATCATTGAATTTCATCATTAACACTCCATCCCATGTCATCATACCTGTGACAGATTACATTGGTGATTGACGAAAAGCCAACAGAGGTGAGTCTGTTCTCTACAGTCCTTCCATATTTCGGGGTCAGACACTTTATTTTTTGCTTCTCCTCCCTTTATCATTCTTTAAATTGTTTTCCTCTTTGGCCTCATCCGTCTTGTTAAAAGGCTGATAACCTATTCCTTATGAGGTTAGCATCCTCAGTAGAGTGAGTGAGTGAGTTTCACCTTGGTTTCATTGCATGCGTTTGATTGCCTTCTATCATATTGCATTGAAATTGATCAATCCTTTACACTTAAAGCCAACTCTACACTGTCAGTTATTTTCAAATGCTATTTTTATTTTTTACTACTTGTCTGTGAAATGACCTGCTTCTGGCATTGTGTGAACTGATTTAGCAGATAAGGGCTATTTTGAAGGAGGTTTTTACTTGCAATGACTGTGATATGTTTATTTGTACCTACTGTGCCTTAGTTGAATGCGCTGATTGTAAAGTCACTCTGGATAAGAGCGTCCGCTAAATGACTAAAATGTCAAATTGACGTGTCAACTCTGTATTTTACTACTGTTCAGAATAAGGCTGTGGAGGACATCGGTAAGATCAGCGAGCGCCCGCCCAGGTCTCCCTCTTCATCTCGCCCAGAGGACGACAGCTTCGGTACCAAGAAGGCTCGCTCCTCCTTTGGCCGAGGCTTCTTCAAGATCAAGGGGGGCAAGAGGACAGCCAGCACTCCTAACCTGGGTAAGATAGGGTGGATGGATGGCCTAATGTGCGTGAATGGGCTGTGGGTCTCAGGTGGAAGCTTTGTGGGGACAGGTCCCATAGTCACAACGCAACTTAGAGTAGGAGTGCTGATCTTGGATCAGCTCCTCCCTGTCCATGTAACTTTGTTCATTATGAGCTTAAAGGCAAAACCGATCGTAGAGCAGCAGTTTTACTCTGAGATGCTTTTTTAAATAAGGACCCAGATATAACTCAATGGTTTTTGACAGTTATTTTGCTTCTTTTGTGCTCTTTTGACTTGAACTGTTAATGACATGATTAGTAAGATTGTAGTGTTATTCTTTGCTTTGAAATATATGTGCAGTGTATATACAGCAAAATGTCTTTCTCTGAGCAATTGTATTAGTATAAAATAATAAAATATCCACATTTTTTTGGCGCATAGAATATAGCCGAGTATTTTAAATTATTTATTTTATACAGCCATTCCTCATCTTTATCAAGGCTGCCAATAAATTTGAACCCCACGTGTTTCTGACACTGAATTCAGACAGTAAGGAAGTTAGAGGTTTAGAGGAGAAACAATGGGAAGGGTTTACACAGAGAGTCATATCTGACATGCAGGGGAGTGGTACCACACCGGCTCTGCACAGTCTTTTTGTTTTATTCTGAAGACTGAGCGGTTCTTTCCAAAGAGCTTAGTTTTTCAGATGTAGCTTTTGAAATTTGTTTTATGTATGCCCCTTTAACCACACCCATAGTTAAAATACATACAAACGGCATAATTACTAGTCCCACAAACTGTTCTCCCTGTCTGATTATGAAAATGTAGCCGAGTGTGTGTGTGCTTTGTATGTATGTGTTATCTGCCTCCTGCCCCTACCATCATACTATGAATATATCCCCTGTTGTTTTTCCCTTCAGTAACCTTTGGCCTCTTTGTGCTTTGTGTAACGCATTGTGATGACCGCAGCTGGATTGCAAGTGCCCCTATGCTAGGTACAGAATAATGGAGCCATTATGTCTTCAGGGCAAGGCGGGCTGCAGTATGGCCTCTCTGGAGGAATGACCAGTACTGGATATGACCCCTGACCTCAACATTCCCCCCCACCCCATTCCTTCCTAAACACACTCAACCAACTGTTGACTTTCGACTTTCACCTAACTCACAGACTTGTGTAAGCTGAAGTGTCCTTTGTAATTAAATGTCTCCCAACACTTAGAAATGTATTATAGGTTTTGAACTCTCTTGGGTGCCCACTTTATATGGTATATGAGTTGAGGGTGACTTCTATATTCCAAGACATATTGGTAGACATGTTGGTAGAAAGTAAGGGTAGGAATTTCTATTCTTTGTAATTCAATTTCAGAACTCATGATTCACCCAAGTCTTAAAAATCTTGGCGGTGACCTTTTTATTCCAAGACTTAATGAAACATGCTCATGTTGATATAACTTGGGAGTTCATGCATAGAGAAGAAAGGGTTTGAATTTCCACTCTAGACATTTGACATAGAGGTTACTCTTAGGCCACCATGCACCCATGGCAAGGCCCTGTCGTGGCTCCTATTGTGGTCGTCCGTTTGGTATATAATTCTACAGCAGCTACACCATACTTCCTTGTATACAACCACACCCATGTTACCTGCGGTTGTTCCTCGCCAAACTGCTTTTTATGAGCACCAGTGCCGGACAGCATCAAAGCTGAGAGACAGCGTTTTGTATGCAAACTCTGCATGTATATGGGCTCTTTTCTATTTCTGTTCAAACTCCCCTCGCACCAAACCATATCTGGGTCTTATTACCAGATGATGTCATCTGCAATGATGCCACCCCATAGGAATTGAACTGCCAACATTCATATAGCCGTTTCCTTAAACGCACTATCCACCGTCAGATCCTGACTGTTGTTTCTCAAGTTAGACCACCTCTCTCCCATGTACACGCTCAGTGAGGTGAGTCTCCTTTAGGAATGTGTGTTTGCACGAATTATCCTCTGTTTAAGTCTAATAAGGAAATGGGAATTGTATGCATTTCAGTCCTGTTTTGTCTTTACACCAGCGCATAACTAGTCTTTGAATTATGTAAGGCCTATAACTAAAGTTATCTTTAGTGCTTTTATAGTCTCTACTCCATTGCATGCATTAAGGGGGGTTCTACTAACCTAACATATGGAATTGTTTTAAAATGGTTCTGCCGTAGATCATTTAGCAACTTGATTTAGAATTTTAGATTGAATTTGGACTTTACTGCTGTAGCCCATAGAAACACATTGAATAACATTAAATAAATACAAATAATAAAAATAAAAAAAAATCATAAGGAACAAGGTTTTAGAGTCTGTCCTATATCTAGGAGATATAAGAATGCTAGATGGGGTGGGGACACAACAACTTCCATACTTCCATTTAGTGATGCACCAATATGACATTTTTGGTCGATACTGATATTTTTCTTGCCAAAAAAAACAACGCTTTTAAGCGGCCCTTTAAGCATTCTCGTACAGTTAAATAGTTAACTCGCACACATGGATGCAGCGGTTTAACGTACTGCATCTCAGTGCAAGAGGCGTCACTGCAGTCCCTGGTTCGAATCCAGGCTGTATCACATCCGGCCGTGATTAGGAGGCACATTTGGCCCAGCGTCGTCCTGTTTTGGCCGGGGTAGGCAATTTTAAATAAGAATTTGTTCTTAACTGATTTGCCTTGTTAAAGGTCACACACACACACACACACTGACCAAAAAGTTATTTTGTTGGGATTTACGCATGTCCCCATTACCAGTAGAATATAATCAAAACCCATATCTTTCACTTACTTGCTGTTCTGTTTCGTTGTTCATTTGTCATACTATGGATCCCCTTTTGGGTCTTTGCGTGTCAAAAAAGATACACGTCAAATAATGCTGTTTGACATGTCTCTGTCCCAGCTATTTGACCAATCAGGACCTGAATATGACTGCACATCATATAATTTAACAAGTTCATTCTTGTTTTACGTAGTTATTGCACATTGATTACACGATCACTCGTATCTCATGTCACAATGAGTCATCAATACGTATGCTATGATGTTGGTAAAGTTATCTCGCGCACCTAAAGTGCTGGTCATTAAAAACATCTTGCTAGCTCATGGATGCAAACAATGTTCTTCCCCCAAAACATAGCAAAACGATAATCTGTTTCAGTAGCTATACTTAGCTTGCTAACTATATAGCTAGGTGTCATCTAAAATAACCCTAATTTACAAGACTGTTCTTATTTGATTAATGGTGGTCGGACCCATCTATGTGAAGCTGCTAGCTACAATAAGGATTAGCCACAATAGTGGACTTTGCGGTTCGCCTTCAAAATAAAAGCATGTCTTTGACAGTGATGCAAATTAATACAATTAGTGGAATGCCATAATGGAATAGTTCATGCTAAATGAGTTTGGAATGTTGTTATAATAAAAACGACAAAAGACAATTTGTTACTTTGACAAAAATCTGTTGAAATCACACTGGATGTATTATACTTTAGAATTGCATTGGGGGCATATGTATTTCACCATACAGCCTTAGCTATGGATTGTGGATCAATGACATGGGGTATCAGTCTACTCCGTGACACCCAGAGAATGTTAGCATCGTAGCTCTTATTGCAGGACTCTGAAACAGATGTGAATTGATCCACATTTATTGTCAACTTATGTGTATTGAACACTATTCCCGAGGAAAAACAATACTGCGTGGATGTTTCGGAGTCTGATAACTCTGAGGAGGACGTTGGGAAAACATATCTTGGGTATTGAGTAGACTGATACCCCATTTCATTGATCCTTAGGTAAAGCTGTACAGTGGAATATGAATGTCAATATACATAATATGCTGATTGGGGAGGTGTTTTCACACAGTCACAGTCCTATGATAAGCGCTACAGTGCTAATATTTGCGTAAACTCTTCACAGTTGTGTTCTGTGGGTGTCACTGAGTAGACTGATATACCCCATTTCATTGCTTCTTATTCCAACCTTGTTTAACATTATCTAGTCTAAATATGGCACAATTCCACCAATTATAACCTTCTGCATCACTTTCAAAGAGGTACTTTTATTTCAAAGGCTAACCGCATATTACGCTATTGTGCCTAATCCTTTTTGTGGCTAGCTTCAAAACACAACCCTGTCCAGTCGAGCCTCACTAGCCAGATGAAGCTAGCTGGCTGCTTATATCATTAGCTTCTGGCAACAGGGTTAAGTAGCTGGCTAGCTATTTATTTTCATGAACTAAAGTTCAATTTCAATAAGCAAACCACACGTGGCTACCTAGCTAATACTTACTCACAAGGATTCCTAAATCATTGCTAAGAATAATGAAAATGACTGCAGTTTCTACTGGCCATTTGTTTTCAGGCTGGTTGTATTGTTGCCTGCTCGGTACCAAGCTAAAGCTACAGTGCCTTGCGAAAGTATTCGGCCCCCTTGATCTTTGCGAATTTTTGCCACATTTCAGGCTTCAAACATAAAGATATAAAACTGTATTTTTTTGTGAAGAATCAACAACAAGTGGGACACAATCATAAAGTGGAACGACATTTATTGGATATTTCAAACTTTTTTAACAAATCAAAAACTGAAAAATTGGGCGTGCAAAATTATATTTAAAACATTTTTAATTAGCGGGTTATAACAGACCAGACTGTCAGGGTATTAGTGTTGATGCCATCCCCATGATCTCATTTTCTGGGGATTGCCTCAGACTCTGACCCTGGGAAGCAGATATCTTTGCATGGTTTTGTCTGAAATTGCACCCTATTCCCTTTACGGTGTACTATTAACCAGAGCCCTGGACAAATATAATGCACTACATAGGAAATGGGGTGCAATTTTGGACACGCCCCATGGCTGTCACCTCAGTCAGCATGGTAGCATGGCGGTGCTGATGCCTTGTTTGTACAGCTGAGACCGTGCGAGAGGGGGGCACTGACCATCTGGACCTGGCCGGGCTACCCCAGAGGTCAGCCATCAGCGACAGCACCAACACACTGACCAGTGTGACCTCCACTACCTCTCCCGAGGGCAAGAAGAAGTCCAGGGGAATCAAGGCACTCTTTGGAAAGTGAGTGTAAAGATGATTGGTACGGAACACCAAACGAAGGACACTAACTGAAAGGGAGTGATTACTTGAATTTGTCCAATACAAAATGCTTGTTTTCGTTTTCTGTTCCAAAACAATTTTCTACGGTGTGCGCTAATGAATGCAACCCTGGTTAATCTTAATCTGATTTAGCCTGCAATATATAGCTGAAAAACGTTTACATACACCTTAGCCAAATACATTTAAACTCAGTTTTTCACAATTCCTGACATTTAATCCTAGTAAACATTCCCTGTTTTAGGTCAGTTAGGATCACCACTTTATTTTAAGAATGTGAAATGTCAGAATAATAGTAGAGAAATGATTTATTTCAGCTTTTATTTATTTCATCACATTCCCAGAGGTCAGAAGTTTACATACACTCAAATAGTATTTGGTAGCATTGCCTTTAAATTGTTTAACTTGGGTCAAACGTTTTGGGTAGCCTTCCATAAGCTTCCCACAATAAGTTGGGGGAATTTTGGCCCATTCCTCCTGACAGAGCTGGTGTAACCGAGTCAGGTTTGTAGGCCTCCTTGCCCGCACACGCTTTTTCAGTTCTGCCCATACATTTTCTATAGGATTGAAGTCAGAGCTATGCGATGGCCATATTCAATACCTTAACTTTGTTGTCCTTAAGCCATTTTGCCACAACTTTGGAAGTATGCTTGGGGTCATTGTCCATTTGGAAGACCCATTTGCGACCAAGCTTTAACTTCCTGACTGATGTCTTGAGATGTTGCTTCAATATATCCACATAATTTTCCTACCTCATGATGCCATCTATGTTGTGAAGTGCACCCGTTCCTCCTGCAGCAAAGCTCCAAAATAGTACGATCTTTGTCCCCATGTGCAGTTGCAAACCGTATGGCTTTTTTTATGCCGGTTTTGGAGCAGTGGCTTCTTCCTTGCTGAGCGGCCTTTCAGGTTATGTCGATATAGGACTCGTTTTACTGTGGAAATACTGTTGCAGCTGTTTCCTCCAGCATCTTCACAAGGTCCTTTGCTGTTGTTCTGGGATTGATTTGCACTTTTCGCACCAAAGTACGTTCATCTCTAGGAGACAGAACGCATCTCCTTCCTGAGCGGTAATGGGGGCTGCTTGGTTCCATGGTGTTTATACTTGCGTACTATTGTTTGTACAGATGAACGTGGTACCTTCAGGCGTTTGGAAGTTGCTCCTAAGGATGAACCAGTTTTGTGGAGGTCTACAATATTTTTTCTGAGGTCTTGGCTGATTTCTTTTTGATTTTCCCATGATGTCAAGCAAAGAGGCACTGAGTTTGAAGGTAGGCCTTGAAATACATCCACAGGTACACCGCCAATTGACTCAAATTATGTCAATCAGCCTATCAGAAGCTTCTAAAGCCGTGACATTTTCTGAAATTGTCCAAGCTGTTCAAAGACAGTCAACTTAGTGTATGTAAACTTCTGACCCACTGGAATTGTGATACAGTGAATTATAAGTGAAATAATCTTGTCTAAACAATTGTTGGAAAAATTACTTGTGTCATGCACAAAGAAGATGTCTTAACCGACTTGCCAAATCTATAGTTTAACAAGAAATTTGTGGAGTGGTTGAAAACGAGTTTGAATGACTCCAACCTTGGTGTATGTAAACTTCCGACTTCAACTGTAAGTAACAGAAACATGTTTTGGAGATGTATTATTGTATAAAAAATTGCTTTCTGCAGTGGTTACTCCACCACTCCACAACTTTCAACCATGACCAGACTTAATTTATTTATTGTTTTTTTTTCCCTTTTAAGGCTGAGGAGAAGTCAGTCCACCACATTCAACCTGGATGACAACCTATCAGAGCCGGTCGAGTTCAAGAGGGGCGGAGTCCGGGCCACAGCAGGACCCAGACTGGGATGGTCCCGGGACCTACAGCAATCACCCAACACGTTAGTGTGAATGTGCACTCACCTTGAATTAATTTGAAACGACAAGTTAGTGTGCACAGTGCACTCCCCTTTAATGATGATGAGGAAGTTAAATCGAAACTACAATGGTCAAGTCATTCAGAAATATAAGCTAGTGTGTCCTACTGTAATTCTCTCGCTTGTAGTGACCTGGACACCCCATTTGCCCGCTGGTCCAAGGAGCAGGTGTGTGACTGGCTGCAGGAGCAGGGACTGGGACTCTACCTGAACATGGCCCACGTGTGGATCTCTTCTGGACAGACTCTGCTGCAGGCCTCACAGCAGGATCTAGAGAGGGTGAGAACTGAGCTGGAGAGATTGTATCTCAATGAGACTGACCTGTATGAATAAAGGTTAAATGGAATGAAAAAACACCTGCAGTACATTGCAGTACACCTACAGTACAACCATATGTTATTTGTTATTATAAACTGGGTGGTTCGAGCCCTGAATGCTGATTGGCTGACCGCCGTGGTATATCAAACCATATAATCTAGAGGTGAAAGAAACGCACACCTATTTAGGCGAAGTGCTGGCTGGAGGAGTGGAACACTTAAAAATAAAAATAAAGGAGAGCCGCAAACTCTAGGAGCTCAGATGCAAAAAATGTTATGTCCAATGTTTCGACAGACAAGCTGCCTTCATCAGGGTATAATGACAAACACTGCGGGATGACTCATTTATGTAGTGCCAAAAGAGACACAGGTGTCTGTAATCATGGCTGTGTGTGGCCGGATATCATTGGTTAATTCTCATATTAAAACAGCATACAAAAAACAAATGGATAGCGTACGATCATAGGTACAATTTGGCTACATCAGCCTACAAACATTTACAACAGCAAAATCACATCAATGGCTTCAGATTCGTCTACGTTGAGACCGAAGGGAGCAATGGTCTTTAAATTAAAGATCCAGACAGTCTCTTGTTTTAACAATAAATTGTCGAGGTCACCCCCTCTCCTAGGGAGGGTGACATGTTCGATGCCAATATAACGTAGAGACGAAATTGAGTGGTTTCCTTCCAAAAATTGGGCCGCAACTGGGTAAGTTGAGTTTTTGCACCTGATGGTGCTCTGAGATACGTACTTTTAATTTGCGCTTTGTTTTACCCACATCATTTTTACCACAAGGACAAGTTATAAGATAAATAACTGCCTTAGTAGAGCACGTGATAACACCTTTGGTTGGGATCTGTTTCCCTGTTTGGGGGTGTTTGAAGGATCTACATTTATATGTGCCATTGCATTGAGCACAGCCATTACATTTGTAGTTTCCATCCAGTAGGGGCGCAAATACACGCTGTGCAGGGATATCTTGGGGTGGTAAATCAGAGTTTACCAATTGATCTCTGAGGTTTCTGCCCCACGAGAATACGACCAAGGGAAGGTCTGAAAACACATTACCGACACTATCATCGGATCTTAGAATGTGCCCATGTTTGAATGATTCCCTTAATTTGTTCAGGGCACTTTGAATAGCGGGTAGTTCGAACGCAAGAATGCTTATTTTTGGGACACTGACCTTGAAAAGGGTCATGTTTTGAATTTTCTCAATGGCATTATTAATGTTTTGCATCACCCCTCCATAGAACAAAAATATCAATATACTGTTTCCAAATAATGACCTGAGGCAAGAACATTTTTGAGAGGATTGAAAATAGACTGTTTCTCCATGTAACCCACATACAAATGAGCATAGTTATAATATATAATAATATATGCCATTTAGCAGACGCTTTTATCCAAAGCGACTTACAGTCATGTGTGCATACATTCTACGTATGGGTGGTCCCGGGAATCGAACCCACTACCCTGGCGTTACAAGCGCCATGCTCTACCAACTGAGCTACAGAAGGACCGCATTATTATAGTTAGGAGCCATTGGGGATCCCATAGCAGTACCCTTCGTCTGAATAAAGAAATCATTTAGAAACATGAAGTAGTTGTGTGTGAGTACCATTTCAGCCAATGTTATAATGCACACACTGTAAGGTAGTTCATTAGGGTCACGTTGCAGAAGAAAATGTTCCATAGCTTCAATACCGCCCTCGTGTGGAATATTAGTGTATAACGACTCAACAACAAAAGTAACTAACAAATTATTATCAGGGAGAGGATCAAGAGATTCAATAATAGAGATCATACTGCTGGTGTCCTTTGCAAAGGAGGGGAGCTGTTCTGCGAGTGGTCTAGTAAAAAAGTCAAGAGGGGCCGTTACTCCATCAATGCCCGCAACAATAGGGCGCCCTGGAGGTTTTGTAACATTCTTGTGTAATTTTGGGTAGTATAGAAAGTGGCAATTTTAGGGTGTTGAATAGTCAAAAAGTTATGTTATTTTTTGGTTATCTGACCAGAACTTAAATAACCATCTAGGACAGTAAAGATCATGTTCTGAAATTGGGCAGTGGGTTCACTTCTGAGTTTGTTGTAAAAGGTGTTGTCTATGACACTCATTTACATAAACTGTCCTATCCATGAGTACAACTGACCCACCCTTATCAGCAGGGCGGCTAAGGACTGACATATCGAATTGCAAATCAAGCAAAACTTGTTTTTCATCCTTCGGTAAATTATGGAAAGATATGTACTCATGTTTGTTCGTAAGGAGATGAACAACATTTTTCAACAAGTCTGCAATATGTCTCAATAGAGTGATTGTGATTGGCTGAAGGTATAAAATAACTCTTTCTTCTAAAAGGAGTCGTAGTATGTGCAGGTGAGCAACCTACATGTTCAGTAGAAATATCACGATTAGGGGAGCTAAAGTATCCCCTTAAAACGGATGTTTTAAAAAAACTTGTCTACCATAACATCAAAATTGTTGCACTGAGTTGTAGGCACAAAAGATAACCCTTATTAAGCAAGGAGAAATGGGCAGGGCTCAATATCTTGCTTGATAAATTAAAAACACTCAGTCCCGTGGGATCTGGGAACGTGTGAATGGTCCCCTCTGCCCCTGGTAATCGTTTCTTCTTACCCTGTCGGGTGCTGCATCTCGTCGGTGCACGTGCCCCCGGCCACCTCCGCCCTAATGTTGGCCCAGTCTCTCGTTGGATAAAAAACTGGCACTGGAAGCAGATGAGGTGCTGGTTGTAGAGCGTTGGTCAGATGGGGGTGGATAGAAGTAAGCGGCATCCCTCCTGCGTCTGTCATGGAGAGGAGGAGCAGGACCTCTTTCATCAGTGTTTCTCCAGAAGTAGACTTTGTCCTTGGACTTGTCTTTTATGTCTTGGTTGAATTTCCTGATTTTTAAGTTCCTTTATTTCTGTAGACAACTTGTCCTGGAGCGCTTGGTTAGTTTATCAGTTCATTGAATATGCCATCATCATTAACAGCTCCTTGCAGAGCTGTGCGTTTCTCTTTAATCCTGTTATCCATTTCAGTAAAATAAACAATTAATGTAAACAATTAATGTCTAACTCAATCAAGCATTTGTTCAGGATGGCACACCAGTGCTCACAGAAATCATCTGTGCGCTGTCCCAATGATGGTTCTTTTTGCCACCTGAGTGGAGTGACTATATGTAGATGCATTCTCGTCTGGCACTTAGATAAATGTAACAGTTCTTTCGAGAGGTCAGAATAGCCCCCCGGGATGTCAAAAAGGGACTCCGATACAATTATCTTATCAAGTTTCCTTTGGCTGTATTCAAAGTAATCTCGTTTGGGTCTTTGACCAGTGTCTTGAAAATAATTGTCATTCGGCATCGTTTTAGAGATTTTTGTCGGTAGGGTGCTGTTTACTGGGTAACAGAATAATCTATAGCTGAAAGAAACGCACACCGTATACCACGGGTATGACAAAACGTTTATTTTTACTGCTATACTTCATTTTTACTGCTGTGCTTAAGAATAGCCCTTAGCCGTGGTATACTGGCCATATACCACATCTCCTCGGGCCTTATTGCTTAATTGATCCCCTATGAGGCATTTTCGCCCCATTAGGCTCAGGGGTTGAAGCACCTATTGATGAAGTCAAAGCCAGAGGCTATGTATTATTGTACCATACTTAAGGACCTTAACAATCAGACAAATAATCCTGTAAGGCAGTGATTCTCAACTGGTGGGTAAGAACCCAAATTTGGGTCGCGGTACGTTTTGAATGGGTCGCGGTACGTTTTGAATGGGTCGCGGGTGTTTGAATAAAAAGTATGCGTATTAAAAGAATACTCCAGTCTGAATTTAGAGTAAACAACTTTAACCAGGTAAAAAGTGATTACCTTAATTGCTGGACTATTAAGCGCACCCGAATATAAACCGCACCCACTGAATTATAAAAAAAATATGTATCTTGTACATAAGCCGCACATGTCTATAAGCCGCAGGTGCCTACTGGTACATTGAAACAAATGAACTTTACTCAGCCTTTAAACGAAACACGGCTTGTAACAAAAATAAATAGGCTTTAACGAAACACGGCTTGTAACAAAAATTAAACAGTAGCCTACCAGTAAAGTCATTGGTCACTATCTTCCTCCTCCTGTGCACTGAAACCACTGAAGTCATCTCCTTCGGTGTCGGAGTTGAATAGCCTCAGAATTGCTTCATCCAATGTTGGATCGTTTTCATTGTCGCTCTCGTCACTTTCATCCGGAGGCAAATACCCCTCTGAGCTCATGCTGCCCCTTCAACACGCAGCAGTCCAGCCTTTCGAAAACCATTGATAGTGGATTTTTTGACAATGCTCCACGCTGTCAGGACCCACTGGCAGACTTGACCATAAGTTGCTCTTCGCCTGCGGCCCGTTTTAGTGAAGGATTTCTCCCCACTTGTCATCCAAGCCTCCCACTGAACACGGAGCGCCACCTTAAATGCACGATTTACACTGATGTCGAGTGGCTGCAAATACTTTGGGCCATCTGCTTTTCTTCCCTCTGAAAGGTTTGTTGTCTTTTTGCACTGAGTCAGTTACTCATGCTGCTGTTTACAAAGTCTTATAATCAACTCATTAAGGCCAAGATCCCATGCAGCAGCTCTATTTCCTTTTCCAACAGCCAGATCGATCGTCTTCAACTTGAAAGCTGCATCATATGCATTTCTCTGTGTCTTTGCCATGATGAGGGTGAGAAAATTACTACCTTAATCAGAATGACGGATGTTTGAGCGCGCTCGATTTACGTCACATTATGTGACTGCTCAGTTTTTTGGCGGCATGAATCTTGTGAAAGCGGGAAAAATCCATAAATTAGCCACGTCATTGTATAAACCGCGAGGTTCAAAGTGTGGGAATAAAGTAGCGGCTTATAGTCCGGAAATTACGGTACATTATTTCATCTCTCAACAATTGTTCTTCAATCACAGTATTTTCAATATACGCTGAGTGTACAAAACATTAGGAACAAATATTCACAGGACTTTTATTTTGAACCTGCCTCTTTTTTTTACCCTGTAGCCACTCTGGCCAAACATACTGTACTTTGTAGGCAGTTAATCAAATGGATGGAAGTAATCCTTGTTGTCAGGCTAACTGTGTCTCTGTTCTGCCCTGGGGGTGTGGTGTATAATACACTAACTTTGGGTGGTTGTTATCTCTGTGTGTGCGTTTGCACATACGTGTGTGTTTAGGAGCTGGGCATCAAACACCCGCTGCACAGGAAGAAGCTCCAACTGGCCCTGCAGGCTCTGGGCTCTGAGGAGGATGACAATAAGGGCAAACTGGACTACAACTGGGTGACCAGTGAGTAGATAAACTGCCAGTATGGGGTCAAGGTTTTATACTGGGGTTTTACTATGCCTTATGTCATCTCATGTTGTCTAAATTATATGGTGGGCGTTTTGAATAAATTGTAATCAAATTGACTAGTTATACATTTTATTCAAGTGCTCTCAAAATGCAAGTTTGATTTCTGATGGCAAAATTGACTGGCAGGTTAGCAAATCTCACTCTCTTTCTTGCCCTCTCTCGCCTTCTCTCCCCCTCTCGCCTGCTCTCCCCCTCTCGCCTTCTCTCCCCCTCTCGCCTTCTCTCCCCCTCTCTCGTCTCCTCTCCCCCTCTCTCGTCTCCTTCCTCAGGATGGCTGGATGACATTGGCCTGCCTCAGTATAAGACCCAGTTTGATGAAGGGAGGGTGGACGGCCGCATGCTGCACTATATGACAGTAGTGAGTCAGACCGACTGATGCTCGCGCACACACATACACCCACCAATATTCCTGTCCTCAGGCCATGCATGGGTCTGATCAAAGCCACAGATAGAGATGTATGTCGTATGTCTCTGGGCATAATGATCACACTGCTAGTTCACATTAGGCTGAACAGACTGAACAGTGTGGATTAGTAACACTGGAGATGGCATAGTCTTACCCTCTGGATGTAATCACTACACAATGGCTTGATTTAAGACTGCTCACAAAAACACTTGCCATGCACCACACTACTATTTGTTTTTTTCCATCGCTTTCGTGCAATTCTCACAAGTACAGTGCCTTCGGGAAGTATTCAGACCCATTGACTTTTTGCACATTTTGTTACGTTACAACCTTATCCTAAAAGTGATTAAATAAATCAAAAAAATCCTCAGCAATCTACACCCAATACCCCATAATGACAGAGGAAACACTGGTTTTTAGACATTTTTGCAAATGTATGAATAATAAAACAAAAATGACCTTATTTGCGTAAGTATTCGGACCCTTTGCAATTAGACTGAAAATTGAGCTCAGGTGCATCCTGTTTCCATTGACTATCCTTGAGATGCTTTGGATTGGAGTCCACCTGTGGTAAATTCGATTAATCGGGCATGATTTGGAAAGGCACACACCTGTCTATATAAGGTCCCACAGTTGACAGTGCATGTCAGAGCAAAAACCAAGCCATGAGGTTGAAGGAATTGTCCATAGAGCTCCGAGACAGGATTGTGTCGAGGCACAGATCTGGGGAAGGGTACCAAAACATTTCTGCAGCATTGAAGGTCACCAAGAATACAGTGGCCTCCATCATTCTTAAATGGAAGAAGTTTGTGTATTACTTTGTTAATTACAGCGAGCAAGGACAACCAGCACCGTCAATCATAGTTAACGAGTTGTAATGTTATTCCACCATTGCCTCACATATACCACAGGTGTCATAAGAGTGTCATAAACCATCACTCAGAACCCCATAAACCCCTTTTTTTTATCTATATGTGTTTTTTTAAAAATTGACAAACGTACACATTTCATCAACAAGTAATGCCAATTCACAAATATCAATTCTTCTTTGTTTTCCAATAGTCAATCATGAACATATCAAAACAAACTCCAACACAATGAGTCAGTCTTTGGTCCATTAAACATCACCACTGAATATTCAGTCTTTCTTGGAGGCCTGCTGGCCCTCTCAGACCTGTGCAGGGTCTAAGGCTCTGTGTTTGAAGCTTCTGGCCACTCCAAGTACCTTATGTCATATCCCCACTTATTCTCCATTCTTTGGAGTCCAGTGGCAGTATGCCGGTGTCCTCAAACGTCTCCTGTGTTCTCAAAAGGTTTTGTCTATTGCGCCGATACACAGACTCATCTTCTGTCCTGACTGTATATGATCAAGGCGCAACCTCCAATACAGTAGCCTTTCTATCCCATGAATTCGGATCCCGAATTCGAACCACATCCTGAGCTGCCAACTGTAACAACTCTCTTGCAGTTTTGTTATAGTAGAATTTGTGTCTTGCCTTCAGATGTAGGGCCCTATCATTCACAGCTAATGACAGTCATTCAGGAAGAAACTAGGCAACCTGGAACGCAACTTGCGTCCCATTTTAAGATTTCTGCAGGTGACCGGCCACATTCCAAGGCCACTGTTTTGTAAGACAATAAAGCCAAGTATTGATCAGTTCCACTGTGTGCTGACTTTTTTAGAGTCTCTTCATGATTTGCACACCTTTTTTTCAGCCTTCCCATTATTTTTAGGATATAGCTAACTGAGGTGCATTATCAGAAACAACCACTATCCCATGCCTAGCAAAACATTATTTCAAGTGCAAAATGACAGTCTTAGCTGTTTTGCTGGACAAGAGTTCAATTTCAGGGTAATTTGACAAGTAGTCGATAGTCAACAAATAGTCCTTACCATTGCAGTGAAACAAGTCGACGCCACCCTTTTCCCAGGCTGTGGTGGGTACCTCTCCCATAACCATGGGCTCCTTAGGCTGTCTAATGAAATTTCCCACCATTTGCTCAATGTCAGTATTTATATTTGGTCAATAAAGGGACTCTCTGGCCCTTCGCTTACATTTCTCAGCTCCCAGATGTCCTTCATGTACTCTCTTTAACATCTCCTGACGCATTAAAGCAGGTATCACCATTCTGTTATTCTTCAACAGCACACAATTGACCACTGACAGCTCTGCTTACAAGAGCCTTTTTTGATAGCCATTTTCCAGATTATGGATCACCTTGCAAAGAATGGGATCTGTTGTCATCTCTAAAACTATTCTCTGTCGTTGCTGCTCTGAAACAGGAAGTGACTCCATGACCATATCCACATGCAAGGAAACCTCTTCCTCCAGACTCCTGATGGAGGCTGATTTGGGCCACCACAAATGGAGCCCTTGAGAGGGCATCTGCTACCACTAAAGTTGACCCAGGCATATTGGTTAGAACAAAAGCATAGCGTTGCAATCTAATCAACATCCTTCAAAGACGAGGAGGCATGCCATTCAGATTGTTTTGAGAGATTGGAATAAGGGGTTCATGGTCTGTTTCTAGAATCACCTTTACGCCGTAAATGTGACAGTGGAACTTCTTACGACCAACCCTAGGCGCTCCTTTTCTATTTGAGCATAACACATCTCGGCATCAGTCAAAGAACGGGCCACATAAGCCACAGGCTTCCACACACCTTGATGGAGGCGTCCATGGTTACCTTAGTAAGCCTTGTCAGGTTGGAGAAAAGTTAGCACTTGCTATTCAGCCAAAATGTTCTTTACATTGTTCCACTCTCTTTCATGTTCTCTGTTCCACGAGAACTCTGTCTTGTCCTGAAGGAGTGTCCTTAAGTTCACTGTTTTAGCTGACAGATTTGGTACAAACTTTCCCAAATAATTGACCATACCCAAAAACCTGCTAAATATCTTTCCTATCTGTTGGATTAGCCATCTTCCTCACCGCATTGACCTTGGTATGATCAGACTGCACACTCTCCAATGATAGCCTATCCCCAAGAAATGTGATTTGCTTCACACAAAACTGACGTTTAGCCCGATTTAGCTTCAAACCATGCTTCTGAACCCTCTGCAGATTATTTTCCAACCGCTCATTTTGTTCCTGAATAGTGGACCCCCAGACCAGGAAATCATCAACACATACACAAACTCCCTCTAACCCCTCAATGACCCTTTCCATGGCCTTGTGAAAGAGCTCAGGGGCAGAACTTATGCCAAAAGGTAACCTCTTAAAGGAATATCTTCCAAAGGGGGTATTGACTGTATAAAACTTTGTGCTGGCTGCATCCAACCTCACCTGCCAGAATCCATTTGAAGCATCCAACTTGGAGAAATGATGTGCGCCAGCCATTTCACACACTATCTCATCCCTCTTAAGAATCTTAAAATGCTCCTTTTGATACATTTATTAAGGTCTTCGGGGTCCATACACACTCTCAGATCGCCATTCCTTTTCCGAACAACACCATGAAATTGACCCAGTTGATTGGCTCCTCTGTTTTCACGAGCACATCGAGTTTCACCATTCTTCCCAACTCCTCCTTTAGATCCTTCCGTAGTGGCACCGGTACTCTGCGCGGTGCATGAATCACTGGCTTGGCGTTCTCTGTGAGAGTAATTGAGTGAAGGAGAGGCTCCAAATCCTGTGAACGCATCCGAATATCTTTGCGCTCCTCACCATTTTGATTACTTGTCACCCGTTGAACACTGTGCAGCCAGTCAGTCATTAATGGTGTACACTCGCTTAACCAGTCTCAACGACTCACATGCTGTATTCCCCAAGAGAGAATCATGCCCCTCTGGTACAATCACAAACATGTGTGGCTTCTTGTTTTTCGCTTTACAGTTCGCCGACACAAAACTTTAGTCTCAATTGCGTGGCCATTGCCTTGAGAGCCACAGCCTTTTGCATGATGACTGGTTTGTGCTTTAACTCATGAACATCCCTCATATAAATTAGGTTTACTTTAGCTCCTGTATCCAGCTTTAAGGTCAAAATTGTACCATTGACCACTAGTGGTTTAACCCAATGGTCACTAGCTATAGTATGGACCTGTGATGGTTCTTGCCCATCCTCCATGCACCCCCTTGTGTCCTCACAGTGCCCACAAACAAATCACTTTGTTCATTCTCCTCCATTTCAATAGTGTGAACATTTTGTCCCCCATACTTGTCCTTTGCAATACACATTTTTCCAAAAATGTTTTTTTCCCCTTGCACTTGTAGCGAAATGTCACAAATGCAGGACACTTCCTGTTCTGGTGCCACACCTGTTAGATTCATATTGCTTGTGAATCCTTTGCTCATAGCGCCCCCTTGTGTCCTTATCTACAATATCCACTGCATTCGCCTGACATATATTTTTACTACAGTGTCCAAATGTAACTCACTTTCCCTCAGAAATCTTTCTATAACTCTGGAGTCGTTTATACCAAACACAGTCTTATCTTGAAGCATAGATGAGGTTAGGTCTACAAAATTACGTCTGTGCTTTTAATTTCAAATCAGTAAGAATGACGTCAAACTTTTCACCTTGCTGTTGTATACGACAGTGAAACACAACATTCATATGTCTCGTTCTTCTTAGGTGAACAATATGCATCAAACTGATCCAGTTCCTCCGTGAACTCGTCTTTATCCTCCTCATTTGCAAACGTGAAGGTATTCAATATATCGATTGCCTGGGTACCCGCTATAGTAAGAAAAATAGCAACTTTACATTAATCCGGCTCCTTCGTAACTCCAATGGCAGACATATACAGCAAAAACCGCTGCCGAAATGTTTTCCAATTCGCATCCACATTCCCATCCAGGCTCAAAGCCTCTGGTGGCTTGATTATATCCATTGCACTTACATAAACTCCAACATTCACAGAAAAAAACATGATTTCCACTCCTAGTACCATGTATTACTTTCTTAGTTACAGCGAGCAAGGACAACCAGCACCACCGTCAATACAGTTTGTAACCACCAAGACTCTTCCTAGAGCAATCGGGAGAGAAGGGTCTTGGTCAGGGAGGTGACCAAGAACTCAATGTGCACTCTGACAGAGTTCTATAGTTCCTCTGTGGAGATAAGAACCTTCCAGAAGGACAACTATCTCTGCAGGACACCACCAATCAGGCCTTTATTGTAGAGTGGCCAGACGGAAGCAACTCCTCAGTAAAAGTTACATGACAGCCTGCTTGGAATTTTCCAAAAGGCACCTAAAGAAACAAGATTCTCTAGTCTGATGAAACCAAGAATGAACTCTTTGGCCTGAATGCCAAGCGTCACGTCTAGAGGAAACCTGGCACCATCCCTACGGTGAAGCTTGGTCACCACCAGCAATATTCTGTGGTGTTTTTTCCAGTGGCAGGGACTTGGAGACTAGTTAGGATCGAGGCAAAGATGAACGGAGCAAAGTACCAGAGAGATCCTTGATGAAAATCTGCTCCAGAGCGCTCAGGCTGGGGCCAAGGTTCACCTTCCAACAGGAAAACGACCCTAAGCACACAGCCAAGACAACGCAGGAGTGGCTTTGGGTGGCCCAGCCAGACTCCGGACTTGAACCTGAACAAACATCTCTGGAGAGACCTAAAAATAGCTGTGCAGCAACGCTCCCCATCCAACCTGACAGAGCTTGAGAGGATCTGCAGAGAAGAATGAGAGAAACTCCCCAAATACAGTTGTGCCAAGCTTGTAGTGTCACATCCAAGAAGACTCAAGGCTGTAATTGCTGCCAAAGGTGCTTCAAAAAGTACTGAGTAAAGGGTCTGAATACTTACGTAAATGTGATATTTATCTTGGCCGCCCCAAGATTATTATTAATCTTTTCTCTTTTTTTATTTGTCATTATGGGGTATTGTGTGTAGATTGATGAGAATAAGGCTGTAACCTAACAAAATGTGGAACAAGTCTGAATACTTTCCGACGGTACTGTGTGTGTAATAACTGTGTGTGTGTGTACAGTAAACATGTTTCCAAAATGGAGTTGCTGGGGTCTTTTTGATGGGGAGTTTACACTACTTTACTAAAATGTAATTGGGCAATACAGTACTTTATTACTGTAAAATGGGCCATTTACTTAAAAGATGCTTTTATCCAATGGGACAACAGTGAGTCCAATACAATGCGTGATTACAATACAGGTAGGTGTATGATTGCCATCTGTATTAGCATGCGACTCTCCTCCAGGCCATGGGTGAGGCATGCGATGACATCAATCCAGACCAATGTCAGGTTTGGATTCGCCATGCCAACCATTTTTTCACCAGGCGAATGAACAATGAGGGAATTGACTGCAATGTCGATGAGAACCTATGGCTGAGAGTAGAGTTAGTGCTTGATGCAAACTAGTGCCTGCTAAACGTTAAGTTTCTTTAATTTGTTTAATTTGTTGCTGGGTTTTTCACACTCAACAGTTTCCCGTGTGTATCAAGAATGGCGCCGAAGGAGAGGGCCGCCGTTTTACGATCCGTAACCAATTGTACTGTTGTGTATGTTTTTTCGCGTTATTTGTTATTTGTTTCTGCCACCGTGTCTTATGACCAAAAAGAGCTTCTTGATATCAGGGCAGCGATTACTCACCCCGTACTGGATGCATTTTTCATTTTTCTTCTTCAACGAGTCTGATGGGAGGGATTTACTCCAGACACCCGACAAGGCCCTCATCCCCGTCATTCGCAGGAGGAAAAGACGGAGGAATCGTGGATGACTGTCCGGGTGCCTTGTAAGGATCTGTTGCTGAGAGGGTAATTGACCTTTACCATCAGTTCTATTAGCCAACTTACAATCAATCAATAATAAAATAGATTAACTACGAGCACGTATATACTACCAACGGGACATTAAAAACTGTAATATTTCACTGAGCCGTGGCTGAACGACAGCATGATTAACATACAACTGGTAGGTTTTAAGCTTTTTCGGCAGGATAGAACAGCAGGCCTCTCTCTACCTGAGGTAGAGTATCTTATGATAAGCTGTAGACCACACTATCGACCAAGAGTGTACATCAATTTTTTTCGTAGTTGTCTATATACCACCACACACCGATACTGTCCCTAAGACCGCACTCAATGAGCTGTACACGGCCATAAGCAAAAAGGAATTCTCATCTGTAGCCATGAAGTGCTTTGAAAGGCAGGTCATGGCTCACATCAACACCATTATCGCAGAAACCCTAGAACCACTCCAGTTGCATACCGTCCCAACAGATCCACAGATGATGCAATCTCAATTGCACTCCACACTGCAAGGAACACATACAGTTGAAGTCAGAAGTTTACATACACTTAGGTTGGAGTCATTAAAACTTGTTTTTCAACCACTCCACAAATGTCTTGTTAACAAACTATAGTTTTGGCAAGTCGGTTGTGTCATGCACAAAGTAGATGGCCTAAGTCATTTTTCTAACAATTGTTTACAGACAGATTTAACTTAATTAATTCACTGTATCACAATTCCAGTGGGTCAGAAGTTTACATACACAAAGTTGACTGTGCCTTTAAACAGCTTGGAAAAATCCAGAAAATGATGTCATGGCTTTAGAAGCTTCTGATAGGCTAATTGACATAATTTGAATGAATTTGGATGTATGGATGTATGTTCAAGGCCTACCTTCAAACTCAGTGCATCTTTGCTTGACATCATGGGAAAATCAAAAGAAATTAGCCAAGACCTCAGAAACAACATTGTAGACCCCCACCAGTCTGGTTCATCCTGAAGGTACCACATTCATCTGTACAAACAATAGTACAAAAGTATAAAGACCATGGGACCATGCAGCCCTCATACCGCTCAGGAAGGAGACACGTTCTGTCTCCTAGATATTAACGATCTTTGGTGCGAAAAGTGCAAAATCAATCCCAGAAAAGCAAAGGACCTTGTGAAGATGCTGGAGGAAACGGGTACAAAAGTATCTGTATCCACAGTAAAACCAGTCCTATATCGGCATAACCTGGAAGGCCGCTCAGCAAGGAAGAAGCCACTGCTCCAAAACCGGCATGAAAAAGCCAGACTACGGTTTGCAACTGCACATGGGGACAATTATCATTATTTTTTGAGAAATGTAATCTTGTCTGATGAAACAAAAATAGAATTGTTTGGCCATAATGACCATCGTTATGTTTGGAGGAAAAAGGGGGATGCTTGCAAGCTGAAGAACACCATCCCAATCGTGAAGCACGGGGGTGGCAGTATCATGTTGTGGGGATGCTTTGCTTCAGGAGGGACTGGTGCCCTTCACAAAATAGATGGCATCATGAGGTTGGAGAATTGTGGATATATTGAAGCAACATCTCAAGACATCAGTCAGAAAGTTTAAGCTTGGTCGCAAATGGGTCTTCCAAATAGACAATGACCCCAAGCATGCTTCCAATGTCGTGGCAAAATGGCTTAAGGACAACAAAGTCAAGGTATTGGAGTGGCCATCACAAAGCCCTGACCTCAATCCCATAAATTTGAAAAGTGAAAAAGTGTGTGCGAGCAAGGAGGCCTACAAACCTGACTCCGTTACACTAGCTTTGTCAGGAGAAATGGGCCAAAATTCACCCAACTTATTGTGGGAAGCTTGTGGAAGGCTACCTAAAACGTTTGACCCAAGTTAAACAATTTTAAAGGCAATGCTACCAAATACTAATTGAGTGTATGTAAACGTCTGACCCACTGGGAATGTGATGAAAGAAATAAAAGCTCAAATAAGTAATTCTCTCTACTATTATTCTGACATTTCACATTCTCAAAATAAAGTGGTGATCCTAAAACAGGGAATTTTTACGAGGATTAAATGTCAGGAATTGTGAAACTGAGTAATGTATTTGCGTAATGTCTATGTAAACTTCTGACTTCAACTGTATGTGAGAATGCTACTCATTGACTACAGCTCAGCGTTAAACACCATAGTGCCCTCAAAGCTCATCACTAAGTTAAGGACCCTGGGACTAAACACCTCCCTCTGCAACTGGATCTTGGACTTCCTGACAGGCCGTCACAGGTGGTAAGAGTAGAGAACAACACATCCGCCATGCTGATCCTCAACACGGGGCCCCCTCAGGGGTGGGTGCTCAGTCCTCTCCTGTACTCCCTGTTCAGTCATGACTGCATTGCCAGGCACAACTCCAACACCATCAAGTTTCGGCAAACAACAGCCTGATCAACGATGAGAGCCTATAAGGAGGAGGTCAGGACATGGTATTGTGGTGCCAGGACATCCTCTCCCTCAATGTGATCAAGACAAAGGAGATGATTGTTGACTATAGGAAAAGGAGGACTGAGCACACCCCATTTTGTCATTGACTGGGCTGTCGTGGAACAGGTTGAGAGCTTCAAGTTCCTTGGTGTCCACATTACCAACAAACTATCATGGTCCAAACACACCCAGACAGTCATGAAGAGGGCACAACAAAGCCTATTTCCCCCTCAGGAGACTGAAACGATTTGGCATGGGTCCTCATCCTCAAAAGGACCTCTGTGTCAGAGGAAGGCCCTAAAAATTGTCAGACTCCAGCTACCCTAGTCATAGACCGTTCTCTCTGCTACAACACGACAAACGGTACCGGAGCGCCAAGTCGAGGTCCAAAAGGCTTCTTAACAGCTTCTACCCCCAAGCCATAAGACTCCTGAACAGCTAATCCAAGGGCTACTCAGACGCCTCTCTTACTCTGCTGCTACTCTCTGTTTATAATGAAAGCAGAGTCACTTTAGTAACTACCTACATGTAGATATGATCTCAACTAACCGGTGCCCCCGCACATTGACTCTGTACCGGTACCACCTGTATTTTGCCTTGCTTGTTTTTTTGCTGCTACTGTTTAATTATTTGTTACTTTTATTTTCAATTTTTTACTTATCTATTTTTTTTTACTTAACACTTATTTTAAAATCTTAACTTATTCAAGCATAGTTGGTTAAGGGCTTGTAAGTAAGCATTTCACTGCATTTGGTGCATGTGACATACAATTTGATTTGAATGGTCCACCACCATTCAAATCAATGATTGTGAAAGATGTCTTTAATGACCACACCTTTGATTAAACATGGGATAGAAATGATATTTCCAGTCAATTATGATGGGTGTATTGCATACTGTGAAAACAGTGTAATGTACTATCATTTACAGTACTGTAGCATATACTTTCTTTGCTATTGGATTAACTGGTTGTTAAAACAAGTAAATTGAGAAGATATTGTTTCAGTGATTAAATCAAACTGTTCTAATGGTATTTCACATACCTATATTTTGAATATAAGACTTACTGCGTTACAAGTGTTACCAGTTTGGCATTTTGTACTAAACTTTTGAGAATTCACTGCATACTTGTGAAAATAGCAGCAACGCGTTTGGGGGAAAAAACGGTATTATCTTGATATTACTTCGGTCAAGACAACCATATAGAATCTCATCAGATTATATGACTTTACCTGCTGGTTAGTAGGTTTTTTCTTTGCTTAATGAAAAACTCATCACTAAACTCAACTGAGGGCTCCTGAGGGCTTTTTCCGTCTGACCTGACATATTACTCTTAACATTCTTGTTCCTGTGTGTCCTCTGTTAGGATGACCTGTTGTCTCTGAAGGTGGGCAGTGTGCTCCACCACCTCAGCATCAAAAGAGCCATCCAGGTGCTACGCCTCAACAACTACGAGCCCAACTGCCTGCGCCGAAGGCCCTCCGATGAGGTTAGGCCACTGGAACACTGGTCGTTTTCATTAGGCAACAAATGCAAGACAACTGACTGAAACAGGGCTTATTGTTGCTTTCCGTTGTTTTAAATTGTTTTCTGATGTGGGACCTAATGAACACAACCCTGGTTCCAGGGATACATGAACACTTGTCAATGCTACTGTTACTGTTGTGAAGGCTCATGTCCTCACCCATAACCTCTGGCCACGTCCCTCCATTACCACTCACCTCACCTGTCTTCACTTTGCTCATTAGCACCCTTGACTATTTAAGCAGTAGTTTCTCCGTCTAGTCTTCCTTATTCCTGTTGGTGAATGCATGGGGCGGCCAACTTATATTTTCCTTTCAATATTGTGCTTGACGGACAATAAACATGTTGAGCTCCTGTTGGCGAAACTCCGCTGAGCAGTTTAGCGAATTCAAGCATTTAATCTGTACAGTCGTGGCCAAAAGTTGAGAATGACACAAATATTAATTTTCACAACGCCTGCTGCCTCAGTTTGTATGATGGGAATTTGCATATACTCCAGAATGTTATGAATAGTGATCATATGAATTGCAATTAATTGCAAAGTCCCTCTTAGCCATGCAAATGAGAAAGAAAAAAAAGCTCCACTGCATTTCAGCCCTGCCACAAAGGACCAGCTGACATGTCAGTGATTCTCTCATTAACACAGGTGTGAGTGTTGACGAGGACAAGGCTGGAGATCACTCTGTCATGCTGATTGAGTTCGATTAACAGACTGGAAGCTTCAAAAGGAGGGTGGTGCTTGGAATCATTGTTCTTCCTGTGTCAAATATGATTACCTGCAAGGAAACATGGCATAGTTTCTTTGCATAAAAAAGGCTTCACGGGCAAGGATATTGCTGCCAGTAAGATTGCACCTAAATCAACCATTTGTCGGATCATCAAGAACTTCAAGGAGAGCAGTTCAATTGATGTGAAGAAGGCTTCAGGGAGCCCAAGAAAGTCCAGCATGTGCCAGGACCGTCTCCTAAAGGTGATTCAGATGGCCCGCTGTCAAAAAGGCAGCAAAGAAGCCACTTCTCTCCAGGAAAAACATCAGGGACAGACTGATATTCTGCAAAAGGTACAGGGATTGGACTGCTGAGGACTGGGGTAAAGTCATTTTCTCTGATGAATCCCCTTTCCGATTGTTTGGGGCATCCGGAAAAAAGCTTGTCCGGAGAAGACAAGGTGAGCGCTACCATCAGTCCTGTGTCATGCCAACAGTAAAGCATCCTGAGACCATTCATGTGTGGGGTTGCTTCTCAGCCAAGGGAGTGGGCTCACTCACAATTTTGCCTAAGAACACAGCCATGAATAAAGAATGGTACCAACACATCTTCTGAGAGCAGCTTCTCCCAACCATCCATGAACAGTTTGGTGATGAACAATGCCTTTTCCAGCATGATGGAGCACCTTGCCACAAGGCAAAAGTGATGATTAAGTGGCTCGGGGAACAAAACAGATATTTTGGATCCGTGGCCAGGAAACTCCCCAGACCTTAATCCCATTGAGAACTTGTGGTCAATCCTCAAGAGGCGGGTGGACAAACAAAACCCCAGAAATTCTGACAAACTCCAAGCATTGATTATGTAAGAATGGGCTGCCATCAGTCAGGATGTGGCCCAGAAGTTAATTGACAGGATTGCAGAGGTCTTGAAAACGAAGGGTCAACACTGCAAATATTGACTCTTTGCATCAACTAAATGTAATTGTCAATAAAAGCTATCGACACTAATGAAATGCTTGTAATTATACTTCAGTATTCCATAGTAACATCTGACAAAAATATCTAAAGACACTGAGACAGCAGAGTTTGAAAATGTATATTTGTGTCATTCTCAAAACTTTTGTCCATGACTATAGCATGACTATATCTAGCACAGGTGCTGTATCGTTCAACCTACCAGACTTTGCCACCTGGCTCCAGGCAGAGGTGCCTGCCTCGACACAGAACAGCATCAGGTCAACAGCGTCACTCCCCTCGCCGGCCCATCCAGGCACTGCATCTTCCATACCAGACTGGTCAGGTTGAGTCGTCAGCCATCATCACCCCGTATACCCACATGTGCAACCTGCTATTCAGCTGATCACCACATTAGTAGATGTGCACACTTCAGACAGATTACCAATGACCAGACTGTAAACTGGATCCAGAACCTCAAAAGATGCTGGTGCTGTGCCCGAAACCACCAAGCTGAAAAATGCGATCAATCCACAACATTATCCTGCATCCTTTCCCCATGTGATCCTGCGTTTGTGTGAAATAAAACCCCACTATTTGGATTCCTGCTTTATCTCGTTTCATTTGCATTCTTATCGATGTGCCATGGTGGCACTTTGAACTCTGAACCAGTCAAACCCTTATAAAGTCCACCTTTTCTATAGTGACTGTACCATCCCCTTTTTGTTGTTTACTCATTCTCTACTTCTTCAATCTACACAAGTGTTATCATATCCTGTCGCTCAGTCATTTGTTGTGTTGATAAACACATTATGTTCTCCTGATTTGTCAGAACAATATCACACCAGCAGAGATCTCCCAGTGGACCAATCACAGAGTGATGGAGTGGCTAAGATCAGTAGACCTGGCGGAGTACGCCCCCAACCTGAGGGGCAGCGGCGTGCACGGGGGACTCATGGTGAGAAAGAATATCTAAAACCAGATAGAGACTGCGTAGAAATGATGATGGGTTATTTCGTCTATGAAATTTTGGTTATTTATCATTTTATCTTTACAATGAGAATGGGATGCGTCTCAACCTATCCCACATCTCATAATGTTCCCTCTTCCCCCATCTCATAATGTTCCCTCTTCCCCATCTCATAATGTTCCCTCTTCCCCCAGGTGCTGGAGCCTCGGTTCAATGTGGAGACCATGGCCCTGCTGCTGAACATTCCCCCCAACAAGACCCTGCTGCGGAGGCACCTGGCAACCCACTTCAACCTGCTGGTGGGATCTGAGGCCCAGGGGCTCAAACAGGATTATCTAGAGAACCCCGACTACACCCTGCTTACAGCCACCGCCAAGGTCAAGGTAGGGGTCAAAGGTAGTGCACAATATAAGAAATATGGTGCTATTTTGGATGCAGCCATGGTTTTACTGTAGGTAGGGGTGAGGAGTGATGGAGAAGGGGAAGATGTGGGTTTGGCTGTGGTAAGATATTGTTCTCATGCGTTTGACACTGGTTTTGGTTATTAACTTTAGTCTCAATTCATAATCATTTGAGAATTGATCTGTTCCCACCAGCTGAGGAAGATGACGTTTGGGAGCTTTGGCAGCCTGAGAAAGAAGAGGCAGGATGAGAGTGAGGAGTATGTCTGCCCCATGGACGTGGAGATGCCAAAGGGACGTAGCTTCCAAAAAGGCTATGAGCTCTACGAGGACGATCTGGACCGGCTAGAACAGGTCAACTTATGGTTTGGTCCCAGATCTGTTTTTGCTGTCTTGCACAACTCCTATGCTGATTGTAGCCCACGCATTTTGGCCCGACATTTCTCTGTAGTGGCGGCATTGTGCTCAGTACACATAAGTTCTCCAAATAATAAATAAGTAATCACATCAATACTTACATTCAACCTCCACCTTGAGATTGTTCTCTAAATGTTTAGAGTTTGGTCGTCAGTACCGTGACAGGAGATGTATTGAACACTGAGGCACACTGTGCCTACTTAGTGTTCAGCTGCTCTGAAGGAATACACAAACAGGTCTACTAACAGGTGTTTTTAGTAGTGGTGTTGTGTCAAAAAACTTATCTGTTATTGTAGATGGAGGACTCCGAGGGAACTGTGAGGCAGATTGGAGCCTTCTCTGAGGGCATCCAAAACTTGACGGTATGAAGGAAACTATCTTGTGTTATTGTTATCCACAAACCATATCAACATATGTCACTATATTTGGGTAGTCCCATATAGATGATCAACAGATGGTCATGCGATCAACAAACTATCTGTTGATAAGCAACATATTGCAAGGTTATGGTTAGGTTTAGAATAAAGGTTGGGGTAAGGGTTAAAGTTGAGGCTTAGGGTTAGTGGATAGTTAGTTCAAATGTTGTTGACAGAGTATTGAACATCTCCTAAGGACTATCCAAATAGTTGTACTAAACAATATTTTAGGGTATAAGAGGCCTTTGTGACATAAATATAAATCTGGGAATATTTCAGTGTTTTTTTTTTTTTTTTACAGTTCTCCTCTAGTATTCATTCTTATTTTCCTGTATTTCCTGTCTGTTTCCAGAGCATGCTGAAAGATGATGAATTCTTCAAAGAGATCTCTAACTCTCCCAACCCCAGCGTAACAGATGACGATTCCAACGTTTGAGGCCAGCGCCATGGGACTAGCCGACCAGGATTGAAATACTATTTGGAATCATTTAAAATACTTCAACTGTGCTTGATTGAGCTTGCCTTTTGGGATGGAATGCATAAAAGTGGCACTCCTGGCAGGCTAAAGCAAACACTCAAAGTATTCCTGAACCCAGGTGTGCCCACTAGCACACACCGACTCCACCGTACCCTTCAACTCTCCGTACCCCCCAACATCTCTCCATACCCCCCAACAACTTTTCGTAACTCCCAACAAGCACCAGATCTCCTTTTAGTAATTTTGGCATAAAACATTTTTAAAGAAATGAAAAGGTCCATGTCTGTTGTCATGTGAACTGATACGCTGTTGTTTTTTAAGGTGCTGTCAAAGCTAAAATACCACCTCTGCAGGATTAACAATTCAACTCGCCCCTGTCTACCCAATAGCAGGTCAGTTATCAATCCTCATTAATCCCTACAGATCTGATAGATCCTTCTCAGCCTTACCTCTGAGCTAGTCTACATCAAGGGACTGTTCCTCAAGCTCAACAGTAAGGGCCTTACAGTAAAGTGGGCTATCCCCGAAGTAGAGTGCCTACGCTCCCTCACCCTGAACCTTATAAACCCGGCGTCTTCTCAGGATTGTCCGGGCCAGAGTGTCAACCTCAGCACACTGAACGGGTCGCCCTCCTCTGGGTTGGCTTTTCGCCGAGAGACACCCCTTCCTACGACTCCTACCAATGCACTCAGTACCTATAGTTCGGGTCCCATGTTCCTTTATACCAGCAACTCGGGTTTCCTATGGAATGATTAACCAAGTAAATTAGCTAGAAATCCTCAAATAATCAAGCATATTTCATAAACCTAGAGTAAAACAACATGTAGTTGTATGACTGACACAGGGTTTTAGAACAATAAAGTGAGTTTATTAAAAATTCCCCAATCAATCACAAATAATTTATAAGCAAACATTTACTGTAAATTAAATTGATAGACAACCTTCAGCACCCTTAACTAAATCCCTGTTGGGGTGTTCCAATAAAATGTTTTGTCTGTTACAATTTTATGAGAAGCACATTATTTAATAACAAGAAAAAGCTTCTACAACTCTCAACAGTTTTTTGGGCTCCCCCCACAGGATGATCAGTCCCTCAGAAGGCGCCTAGAAACTCTCTAACAGCTACTTTAACACACCTCTATCAATGAGGTCACCTTAAGGATTCCTCCTAGAATGTTACTTTAACTGGGTTATACCTCAAATGTAAATGTGATAAGTAAACAATGTTTTTTATTTGATATATTGTAGGCTATAAAGCTACAGCATTAGTGGTTAACACCTAATGTGGCCATCGTTCAAAAAGGTGCTTTTTCAGCCCCCTTAACTCCCACTTTTTCTCACCTAAATTGCATGTCAATCCGCTTCACCCCTAAACGTTCTAACTTGGAGATTGATCAAGCTAACATCCTTAAACTGAATTTTTTTTCACATTACCATTCCCCACTTGGCACCATATTAATCCCCCTCCAACTTAACTAATTACTCCCATTACCTATTAAATATCCAAAAATGTAAACATTTAATCATTACATTTCAACATTATAGCCTTCCATTAACAATCTCCAACAGGCCCTAAGGCCTTGTTCCTCTAAACTTAACAAACATAGTCTATATGCATCATACCTTAAAGCAAACATCACATTAACTCTTTTACTGGATTACTTAAATCACACATTGTTAACCCTCTTACTAAATGATTCTAATCACCCTTTAATCACCTCTGCCACTATACATTTCTCCATGCTTTCAAAATTTAACCTTTAATCATCAATTAATTTATTTTCCTTAGTCAATGTCAATTATCTCTCAATATGAATTATTCTCTCTCTCTCTCGTGTGTGTGTGTGAATGAAACTTCTTGAGTGTGGGCAAATGTTTCTCTAAAATGTCAGAGAACTGGGCCTTAGCCAACTACTATTGACAGTACAAGTCCATTTTAACTGTCCTATTTGGAGAGGAATTCTTTCAGAGCAATATGCCACCATAATTTGCCTACCAGCTGGATACTGGAGACGTTTGTACTCATTGTTTTTATACTAGCCATCTTTCTGTGGAATTTAAATATTAAAGTGAGCCATATCAATATCTGATGTAATGTAGGGCTTTTGCAAAGTCTAATATGTCATTTTAAATAATATGTTTGGCTTTTTAACAGTCACTGTCAGAGGATGAAAAACATTGTTATATATGCTGTGCAGTTTTGCCCAAGTTAAATGAATTCCCCGAGCTGCTATGGTTTACAAAGAAAACCAGACTATTTCAGCTGCAACCTCTTTATTCTTTCAGCACATCTCGCAATATCCTAGACACTCCCAGTAATGGCGTTTATTTGAATGAATTTGCACCTATAATGTACAGTTCAAAGCACATCATTCCTTTTTAAAGTGTCATTGCATGTTATTGAAGCCTTTCTAGTTGCCAAAATGTTGTACACCTGCTAACGGAATATGGATTTCTTGTTTATTATCATTTGTACTGAGAACTATTCATAAATATTGCCAGATAGCATAGTTATTTGGAGAATACCGTAGCTAGCCTGGGTGCCAGTCTGTTTCTGCTCTCTTGCCAACTCCTTTATGGAATTAGATTGGCAAGAGAACAGAAAGTGACGAACTCAGGCTGTTGTAGCATGTTGAAAGAGTTGAGCGATAAAGCAATGACACTGTTATGCAACACCCTAACCACATGAGGATAAAGTTTGTACTGTGTACTGGTTGAGTTTTTGCCCATTTCTAGGGTCAATAAATTCATTGAAACTGTCTGTCTAATTTCTCAAGTAGAATTGGATATTTAGAGCATATAGGTTTGTTTTGCAATTCAGATTTATTACCATTTAAAAGCCTTTACCTCTCCATGTTTGTACAGACTCTTATTTTTGTTAACACCAAGCCAATAAAGGGATACATGAGTCACAGACCATTTGTACAGTAGTTGCCCAACTTGAACAACTTTGTATGCTGTTTCCTACTCTGTGTGCACTTTAAGATAAATGTTTGACAAGCCACTATTTGCAGAATGATGACCAGATAAAACATTTACACAGATATTAAAAGCAAAATAGAGGGTCAGGACAAGAGCATTGCAGCTTCCTCGGTTCTGTTCAGGCAGAAGTAGAATAGGCTGCTGTGTGTGCCATGTTCTTTATGTAAAACTACCTCATTCACAGCTGGCTGCTGTTGATGTCGTCTGGACAATGTATTTTGTGTGCCAATCACCTTGATCCTCCATGATATAGTGGTCCTGAGCTAAACTAGGGATATAACCTCAACTCTATAATGAAGAACAATGACTGGAGAGGTTTCATTGAAGGAGAAAAATAACACTGAACTCATCTAAGGGTCTTGTAAATCTTGTGAAGAGTTTTAGTATTTTCCATTGTCTCTTAATGGGGAAACTTTCAATAGCGCTAGACTAAAAAGTTTGCTCTAAGTTCAATTTGAGGTTTCAGTCAAAGATGTCTGCCAACATGGGCCTGGGAAGCTCTCAGGAGCTGACTGAGGAGATGCAGAGGGGGCATCCAGTCTGAGGTCTTCTCCCGGGCTCTTCACATCTTCATCTCTTCATACAGCCTGCCAGCTGAGGACCTTCCTTTCTGTAAGTGCAGATCGTAATGTACAAGTTATATATATATTTTTAAATGTAAACATTGCTGGAATATTGTACTTGAGATGTGGTGTTTCCTTTGAATATTTGTGGTGCATTTTGTCTATAATTTCAGATAATGCTAGTTGGTTATTCACTGTGTCTGGGTGTGTTTTATGTATTTTGTACAGCGCACGTGGTTGCTGCATGGCGTGCTATCCATGCTGTTTACCAATCAGGTACATTTGTGAAATTATTAGTATATTGTGCATTGTAATTTTCATGTTGTAAACTATTTTTGGTAACTATGGTTTTCCCAGTCAACAAGCCCCAAACCAGCGTGCGCGTGCAGAGTAGAATGATCTGTGGAGGCTGTATTGCATGACGTGCTATCCATGTTGTTTCCCTATCAGATAATACACTTGTGACTGGTGCTACATGCTGGAGTCCTTGTCAATATTATTCATAACACAATGGAAGAGTACTCTTACACAGTACATTAAGAAAAATAGATTTATTTGGATTTTATTTAACTAGGCAAGTCAGTTAAGAACAAATTCTTCTTTACAATGAGAATTTGGGACTTTTTGCGGTAGTGGAAGAAGTTTAACTTTTTTAACTTAAGCCAAGCAGTTAAATATTGTCAGTGACATTTAGTAAAATAATTGGTCTTATTATTTTGATAGTGGGGCACATATTTCATTACAAATAACTACTCTGACTAGCCTACTACACTTTTATACACCTCTCCTACTAGAATACCACAGTATATTCAAACTGTAACAAAAGAGTACAGAAGACAAGGAGGCATTGTTGTAAAAAAAATATTTGACAAAAAATGGCTCCCCCATTGTTATAATTTTCAAGTTCCATGGTAGTTATTCAACAGTGGGAAGTTAGCTAAATTAGTTGATGTGGTTACTAAAACAGCTGTACCTCCTGATTGGTGTTAGATATTTATGTTCTTATTTCAGATGTGAATAGCAGAGAAGTAGACCAAGGTGTCATAACCGCTAAGTTTGTCTAGCTTGTTGGGAAAGTGGTCAAAATGGCAGGTGTTTGTAAAAGTTGATGTGGTTACTAAAACAGCTGAATCGTTTGATCCTATGAATATATGTGTTCCTATTTCAGATTTGAATAGCAGAGAAGTAGACATGTCATATCCTGTAACTTTTTGGGAAAGTGGTCAAAGTAGTTACATTGTTTACACTGAATTTTGGAAGTCATGATGTCACAATGGGCCCTTTAATGGGATTTCCTAAACAATCTAAAGTGGATGGAGGACAACAAGTGTAATATAATAAAAGCTATCCAAAAAGTTAAATGGAAGCACACTATTCCAGATCAGTCTTTACGTTTGAATGGCGTTTATAGCTTAAACGGTGTAAGAGGAGTAGCGTGCAGAAGAATAAGACTAAGAACTATGACGAATATTTAAAGTTGGGACTTTTGCGTCAAGTCACAACTAATAGTGGGCAAATATTATACAATCCAGGTATATAAAGCTCTTAGAGACTTACCCCAAAACACTCACAGCTGTAATCACTGCTAAAGGTGATTCTAACATGTATTGACTCAGAGAGTTGAATACTTATCTAATGAAGATATATTCACTTTTATTTTTCATTACTTTTTTCTAATTTTTCTTCCACTTTGAGATTAGAGTATTGTGTGTGGATCGTTCCCAAAAAGGGATAATTAAATCATTTTAATCACACTTTGTAACGTGTGTAAACAAAATGTGTAAAAGGTCAAGGGGTGTGAATACTTTCGGAAGGCACTAATTATTTTATGCAAATGGTGGATATGAATAAGTGGTGTATTTGAGTTATAAATCAGGAAAACATCATGACAAGATGTAGCGATTTCACATAAGCGAAAATCTATTCTCTAAAATAAATGGAATATAACATGAGACAGGAATCTATTTCCCATTTATTTTATTTTCATAACGATTGCAGAATAAATTCCTCATGTTTTCTGGCCATGATGGATTCATATTTCCGAAGTATCCATACAACAAATTAACATACTCATCTCTCATTTCATTGGGCCGAGTAAATAGATAAGCTATGTACGTATTTCAAATGTTGCTGTATGATATTCCATAGGCAGCACAGTTTATAATAGGCCTATAACCTACAGTTGAATTAGACAGGTGAACATGCAGACCCTTTATCTTGTACTTTGAAGTATGAATGCTACTACTGTATGTTGTCACGCCCTGACCTTAGAGATCCTTATTTATTCTCGATGTTTGGTTAGGTCAGGGTGTGACTCGGGTGGGAGAATCTGTTTTCTATTTCTTTGTTGTTTTTGCCTAGTGTGGTTCCCAATCAGAGGCAGCTGTTTATCGTTGTCTCTGATTGGGGATCATATAAGTTGTTATTTTCTGTTTAGTCTCTGTTACCTGACAGAACTGTTCACTTTCGTTTTGTTACTTTGTTCGAGTTTTTTTATTTAAAAAAAATCATGAACACTTTTCACGCTGCGCTTTGGTCCACTCCTTCCGACGACAGGCGTTACATATGTAGCCTACTGTAATTTCATTATATATATATTTGTATCCTAGACGATGTTTCAGAATTCGCGGGCAGTCCAGCATATTTAGGTTGGGGGAAAGTCCATGAGAAACATTGTTGAATTGAAACGTTCTGCTGACAGGTCCACAACAATGTGTCATTCTTTTGCCAAATACAGAATAAGTTACTGCTAAATATCAAAACATTCTGCCCACACTTCTACAAAATATGATAATTTCTCTTTCTTTTAGAAACTGCCGTGGCCTAATTCCATTAGTTGCAAGTTATACAGCAAATAATGGGCTTATAGTCACCATAAATGGTGCATGAAGGGCGTTATCCAGGCAGTTAAAATGCTTGTTCATGCAGTCAGTGTTAGGATGGGTTGGATTTATAAGCGGAAAACATCCGTATGTATGGGGTGCGCCAAGTTTATAAATATCAATATATTTAGACATACATATTCTTTTCAGAAATGGCACAAGCAGAAATTTAGTGTGACAACGTAATATGCTAGTTAAAATCGTTAAAAATACATAAGATCAAAGGAGTGCAGAAAGGATAAATAAATATGGCATGGTTCACAGGGAATCAAACAGAATGTCCTCACATCAAACAGCAATTAATTTGTAAAAGTAGAGAAGACCAGTTCTGTAATTTCATATATGCAAGATAAAAATATATATTTTTAAACAATCTACAGGGTTTCAAACATTTATCAAACACAAACTAACTCACCTTTGTTGCATTCATGATGAGCAAAAGTTTAACTTATCTCCACAGTCTCTGAAGGTACGCTGGATGTTTTCCAAGTCGATTGCACAGGTGAAAAAAGGAAAACATTTGTGCATATCCTCATCTCCACTGGCTGAGATCTTCAAAAACTTGTCACGTATGAAGTACTTTGCCCTGGTGACACTTGGATCCTCCCCTTGTACTGGTGTTGTATGTTCATGCGAAGTGTAGTGTGCAAACTCTGGAAAATAATCCTCTATTTTAGATTTCCCCGCCAACACCTTCTCTGCGAGGAGGTCCTGTTTGTTCAAAAAGAGGAAGACAGGACAGTCCATTGTCCGCATTCTGCGCCAGAGGTTCTCAAAGTTGTTTAGTGCCTCCTGCAGTTGGTTGGTCTGATTGTCTTCCTGACACACCATATCATAGCTGCTGCTGTCCACCACTAAAATATAGGCCGACTGGTCCCAAAACACTCTCCTTGTGGATCTCCATCCACCACTGCCATTGAACAAATAAAAAACGTATTCTCCTACTCTGAAATATGTCTCACAAATGCCTGAAGCTTTTTTGTGTTGCATGTATTGCATTAATTTCTCCTCCGCAGTTAATTCTGTGTCCAACAATCGCATCTGATTGAATATTGTGCTTTTCCCTGAGTCACAATCTCCTAGTAGTAGGAGCCTGTGAGATTTATAGTATTGCTGTTTATCTTTTTTAAGCTGTTTCTCAATCCTTTTGTTTGCTTCTCTCCGTGCCTTCTCCTCTTCTTCTCCACATGTGCCTTTGGTCTTATTACCAATGCCAAAACAAGCCATCTTCCTAAAAAAAATACAATAAAAGGAGGTAAAGTAATAAGTAGCCTTGTCTGAGCCAGAAAGGCCCATAGGGCAGGAGCCTATTTCTGTAGTGTGCGGCAGCTTGGTATACAAGTACACAGGACAGGACGCTAGTCTATTGCAGGGCCTTCCCCCTAATCCATTTAATGAGTGCCAAACAGGGAGAAAATGAAAAGGAGGGGAAATGGTACATTAATTATGCTAATTGCTAGACTGATTCAAGAAAAAACACCTTCCTCAAGATTTCTGACAGGTGTAAAAGAAAAACGTGTTCTTCAATCAGATTATGAGGAATTGAGAAAATGGCACACAAAAAAAGACCCCACCCTCCCCGACAATATCACTCCGAAACACTGTTTGGGTATAGGACTTTTTCATCAAAGATGTACTATTTTTCTTTTTAAAAACATTTGTAGTTCTAAAAAGCGACATTCCCTCCACCACAGCCAGATGGGTAAAACAAATGGAATATCACAGCAGATGAATCAGACCTAGCTCTAGTCCAGGGCGTCGTTCAGCTGCGTACTCTCACGAACAGAGGCAATGTTGTGGTTGTCGTGGCGCCATGTTCCAAAGCTAATTTTGACCAACCTTCTTCCGAGTGTTTTGTTGTAGCCTTACCACGTTATTCTGGTTTAGTCACGCTTTTATTTTCACTTCTTGTCACGTTGTTTGATTTTTGGATTAGTCTCAAGGCAGTAATTGTTTTAGAATATGCATCGAGACAAATATGGCCCAAAGTAGCCTGGAAACTAGTCTGTTTAGCTACTATAACATTCAACTCCTTCCTCTCTGAGTCATGTGTGTTTCGTAAGGAGTACCTAGGTCCAAAGTTCTTACTTGCACTGTAGTAGGATGTCCCTTGGGGGTATCCTCACCTATGTAGGACATGCGAGGGTTAGGTTAATAAACATGCTGGAGCCAGAACCTGGTTGTCGCGCGTCCTTATTTTAGATCATACTACATGGTGTCAGAAGTGGTTTTAAAATCAACATAAACGTGAAGAACGTACCAAGTAAATCATACATTCAGGCTGTTTCAAAGCAGGGTGTTGGAGATAAGAACAGCGCGTATCATTATTTTGCTAGCTAACGAGCAAGGAGTAAGTTACTGCTAAGCAACATGTTGCAAGAGGAAGAAGCTGGCCGGATTTCAGTGTTTGCGACTCCCAAGTTCAACGGGCTCTGGCGCAAACACGGACAGGCCCTGTGGCTAGTGCTGACGGATTTCGCATTCGTCCCCCGGATAATTTTGTTTGTATGGACATTAAAAACTGTCCGAAATGGGTCAGGCGCTTTGAAATGTACAGGGTAGTATCAGGCTTAAACGTGAAAAATGAGGCATTTCGCGTTAATACACTGATCTACTCTATGGGTGATGAAGCCGAGGATATATGAAATGCTTCAACGTTGACCGAGGAAGAGAAATTTAACTACAGTGCATTTTGTAAGGAGACACAACATTATTTTTGTGAGAGCGAGGTGTAATATGCGCTAACAGGCGCAGGGTTAAACCACCGACAGTTTTATCACAGCTCTTCACAAACTAGCAGAACATTGTCAGTTTGGCGCGCTCAAGGAAGAGCTGATCCGAGATCGGATTGTATTCGGAATAAGAAATATATCACTTTCTGAAAAGTTAGTTGGATTCCCAATTTACCTTGTCCAAAGCTGTAAACCAGGTTATGCAGAGTGAGACAGTAAAAAGACATCAGACGATACTGCGCGACAGCAGCTCCTCGCAGAACGAAGAGAGTGAGGAAATACATGCATTTTCAGAGCTAAAAAAACGGAGGGGAACACAGAACAGAGACAGACGCGGAGAAAACAATCACAGACAGCACCAGTAGCAAGTTCAAGTGTTTGTCGCAAATGTGGGAAATCCCCTTTCCACAGATGGAAAGATTGCCCGGCAAAGGATGCGGAATGCAGGAAATGTCACAGGAGAGGACACTTTTCAGCTGTCTGTCGATTAAAGCAAATGCATGAGGTCTCAGAGGAGGCACAGCAGGACAGCAACTTTCTGGGAGAAGTAAAGGGAAACAATGCTGGCTGGCATTCAGACATTAAACTCAATGTGGAGGTTGTGTCATTTAAACTAGACTGGTCTAGGAAGGATAGAAAGTGACTACAAAATCCGTCTGAAAGAGGATTCTGTCCCCTATGCCCTTATACCACCCCCGCTGGGTGCCTATCCCTTTTATTGGCCAGAGTAAAGGAAGAGTTGGGGAGGATGGAAGAAATTGGGCCGGTGTCTAAAATAGAGAGTCCCACAGACTGGTGTGCAGGGATTGTGGTGGTCCCAAAAGCCAATGGGGACATAAGGATCTGTGTGGACATGACTAAATTGAATGAGGCACTCTGCAGAGAGAGACACATCTTACCATCAGTGGAGCAGTCAGTGGCTCAGTTGGATGGCTCACAAGTCTTCACAAAGCTGGATGCCCGCTCAGGTTTCTGGCAGATACCGCTGTCATCAGAGAGTAGGACACTCACAACATTTATAACACCGTTTGGCCGTTACTGTTTTAATGTTTTGCCATTTGTAATCGCCTGAGCATTTCCAAAGACGCATGTCCCAGCTGTTGGAGGGGCTGAGTGGCTTCATAGTCCACGCGGACGATGTGCTCGTGTGCGGAAGGGACAGAGCAGAACATGATGTAAGGCTCACAGCAGTTCTGACCCGACTCCAGGAGACTGGCCTAACACTCAATGAAAAATGAACTTTTGCACAATCAGAGGTCTTGTACTTGGGACACAAAATCAGTGCAGCTGGAATAGAGCCGGACCCAGAGAAGATCAGCGCCATCACAGATATGCCCAGACCCCAGAATGTGGCTGAAGTCAGGACCTTAGGCATGGTCACATATGTGGGTAAGTTCCTCCCACAGTTCTCAGATACAACCAAACCTCTGAGAGACTTACTAGCCAAAGAGAATGACTGGTTATGGGGTCACATGCAACAGGTAGCGTTTGACAAAATCAAAGGAGATCTGGCCTCACAGAGAGTGCTGGCCCAGTACCGTCCCCACGCTAAGACAAAAGTATCAGCAGATGCATCATCCTTTGGGCTAGGGGCGGTCCTTACACAGATGCATCATCCTTTGGGCTAGGGGCGGTCCTTACACAGATGCATCATCCTTTGGGCTAGGGGCGGTCCTCACACAGATGCATCATCCTTTGGGCTAGGGGCGGTCCTCACACAGATGCATCATCCTTTGGGCTAGGGGCGGTCCTTACACAGATGCATCATCCTTTGGGCTAGGGGCGGTCCTCACACAGATGCATCATCCTTTGGGCTAGGGGTGGTCCTTACACAGATGCATCATCCTTTGGGCTAGGGGCGGTCCTCACACAGATGCATCATCCTTTGGGCTAGGGGCGGTCCTTACACAGATGCATCATCCTTTGGGCTAGGGGCGGTCCTCACACAGATGCATCATCCTTTGGGCTAGGGGCGGTCCTCACACAGATGCATCATCCTTTGGGCTAGGGGCGGTCCTCACACAGATGCATCATCCTTTGGGCTAGGGGCGGTCCTTACACAGATGCATCATCCTTTGGGCTAGGGACGGTCCTCACACAGATGCATCATCCTTTGGGCTAGGGGCGGTCCTCACACAGATGCATCATCCTTTGGGCTAGGGACGGTCCTCACACAGATGCATCATCCTTTGGGCTAGGGGCGGTCCTCACACAGATGCATCATCCTTTGGGCTAGGGATGGTCCTCACACAGATGCATCATCCTTTGGGCTAGGGGCGGTCATCACACAGATGCATCATCCTTTGGGCTAGGGACGGTCCTCACACAGATGCATCATCCTTTGGGCTAGGGACGGTCCTCACACAGATGCATCATCCTTTGGGCTAGGGACGGTCCTCACACAGATGCATCATCCTTTGGGCTAGGGGCGGTCCTCACACAGATGCATCATCCTTTGGGCTAGGGGCGGTCCTCACACAGATGCATCATCCTTTGGGCTAGGGACGGTCCTCACACAGATGCATCATCCTTTGGGCTAGGGACGGTCCTCACACAGATGCATCATCCTTTGGGCTAGGGACGGTCCTCACACAGATGCATCATCCTTTGGGCTAGGGACGGTCCTCACACAGATGCATCATCCTTTGGGCTAGGGGCGGTCCTCACACAGATGCATCATCCTTTGGGCTAGGGGCGGTCCTCACACAGATGCATCATCCTTTGGGCTAGGGGCGGTCCTCACACAGATGCATCATCCTTTGGGCTAGGGGCGGTCCTCACACAGCTGCAGGACAACATGGAGTGGCGTCCAATAGCTTACATCTCCCGAAGCTTATCTGACACAGAGCAAAGATATGCTCAAGTGGAGAAGGAGGCGTTGGCTATCACATGGGCATGTGAAAGGCTCAGCCAATACCTTATTGGCCTGCAGTTTACACCAGAGACTGACCATAAACCGCTGTTGGCTCTGTTAGGGACAAAAGCACTGGACGACTTGCCTCCCAGAGTTCTGCGCTTCCGCCTCAGATTACTGAGATTACAAAATTGTGTATGTGCCAGGGAAGGCACTGATCACAGCAGATGAACTCTCCAGGGCCCCAATTAAACGTCCATTATCAGAGGAGGAGCAATGGCTAGAGGGTGAGGTACAGGTGTCCATTAATGCAATAAGGGACAGTCTACCTGCATCTCAGACCAAACTGCAGCAGATTGCAGAGGAGCAACAACAAGACCATATCTGCCAACAAACAGTGCAAAAAGGGATGGCCCAGGCAGGAGGAACTGCCTCAGCTGCTGAAGCCCCATTGGGTGCACCAAAGTGACTTCCACTGTAATGGAGACCTTCTCATGAAAGGACAACGGATAGTTATCCCAGAGACTCTACAACAAGAAATGCTAGACAGAGTGCATGATGGATACATGGGGATAACCAAATGCAGACTGAGGGCTCAACATTCAGTGTGGAGGCTTGGTCTGAGTACTCAGATTGCCAAGCTAGTGGCCCAGTGTGAGGTCTGTACAAAATGTCAATCTTGTCATCCGGAGCCAATGATGGCAACGCAGCTGCCAAAATGGCCATTGCAAAAGGTAGGGGTGGATATGTTCTATTGGAAAAATGACACTTATCTGCTAGTGGTAGATTACTACTCAAGATGCATTGAAATAGCAAAGACACCCATAACCACATCAGCTAGTGTTATCAATGGATTAAAGTAAAAAAAATTCCAGGCAAGGGGTCGCTGAGGTCCTGGTTACAGATAACGCTCCCCAGTTCTCTGCAAGCTCCTTTTCTGCTTTTGCCGCAGAATATGACTTCATACATGTGACCAGTAGCCCCTACCATGCACAGAGTAATGGTGAGGCAGAGAGAGCTGTGAAAACAGTCAAGCGACTGCTGAAAAAGAACAAGGATCCATACAGGGCTCTGTTAGCTTACAGAGTTACATCACGGGCCGTTGCCTGCCGAGCTCCTGATTGGGCAGGAGGCTGCGTTCCCCATTGCCTGTCTCGCCGGCTCAGCTTAAACACCGAGGGCCTAACAGGAAGGCCTTCGCTGAGAGGGACAAACGGCTGAAACAAACGCAAACTGGAGACTTTAATCGGAGACACCGTGCTAAGGAGAGGCCAGAGTTGACGGTCAACGTGTGTGGATTACAAACTCAAAGACACCAGCAATTAGTGCTGAGGAAAGCGGATGCCCCATGCTTCTATGTGGTGGACATAGGCTCAGAAGAGGTACGAAGGAACAAAACACACCTCAGAGCTTTTCCAGATCTACCAGCCACACAGACTGAGGCCACAGAAAATGCACGAAAAGAGGGTGAAGGAGAGAGAATGCTCACAGAGCCACAAGCGCACCCAAAAAGGGAGACTATGCTACGTGAAGAGAAAACATACTGTTGGGGACCATACCCAGCCAAAAAGAGACTACCTAAGTTAATGTTCATACTGTGTGATTATATGCTTTCATACTGTTTCAGGATGGGAGGTAGCATGTTAGAGAATAATACTGGTTTCCAAATTACATTTCAGTTATGCTTCAGTGGTTATGCATGTTGAGTTCTTGTTCATGGGAGAGGGGAAGATGTAGTAGGATGTCCCTTGGGGGTATCCGTACCTATGCAGGACATGCGAGGGTTAGGTTAATAAACAGGCTGGAGCTAGAACCTGGTTGTCGCGCGTCCTTATTTTAGATCATACTACAGCTCTATTGTGAATGTAGTATAGGCTACCCATATTCAGTCTGGCTGACACGCGACCCACATGACTACACAGCAAGCATAGACAGGCCTACATGAGTAATGCCTCGATCACAGCGACAGTGCTTTGCATTTTGGTACACTAGAAGTACGTTTATTTCTAATGGAATGCTGTGTTTGCCTTGCAATGTTGCATTGGAGAGGCAGTTTCAGTGCGTTCTGTGTGATGCATTGTGACGACCCTCCCATTCTGTCTGCCGTATTCTGTCTTTGTTCTTGATGCCGGTGGGCGGAGTTGGGAGGGTCGACATGGGAAACACCTGGGCCCGGTGTGTCCCAGGATAAATGCACCACTTCCCCATTCATGGAGGAGACTCTCTCCTTTATAGATTTAGTTGTGTTTCTTGGTGTTTTTTTGGTTGTTTGCTTTAGCATCTTTCAACACCCTGCATTATCACATTGATGCATGCAAAACACTCACTTACACTACTGATTACTGATTACACACACCATTGTATATTATACTTAGTTACTTATTTAATAAATATATATTTTGTTACTCCTTATCTCCACGTTGTCTCCCTTTTGTTACGGGCTTTGAGCCGGTTCGTGACATGCATAAATTGGATTTTTCCAACGTTTGCGTCAAACTGTATGTGTAGACGGCTTGACAGAAATGGAAGCAGAAAGTGAATGTTGAACTTTTGTTGCACACATATCCAGATGATGCTGCTTACCAATTTGCACAATACATCTGTCAGTGTGATCGAGGCATAAGGCTATTCACACACACACTGCTTTGGACTGGGCATTCAACCAGGCCAGTTTGCTTCAGAATTAGGCCTACACCACAACCTTTCTTTAGACTGTACTGGAACATAAAAGGACACATCTGATACTCAGGGCATGCATGTGTAGGATATAAAACTATGGACTTGTGTTGTAAAGTCTGAGTTAACAAACATGTTTCAGAAGAGTAAGGACAGTTTAACTCACTGTCCGATTTCAACAGCACTACAGTATTGACTCATAGATACTGCTCATGTTAATAAATCATTCATCAAAGTGTCATTTGTTTATAAGCCATGTCATGAAGTGTAAATTAAGCATATGTGTGTGGTATGTGGTAAACACAAGCTTAGGAGATATTATACGTTTTGTTCTATGAGATTATCTTTATCAGCTAATGTCAATTTTTAAGAATTTATATAATAAAAAACAGAAATCACAAAGGATTCATAATAAAGGATTCATAAAGGTCATGTTAACTGACTGCTATTATCTCATAGAACAAAACATATAAAACCCTATTCTTAAATTCCCACATTCAATCTCCATTAATTTATCCTTGTCTCATCGCGCACCAGCGACTCCTGTGGCGGGCCGGGCGCAGTGCACAGTAACCAAGGTGCACAGTGTTTCCTCCGACACATTGGTGTAGCTGGCTTCCGGGTTGGATGCGCGCTGTGTTAAGAAGCAGTGTGGCTTGGTTGGGTTGTGTTTCGGAGGACGCATGGCTTTTGACTTTCGTCTCTCCCGAGCCCGTATGGGAGTTGTAGGGATGAGACAAGATAGTAATAACTAACAATTGGATACCACGAAATTGGGGAGAAAAAGGGGGTAATTGTTTTTAAATAATTTTAAAAACAATAGCATGGTGGTTTTTTCACTGTAATAGCTACTGTAAATTGGACAGTGCAGTTAAATTAGCAATAATTTAAGCTTTCTGCCAATATAAGACATGTCTACATCCTGGGAAATGTTCTTGTTACTTACAACGTCATGTTAATCACATTTGCGCAACTGTCCCGCGGGGGGCACCGATCCCGTAGAGGATATAATAATAGTTCATTTTAATATACTGTAAACAAATGGTATCATTTCAGTTGAGTGTACTAGCACTTCGCCTGTCTACCAGAAGTTGATGCTATGTTTTGATGCAACTTCTTGCTAGCTTGTTAGCATAGCTAACAAATTACGAGCTAGACATCTTACGATTTATTTAACAATGTCCACTGATAACATACAACAACTATACCACTTAGCTAAGCTAAGAATGACATGAATAGTCAGGTTTATAAACGTTGGGTAGTTAGTCAGATAGCATATCATTAATATACCCGCAATTTCGATGTAATAGTAGTTAGGTAGCTAGCTAACATACCGGTACATACAAGCAAACTGCTATGTGGTTTGTAAGGCTAGCGTAGCTAACAAATTGTCAGCCAACAACCTGTAACTTATTTGAAAGTCATTCCTTTATTACATTGCACAACATTTTCTTAACATTTGTCATAATTAGTTAAAGCAATTAATTTTTATCCGCTCTCAGCAGATTTTCTTCAAATCTGAAAATGTTGTGAAACGATTTTCTGAAGAATTGCATTATGGGCCTTAAAAGCACAGAAATAGTGTCCACTGCTTGAATACCCTTTGTATTTTGGCGAATGTAGTATGACATCCGGGAACTTTTGGCATACTAACTATATCCACACTATGACCAATCAGCATACTACATACACAATTTGTCACAAATAATATGGTTAGTATAAGTATTCAAACACAACTCATGTCTTGTTTTGTGGTGTTTTGAATGATTTCATGTCAATCCTAATATGGCTGAAATTCACTAGCTCGCTAACCAACAACTGTAACGATGTATTTGAGACAACAAGTGCTCAATGTGCAAATGTATTTATGTATTTACTTTGCCTTCCATCCCATCAGCTTTCAAAATGTCAGTTCTTGTATGGAGGTCAATGAGAGCGTGTTGAATTTGGTTAACAAAAAATGTAATGGCTTATTTGCCACGTTTTGCGTATTTGATCAAATAGATGTTTATTAATGATTAAGTTGTTACAAGTGTACTGATTTAAGTAGGACACCTCACATCCCGGCAACTTTGAGAAAAAAACACTTGATATATGAGTTGAGCCTTGTCGTCACTAGTTATCGCAAAATCATAAACCTCGCCTTATATAATTTAGATTTGTGGCTGTGGTAGCTAGGGGAAACCGTTGTGCCTGTTGTTTACACGGGTATCTGCCCTCTCATTGGCTAGAATGGTCCCACCTGATCTTGCCTCCTCCCGACTGCCTTCCATTTTTTAAGACATTTCTTTTCATTCTTAGAATGGTCACTAGAGTATCTGGTCAATATACTGGATAAAGTTCTGAAGATGACGCCGGAGGGTAGGGCTGCCGTCTTACTGGCTCTTAACCAACCTTGCCATTTTGTTTGTTTTTTCGCGTTGTTCGTAACTTGTTTTGTACATAATGTTGCTCCTCGCACTTGTCCCCAGCCCGGTACCACCAGTGCCGGCACCAGGCCTACAGTGCGCCACGGCAGTCCGGAACCTCCGACGGGCCACAGCCCGGAACCTCCAGCGACGTGCCACAGCCAGCCCGGAACCTCCAGCGACGTGCCACAGCCAGCCCGGAACCTCCAGCGACGTGCCACAGCCCGGAACCTCCAGCGACTGGCCACAGCCCGGAACCTCCAGCGACTGGCCACAGCCCGGAACCTCCAGCGACGGGCCACAGCCCGGAACCTCCAGCGACGGGCCACAGCCCGGAACCTCCAGCGACGGGCCACAGCCCGGAACCTCCAGCGACGGGCCACAGCCCGGAACCTCCAGCGACGGGCCACAGCCCGGAACCTCCAGCGACGGGCCACGGGTCAGTGCTACAAGAGCGGACTCAGTGTAAAGAAGGGGGGCGGCGTCCAGAACCAGAGCCGCCACCGAGGTTAGATGCCCACCCAGACCCTCCCATATTGGTTTAGGTTTGCGTCCGGGAGTCCGCATCTTTGGGGGGTTTGTTTAGGTTTTGTATGTCTAGGGGTTTTGGTATGTCTAGGGGTTTATATGTCTATAGTTTCCTAGATTGGTTCTCAATCCGAGGCATCTGTTTATTGTTGTCTCTGATTGGGGACCATATTTAGGTAGCCATATTCCTTGGGTATTTTGTGGGGTTTTATTCTATGTTTAGTTGCCTGTTTGCACTAGTCATATAGCTTCACGGTTCTTTTTGTATTTGTTTTGTTTAGTGTTCGTTCTTCCATTAAAAGATGTACGCTTACCACGCAGCGCCTTGGTCTCCTCACGATGATGAACGTGACAATTTCACGGTAAGGTCTACACTTGTTGTATTCGGCGTATGTGACAAATACGATTTTGATTTGACTCGACAACGTGTCAAAAGTGTTCCACAGGGATGCTGGCTCATGTTGACTCCAATGCTTCCCACAGTCTCAAGGCTTAGAAATCCTTCTTTAACCGGTCTCCTCCCCTTCATATACATTTGATTTAACAAGTGACATCAATAAGGGACCATAGCTTTCACCTGGATTCATCTGGTTATTCTATGCCATGGAAGGAGCAGGTGTTCTTAATGTTTTGTCTACTCAGTGTAAATGCATATATTATTTCCATCCTCCAGGGAATTAGACACAGGTCGTGGTGCAGCCCAACCTCCAGCATCAGCCCAACCTCCAGTTAAAGGCCCAGACCCAGCACCACTCCCATCTCCAGGCCCAGCTCCACTCCCATGTCCAGCTCCACTCCCATCTCCATGTCCAGCTCTAGGCCCAGCACCACCCCCAGCTGCAAACAGATATTCTAAAATAATCAGCAGACACGTTGGCCCATAAAAAACATTAACAAGTGGTGGATGGCCATATATACAGTGGGGCAAAATAGTATTTAGTCAGCCACCAATTGTGCAAGTTCTCCCACTTAAAAAGATGAGAGACCTGTACTTATTTTCCACCATAATTTGCAAATAAATTCATTACAAATCCTACAATGTGATTTTCTGGATATTTTTTCTCATTTTGTCTGTCATAGTTGAAGTGTACATATGATGAAAATTAAAGGCTTCTCATCTTTTTAAGTGGGAGAACTTGCACAATTGGTGGCTGACTAAATACTTTTTCGCCCCACTGTAGTAAAGCACACTGTTGACCTTTAGCGAGAGCAGTGGCCACAATGGGTATCTGTTCAAAGGGAATGTCATGATTGTCTAAAGTAATGGGTAAAGTCTCTGCCTGAACTGTACATGTCAATGTTGTGCATTTCAATGACCAATACAATTCTGCATTAAAACATTGTAGAGAGCATCGCATCTTACTAATTGTAAACTTGATGACACGGCCTGCCTCAAATGGTAGATAGTTGAGCCATGCCATAGTGGGAGGGCTTTTTTAAAGCTCTATCCCACCTGGCATGCCCTTTACTTCAATGTCCACCTTCTTGGCAGCCACAGCCATCTATGGAGCTCTGCCATTTCCACCATTTTCATCTAAACAGAAATAAAGCTTTATAGGTTATATATATGTATACTGTAGCTAAGAAAGTAAGTGTAGTACTAAGGGTATGTTGTGTGTTAAGCTATTAGTACCTCAAGTGCCTCACCATAATAATTTGGTATATTTTCACATCTTAATTTTGCCTACTGTTCTGACATGTAGTATATAACCTGTTTTTGAGAAATGTAATCATCAAATATTGTAAGAGCTTTCATTGTCTGCTTATATGCCCCCTTTATTTATCATACCGTTCTGACTTGGTGTACAGGGAGAACACCGTAAGAACAGCCCATGTTCTGAATTCTGTCGCTGTATATTTTCAAAAAAGCTGAACAAATAGTTATATTGACTATGTCTATCCTAGCTCGCTCATTAATGTCTTAATCGAAATTACAGATTGCCTCTAATCCGCTTGGGGTCCTTTTATGCCATAGTTTGTACATCTCAATTGTCATTGGAAACCAGATTTGTTTAAGCAAGTCAGCCATATCAGCTATGTTTTTTTAAAGCCAGTAAATGAGGCTGAATTAACTGTTTGGCTGCCAGACAAGGCTCCGCTGATAGCCAGGTGTAGCAATGGTAAGGTGTTGGGACAGCTTTATGTAGGCCCTAACAGTTTGTGGGCAACGTTTGTCACCTTTATAGTGAAATTAATGTATTGTTTTGTGTTGTGTAGTGGCTTTGCTGGCATGCAACCTACATTTTTCTTTTGACCCACCAAGATTTACATGCTAAAATTGCCACTGCATATCAAAGTAGTGTAGTGGAGGTATACGCTGTATCAATTTAAAAAGCTGATGGAAAAGATCAGAATGTTCAGCTTAAACTTTTGATAAATGATTATTTCTTCACATTTTAGGCGTTGCAATCTGCACACGGCGGTAGTCCTACATGAGAATGTCCCAAATTGCAATTTGCGCAAACACCGTTCTAAAATGTGCACTGCACATGCCAGTAGTTTCATAGACAGTGATGGAAATATAAATTATAAATGTAGAACGCATATGAGGAAAAAATAATAGCCTCCATGTTTCTATGGAGGGAATTTGACTATCGGATACTTTGAAACAAGGTAAAACATAGCTCAAAATATGAAGTAAAACGTCCAGGTTTCAAACAGGTAAAATATAGCGATGCTAATGATAGGCTTAACAGTCTTCTGGTAGATGGAAAGGCCTTCCCAAAAACCTTCTCAATTAAATGTTAACTATCTACAAAGTGCCCTCCCACTGAGTACAGACGTCAATTCGATATCTATTCCACGTTGGTTCAATGTAATTTCATTGAAATGACATGGAAACAACGTTGATTCAACCAATGTGTGCCTGGTGGGCTATGCCTACCTGGCAGAATAATATCATGATTATTTGCATCAATTCAGTGGCCATTTGTTTTGCAAACTCCATCTCATGTGCAACAGAAACACTGCTAACCAAACAACAATGCTAGGTGCCTGTGTACTTGAATTAAAGGGTAACTATACTCAAATCAACATTTCTTAGATTTTCCCAGACCTCAAAAGTGGTCTCCTAATTTAGGTTTAAGCCTTGTTATGGACATAGAACATACAATGCTGTTGTTTTTTTCTACATAAAAAAGTGACTTTGACAGCGAAAACCTGAAAAAAATGGCAGAAATCAGAAACCTGTTAATTTCTGGCTCAGTTGACAGTAATTTATCTGTTTCATTAGCAAGCCTACTATTAGCCTACTTGCACACAGTGGTGAGGTGCTCTCTTTTTTAAGTGAGGGAGCGCAACAAAATTGTAAATAACAGCATGATTTCCTCAATCCAACTTTGTACCAACAGATGTAGCCATTTGAAAAGCCTATCATATAATATGCACATTGTCATGTTCTGACCATCGTTCTTGTGTGTTTTTCTTGTTTTAGTGTTGGTCAGGACGTGAGCTGGGTGGGCATTCTATGTTGTGTGTCTGGTTTGTCTATTTCTATGTTTGGCCTGATATGGTTCTCAATCAGAGGCAGGTGTTAGTCATTGTCTCTGATTGGGAACCATATTTAGGTAGCCTGTTTTGTGTTGGGTTTTGTGGGTGATTGTTCCTGTCTTTGTTTGTGGCACCATATAGGACTGTTTCGGTTTTTTCACGTTTCTTGTTTTTGTAGATTGTTGTATTTTCATCTTTATTAAAGATGTACAAAACTAACCACGCTGCATTTTGGTCCGCCTCTCTTTCACCAGAAGAAAACCGTTACACATATAATATACACGCATCTTCCAATTGCAACGTCAGCCTGTACCAACACATATTGTCTCAAGAAAAAAGTAATAATAATGCCCAAACACCAAGTTAGGCATAAGCTACACAATTTCAAAATAGGCCATCATCAGTCAATAGTGAATGATAATTATTCACATTTTACCGGTGAAATGTCCAAACTGCATGCAACTCATTTGATTGATCTCAATCAGTTTCATGTGAATATGCATTTAGATCTTTTGAATGGCTGTTTCCTGAGCAAATTAGAGCAGATGCTGTTAACGAACTATCGTTTATTGTATTCTTGTATTTTGTGTCAATCAAAGAATATACCCTGCCTAGTTGTACGCTCTGATGAGTTTTGGCGTATGAGGAAAACAATTAGACTATTCAGCTTCAGCTAACTATCCTAACATCTCATTGGAAATTAGGTGTTTTTGGTGTAATAGTAATCTATAGGCCTACTATGCTATGGTATTATATACGGTTTTGTTATGGAAAATGCGAATTAATTTAACATGCTAATTAATTGATCTTGCAAGACATTGATATAGCTTTGATCTAACTTTACTAAAGGAGCACCATAGTGAGAAGTAATAATCTTGTGATTTTTGATGAGTATGACTATTAGGCGTAGGCAACAGACCTAGATGAGATGTAATTTTAAGTGGTTGGGGCGCCCTTGGTGGTGCTGAAAGGACAGCGCCAGGATCGATCAATGATGTTAAAGAAGTTGAACCAACTCTTGGTGCTGAAGGATAGATGATGGGCAGCTCTGCCATTCGGCCAGTTCAGTAACAAACAACAATCATGTTCAGTAGGCTGTCACAACATGAGAACTAACTTGTTATATTTTTATGATCACCCTTTGGCCAGCAGTGATCTGTTAGCGCAGCGCTCTGTTCCCTGGATTGGACAGGGCACTATAGATGTTTAAGATTATTACTCAATAATCAGGGCTGCTCGTGTAACCCTGCTAGTGTTTCTTGTTTACGTGATCCAGAGGTACACTAGACGTTTTCCTTGTCACTTACTATTGCTCGTTTTTAGGGTACGTTTTCAAAGAGTCCGTATCGTTTAGTTATCTCACCTTTAACTTTCTCTTACTGTGTGATTGCTTAGTGAACTGTTTAAGTTATCTTTTATAAACCGTGTCCGTCAACTATTATCACTAGAATAATATCACAAGAATCGTGCAGAACAATTATAATATAGAGTCAAATTAATGGTACTCCACACTGTTGCTTTGTCTTTTATGCTATAGCTATTCAACCTTCAACCAAAATCGCTCTCTGTTCAGCGGGAGTGTCAGAGTTGTTATCTCCCCAGATTGTGCCTTTGGTCTCTGGTCAAAAGTTTTAAGCTTTTATTAAATCACTCTGTTTTTGGTCTTTATAATCACATACAATAATAAAATCACAATGGTTACAGGTTATAATGTTTCAATGGCTCCTATTCTATTACAGCGTTATATTCTAAAGCAATGCAATTCTTTTATGCCACTTTTAATGCCTTATTACTTTAATGCATAAACACTTCCTCAAATAATATAAAATATTATTTACCTTTTAAAAAATGCTCTTTCGCTGAAGGTCCCCTCTGAATCAGATCCTTTATTTCAAACAGTTACTTTTTTAAATCAATTTAGAAAGGTCCCTTTCTAACTACTTATGATAAATTACTTCGCTGTTAAGATTAGATTCAAAGTATAGGCTAACACCGTCTCTTTGGTCCAGATACAATATCAACTGAATAAGTTTTTATCACTTCGGGTTTATAGGTATCATTCCGGGTTTATAGTATAATAGTTTCAACCAGCTCAAATTGAAATACATTTAGTGAGCACTGCTCCTCCGCGCTCCTGAAGCACCACGCCGCTGCTTGCACAGTAAAGCTTGGCCTGACTGTGAAAGACTATTATGGGATTTATCATGTTAGTTAATTCCGAGTGTATGTAACTTTCTTATAGAATTTTCCACACGGGGTGCCTTTCCTGCCGTTTGGGACATTTTGGGCAATATTACAGTATACCCACTTCTCCAGGCACCACACCACTGGGTTTGGTATTTCATATATTTTCTATGTAGCTAGCCTGTATGTTTGTTCAGTGTTCTTAGCTTTTTATGACACAGCAACAATAACTTTATGTATCTTCATTCTAAATCACACTCAAAGTGATTATTCCAAAATAAACACCATCTCGAGGAGTTGTAGTTTAACTAATCTAATGCATATATGGTACATACAGATCTGTGTGACCAAGTTAGTAGTATTGGGAAGGATTGAGAACCATTGGAATTACTGATAGCCTACCTGGAGTTTGACTCTGGAGCCTGGTTGCAAATTATATACCGCAGAGATTGCAGCCTCAAGCTGCAGTTGGATTGAGCGTGTTTCTGTTATACTTCAAATGTATACGAAGACTCCTGGACATCAACCATGCAAAATGACTGTCACACCAAGAACAATAGATATACGGCCACCATCATCACATCTGCACTAGCCATCATATTCCTATCCAATATCTGCACCTTTACCTGTAATATCTTGGAAGGCCAGCAGATGACAGTGCATTCTAACAGCCTCTGTCATAAGTGAACCATCAAGTTCAGTTTTCACAGTTCCACACAGTTTACATACCAGTCCAATGAGCCGTATCCAGTAAGTAGTCTATGACAGGTAGCTGCTACTAGTAGTCCTGATTGTTGAGTGGTTGAGTTATTCATGTGGTCAAATATTTGAAGATTTTCCAGAGTGGACCATATTGAAAATTGTGATGAGCATAAACAGGCAACTAATGACCATCGTGCTTAATCTTACACTTTGAACCACCCTTTATTATACTGTCCATTCTCATTTGGTTTGATTTGGTTTGCCTACAAGCATTACTTGTTTGTTAAAAACAATAGCTTTACTTTTGTGAAGATTTATCAAATACCAACAAGCCAGTTACTGCTCTTTCTGTCCTATAACTACAGAGAGCAAGAAAATCCATGCCTTTTATTCATTCTGCTGGCAGTACTTCATTAGAAAAGTATCTGGAGTCAACAAAAAAAGAAGTAACGAGTCAGAGGTGGTAGTCATTTGTGTTGACTTAGAAATCACACTACTAGGCAACGCGGCTCTCCCCCACCCAACCTTCCCTTCCCTTCTCTTTTTCTTTCTCTCGCTCTCTCTCTCTCTTTGAGCAAACAATATACCCAACACAAATTAGTTGCTTTGTGCCAATTGAGAATACAACACAGATGCAACACTAAGTTATATGTCATTAGTGCAGGGGGATGACGACAACGACGGACCCTTTTGCCTCTTCAGAAGTGTTCAAGTGGTCTCCATGGTGACTGACCTGCCTGTCAATTCCGATCCTTGCCATAGAGGGGCAGCATTGATCGACATGTTGGCCGGGGGGAAGAAGTGAAGTTTGGCAGCAACCAGAGGGTTAATGATTTTAAGTAACATTTTTACTGCCTGTCTTTTGGCCTCTGACTGTGTCTTCTGGTTTATTAGCGTGCAGAGTATTCGTTAAAACACACCAGGATTCTGCGACGCTCTCTCTCTCAACTTCTCACAGTGTCTCTATAGTAAAACACCATGTTCAGCTACATCTTTGATATTGCATAATTAGCGTGGCACTTTTTCTCTCCACATAAGGCAAACTTTTCTTGTGAAGTAGCGGGTATAGGCTATTGTGGGATTCTGGCTGGATCTACATGACATGTTTTTTTTGTTGGGGGGGGGGGCAGAGCAGAGTGCTGAGGCACCGCCCAGTTTTGGAGGACAGCTCTAATTAGATTACTGTAACCACCATACGAGGGGCCACCTCACCCCTGGTGGTCCCTGCACCCCACTCCGTCACTGAGGCAAGACCGGGGCACTGGGGAGCGGATTGGGACAGGGGAGACTGAGCTTTAGGCTGGGGAGAGGTAGCTGCCCCAACTCATAGGCCATGTCGAGGGCTCTCAAATCCTCTTAACCTTTTGTCATTTATACAGGGATTTATTAGTCATTAAAGAACAATCATGGGATCAGAGCAGCATCAAGTAGCATAATTACATATAATAAGTGTTTTATTATGGGGAAAAACACATCCTTACTGGCCATTCAATGTAGCCTAACCCATTTAGCTAAAGAGAGTATCAAGGCACTGGGTATTCATATATTTTTTCTGTGTTTGGGTCTATATTCAGAGGTGTTATGGATGGTTATGTCCCATGAATACGGTGAATTGGAATTCACCTGCTGCACTTTTGCTGCCAGTCAGGCCCAGGCTAAAGAAATTATAATCAATTTGTCAACACAAACAGCTGACCGATTATTCCCAATCTCTCTCGTCGCTTGGGTCAACTCTGTGTATGTCCCCCAGTGTCTAGTTACCACTTCTGTGGGGCTGCTCATTCCATTACTGACAGGCGGTTGCTAGCCTCCTCACCATGGTTTCCTCCAACCCCGGCGACCATGTTGGTTTTCCCCTCCCCTTTGGAGTTAAGCCCCCATGTTCAGGCTAGTTAAGTCTCTCTTTAGCACACGACAACTTTCTCCCCCCTCACTCACAATAGAGCGGACCTCTGGAGCATGTATCAGCTGGACATTACCATTCAACCTCCCACTGTAGCTGTTGTTTTCTAGCATTTATTAGACTAACCTGTGCTAAAGTTGAAGGTGAAATTGACCACAATTATATTTACGTTCATTTTCGTTTTAGTGTGATAATCTTTCTCTGAGATTCATACTTACCTAGTCCTTAAGGTCCCTTAATATTCATACTTAACATATCCTTAACTAGGCCTTTCTTTACTATTGAATGGATAGGCTACCCATTCTTTAAAGTTAAGAAAGACATAGTTAACGATTTTCAGGTATTAAGCTCATACGATCACATTATCTATACAAATTCTCCAACCAATTTTCATGAGGTCTAAACTAAGTCCCCATTTATCCTGGTCCTCCTCTAGAGCAGTGTCATGTGGTTTAATAAGATCAGCCATCAGGTATGTTGACATGAATGTGTTGAGGTGAGTTATGGTTGTAATTAACCCACTTTTCTGTTCACAAGCCAGGCTATATGTGTGGGAGAAGACCAATGAAGCATTCAGCCTACTGCTTAATTTATTGTCCCCAATCATTCCACCCTAATGAAACTTGCCCCCCCCCCCCCTTCATCATGGCTCTCTGGAATGCCCCTCTGCACAAAAAAGGGCAAACAACATCAGCACACACACTCTCGTTGCTGTTTCTTGCTTCTGCTGTTCCTTTACTTGAATATGACTGTAATACCATGTCTTATGCCAGGGGACTGGGTGCTGGGAATGAGTCTACTAGCCCGTAACCCTGCACCATCTGTGTGGGACCTTAATAACCAGTGCAGTGATTTATTGGCCCTACTCAGCAGTGCCTTTCTGGGGGGACCACGGACAAAGCCAGTAACCCCCCCCCACGACCCCCTGTGGTTTTTAATAGTACTGCAGGAACATACATTAAAACAGTGGTGATGTGGAGGCTTCAGCCTTTCAGGACAAGATGCCACTGGTCTGGTGGTTAAAAAGATTAAACACCCTGAAAATGAGCTTGGGGTGTTTTCTTGGCCAACATTTTTTCCCCTAATAGTCAAGTTGCTGTAATTGTCCTTCTAAGTAGGCCTATTTCTTCTTCAAGAACACCAGCCGTACGTTGACTACAAGATTTTCTACCATGTCAATGCTACCCACCATAGATGCACTTGCAGCAGAGCTTTCATCTCCCCTTCCCTCAGTCAGTAGCCTAAATGTTTTTATGGCCTTGTTGTGTATTGCAGCATTGTCATGTGAACTGCTTTCATTAAGCCCCCCCATGTCTCCTCCTGAGGCCGATAAGGAGCCCTAGTGAAAAGCGGGGTCTTATCTCCTCCTCATGCTCTGACGCTGGCCCTGCTTTATGGGTATTAGCTCTTTTGTTCCCCCCCCCGATCACTCTCACCCATGGAAGTTTGAAGGCCCAGAAAAGCTTTGCAAAAGACACCCACCCACCCTCCTTCCCTCCCTCAAATCCGCTGTCTTCCTCCTTCGTTCCCTCTTTGAATCCTGCCTCCATATAATTTATCTCTGCACCCCCCCCCCCTTTTCTCCTCCATTTGAGGGGGCTTTTGAAGGGGCATCCTCCTTTTTCTTCCAGCTGAGTTTGTTGACACAGTCAATCTAGGGTTCCCTTTCACCCCTGTCCACCACCCCTCTTTTTACCCTCGCCTTTGCCACCCTCACCCCACCCCACCCCTCCTCTCTCTCTGAACAGTAAAGCTGCCACAGCTGTGGACTGTATTAGCATAGCTGCTGAAGAGGAGGAGGAGGAGGGGGATGCTAAATATATCACAGCCATTACCTTTTGTTTGAGCGGTGACAGTTTTAAAACATTTCAGCTTTTCACAGGGCCAAGGGAGCGAGCACAAGGAGCGCTACTATGATTTTATTGTAACTGCTTTTTAAATATGGGTCAAAAAGCTATCAAGAGAGCAGGAGGGGGTTCAGAGTGGTAGAAGCTGTGTGAATCCTGTTGGAGCCAAAAACAAGTGAGTAAGTCATTTGTTATAGACAAATGGATTAAGAACAAATTCACATAAAAAAAATAAGTGGCTGAACAACAAACAAGTCTGGTGGCCTTTACATCCTGCAGAAGTTTTTTACAACTTCCACCTGTGGTAAATTGAATTGATTGGACATGGTTTGGAAAGGCACACACCTGTCAATAGTTGACAGTGCATGTCAGAGCAAAAACCAAGCCATGAGGTCGAAGGAATTGCCTATAGAGCTCCGAGCTCCTTCTGCAGCATTGAAGGTCCCCAATAACACAGTTGCCTCCATCATTCTTAAATGGAAGAAGTTTGGAACCAACAACTCTTCCTAGAGCTGGCCGCCCAGCCAAACTGAGCAATCGGGGAATAAGGACCTTGGTCAGGGAGGTGACCAAGAACCCGGTGGTCACTCTTACAGAGCTCTAAAGTTCCTCTGTGGAGATGGGAGAACCTTCCAGAAGGACAACCATCTCTGCAGCACTCCACCAATCAGGCCTTTATGGTAGTGGCCAGACGGAAGCCACTCCTCAGTAAAAGGCACATGACGACCGCTTGGAGTTTGCCACAACGCACCTAAAGACTCTCAGACCCTGAGAAACAAGATCTCTGGTCTGATGGAACCAAGATAGAACTCTTTGGCCTGCATGCCAAGCATCACTTCTGGAGGAAACCTAGCACCATGGCTTGAGTAAAGATTGAACTCAAGCCAAATCACTTATGTAAATGTGATTTATTTTTATTTTTATAAATTAGCAAACATTTCTGAACTGTTTTTGCTTTGTCATTCTGGGGTATTGTGTGTAGATTGAGGGGAAAAAACTATTTGAAACACAAAAAGTCAAAGGGTCTGAATACTTTCTGAAGGCACTGTACTTGAGTTCAGTTGCTTAACAGGGGTAAACGTTTAAAAACAATTGCTGATCTTAACCAGATCACAAATCCTAGTTTGGATGAAACAACTACACCCTAGGTCGAAAATAAGTAACAACTAAAAAAAGTGAATATTATTTTTAATGATCAAAACAACAACGTTCTTTGATGTATCTGACTTGCCATGTCTCACATCACATGGTTCTTGCCAGATTGAGCCCTTTGCCATCCTGGTGAACACATTGAGGTCCACGGTCCAAGACGCAATGGGTTAACAGTTTCATCCAGCCGAAGTAAGTAACTAAGACTGAGCATGTCCCCTGGGTCTGAGAAATACACTTTTATTGGTACTGCAAAAAATGATCAGTGTCTGCTTGTGTTTAGCTGGTTTTACAAATCGGATGTGTATGTGCATGGTGTACAGTATGTATGTTTCATATCAATGCAAATTTGAAGCACTTTTTTTTGTTGCCATGCAGTCACATTTTAAGAAATTAGAGGTTGGCATTTCTTTCCTCGTTGTCTGAAATGAGGGGGGTGTAGAAGGGTTTTCAGGGTTTGGGAGGGGGCAGGAACTTGGGCTTGGGCCCAGCTCAGGACAGTGGTAAATTACCATGGATGGAGTGAACCCCGAGTGTGCAGTGCCCCACTGTGTTTTCACAGGCACCGCTGCCACAGAGTGGGGGGCTCCATCCAAAACTCTCATAAATGTCTTTGCCCCTCAACAAAGGAGCCAATATCTGTTTCTGTGTGTGATCGTGTTGTTGTTTGTATGGAAGAGGAGAAACATGCAGAGTTTGCTCTGAGAGACAGGTTCCATGCTCTATCAATGTTGGTCAAATGCAAGTATTCCATTTTGCACAGACTCCATACACACGATTGTCCACAGGTCATTTGTACACCTGTCTACGCACTGCTACTCTAGGGTTCAACACTTCACATTGTACATTTAAAGGCTGCTGAGCACTTGAATTTATGACAATGTTATCAGATGACCTAATGATAGTTTAGAAATATTTGTTAGGTTTTGACTTGCATGAATGGTCTAGTAGAGCACTTTCCTTTTTCATCATGCTCTTTTGAAAGGTTCAGAAGTTTACAATTTCAACGCAGCTACAGCTTGTTATTTTTTCAACTACAGTATAAGGGTTGTGCTTTAATCCCTTAAGGTCGATGTCCATGCCCCTGGGGAATCTAATTCGCATAAAATAAAAATCCCCATACAAATATGTCAGTCTAAGCTAGAGATATGGTATCTGTGTTTTTGCATTGGATGCCTCGCAATGTAGCACCATTTCTCTGTAAACAGGAAACAGGAGTGTCAAGAAATGATCGGACTTGCTGAAGGGGGGGATGGGGGAGGGTCTTATATGCTTTCTTTTGGGTTGAGTAACAGTGGCCTAGGACTTTATCACCCCTAGTGGAGAAGGAGATGTGTTGATAAATTGGACATCACGTGTCTTAGTGACGTGGAATTCAAATTGCCAGCAACAAGAAAAGCAGCGTCCGGGTGTATGGTTTCCAGCTTGTTTTTAGTCTCATACAGTTCACTAAGTGCCAGCTTGTTGTTGTCCTGAGGTGGAATGTATACAGCAGTCAAGAAAACACAGGAAAACTCTCTGGGGAGGTAGAAGGGTCGGCATTTGACCATCAGGTATTCCAAGACGGGTGAACAATAGGTCGAGAGTCTGCATCAAGGGTTGGAACCAGTTCAGGGAACAGAACCGAAAACCAGAAAATAACTAAATTATTTGAGGAGTAGAACCCGAACCAGAAACGAAAATTATCTATACTGTTCCGGAACAGAATCGTTCATTTAAAAGCATGGGAACCGGTTAATAACATTTTACGTTCTGTGCATTTTATTCAGTCCCACAAAAAACGCAACAAAGCGCCTATGCAAAGCCCTCTGTCACTCAAACATATTCCAGAGTTTGCCTGCCAGAGGGTATGCAGGCTTACCTGCCTTTCCCCTCTGAAGCATAGGTTGCTGTAGTCTACTGACAGCGTTACAAGCATGATTCAGAAATTAGGGAGAGATGTTTAAATTAATGGATTAACTTTTTCAATGCTAGGTCAGGATACTATAGTTATCACGTTTCACATTGGATTGATTAACTACAGAAATACATGTTTTTAATTCTAGTGCTGCTCTGCACACACAAGTTGTTAACTAGCTAATGTTTTCTCTGGTCCAATGTTAAACCAACTCGGGAGTTCAAAGACATTATCGATTCCTTCATAGAAGCCGCTCTTCCATATAATTCTGTGGGCCTAATTCAGATAATGCATGTCATAACAAGATGACCAGCGCTTCCATTATCCTCTCTTGCGCTCTCCTCACCCGCAAAATTTCAGTTGCATCTCGCACCCAACACTGTGACTGGCAGGACAGTGTGTGTGTTTGTCTTTCCTTATGATTAAACTACCTGCCCCCCAGGACACCTACAGCACCCTATGTCACAGGAAGGCCAAAAAGATCATCAAGGACAACAACCACCCGAGCCACGGCCTGTTCACCCCGCTACCATCCAGAAGGCGAGGTCAGTACAGGTGCATCAAAGCTGGGACTGAGAGACTGAAAAATAGAAGCTATCTCAAGGCCATCAGACTGCCATTCAACATTCCACAGGCCACAATCAACAGCCTAATCAACTCTATGCGAAGGAGATGTGTCGGGCTGCATGAGGCAAATGGTGGTCACACGAGATACTGACTGGTTTGCTGATCCATGCCCCTACTTTTTATTTTAAGGTATCTGTGACCAACAGATGCATATCTGTATTCCCAGTCATGTGAAATCCATAGATTAGAGCCTAATTTATTTATTTACGTTTCCTTATATGAACTGTAACTCAGTAAAATATTTGAAATGGTTGCGTTTATATTGTTGTTCACTATACATATAAAATCCTTTGTTTACAGTGGTTACATTTTCTGTCAGAACAAATGTACAAAAAGAACACTCACATGAAAAGAATACACCCTTGAATATACATTCTTCCTTCCAAACTGGAACTCAAAGTGCTCAACAGTTTTTTTTGTGTGGAGGCGACTGACAAGAATATGTAGTTCAAATTGTATTATTTTACAAGTTACTTCTGTTGTTCTAGCTAGGGCATGAGCAGGTAGTGGTCATTTACCAAGGAAAACTACGAGGCCTAGATTCAGTCACATCAAGAGTTAATTAACCGGTGATAGCTGACACCTGCATAGCTGATGTTTTGGAGGTGTCCAAGGTGTAACTGCATTGGAGCTGTCAAATCGTCGAGCAGCTGCTCTTGATCATTGTCAGGAAGCCACTCCCATCCCACTCCAGCGTTAGAAGTTCAGAACAAGAAAGTGTAGGCTACATAGAAATAATGAAGTTCAAATTGAAAATCATTCAACAAAGTTAGGATTTCTATCAGCCTAATCAAGCTGTAGATTACATCTCACATTCCATTGTTTGAACTTGTAAACAAGGCTGCATGAGATTTATCTTAATTATACTCTCAACAGCCAATGGCAATTCCCCCACTTTAGGTAATGCCAACAGCCGCTTGTGGATTTGACAGCTCTATTACAGTGTCACCCCCGACACCGCCAAAACAACCGCTCTGCGGATGTCTTTGGTGGTGTTCCTGCATGACTACATTGCAAACACCTTCCAGATATCACAACACGTGGATACGTGTTTAATATATCAGCAAACCACATATCTTATGATACAGCAATCTGGTGCCCAACTGCAGAACATGTGGTTGTCGTGATCTAATCAAGGTGATCAATCACTATCTGTTCAAGTTTAAATCAGAACACAAGATACATGTTAGCACCAGGTACTGTATGTACAGAGCTAAAGGAATACTCTCCTTCACACATGCCATGATTGCCAGAAATAATATTCTAATGGACACACTAGAGACAGTGCTGCTGTGTACTAACCAAAGAACCAAACCTCAACCATGCCATTTTCTTCAAATGGAGTGATGGTCAACAATATTATAAACTCCACGACCTATACAGAAGGCCTATGCATCTATTCAATATGCAGCAATGTAATCAGTATCTATACATCAGTACATTACACATATATAAAATACATTGCGTCTCCAAAATATATATTTTTTCTATCGTTTTAATGCCATGCGGAATCGGCTAATGAAAGTTACATTTAGAAAAGTCATTTTAGTCAACAGTCCCCAACGGGTAAGGCAGAAACCATCCAAATACTTATCGCCCACTAGAGGAATATACAGTGCCTTCAGAAAGTATTCATACCCCTTGACCTTTTCACACACTTTGCTGTATTACAGCCTGAATTTAAAATGGATTACATTGAGATTTTGTGTCACTGGCCTACCACACACAATACCCCATATTGTCAGTGGAATTATGTTTTTAGAATATTTTAGAAATGTAATTAAAAAATAAAGCTGAAACGTCTTGAGTCAATAAGTCTTCAACCCCTATGTTATGGCAAGCCTAAGTAAGTTCAGGAGTAAAAATGTGCTTAACAAGTCACATAATTTGAATGGACGCATTCTGTGTGCAATAATAGTGTTTAATATGATTGTTGAATGACTACCTCATCTCTGCACCCCACACATACAATTATCTGTGAGGCCCCCAGTCGAGCAGTGAATTTCAAACACATATTCAACCACAAAGACCAGGGAGGTTTTCCAGTGGCTCGCAATGAAGGGCACATATTGGTAGATGAGTAACAAAAAAGAAAAGCAGATATGGAATATCCCTTTGTGCATGGTGAAGTTATTAAATACACTTTGGATGGTGTATCAATACACCCAGTCACTGCAAAGATACAGGCGTTCATCCTAACTCTGTCGCTGGAGAGGAAGGAAACCACTCAGGGATTTCACAATGAGGTAAATGGTGACTTTAAAACAGTTACAGTTTAATGGCTGTGATAGAAGAAAACTGAGGACGGATCAACAACATTGTAGTGACCTAATTGACAGAGTGAAAAGGAAGCCTGAAGAGGATAAAAATATTCCAAAACATGCATCCTGTTTGCAACAAGGCACGAAAGTAATACTTCAAAACATGTGGCTAAGAAATTCACTTTTTGTCCTGAATATAAAGTGTTGTTTGGGGCAAATCCTGCTACATCATGTTATGGGTATGGTTGTAATCGTTAAGGACTGGGATGTTTTAGAGGATAAAAAAAATATGATGGAATGGAGCTAAGCACAGGCAAAATCCTAATGTAAAACCTGGTTAAGTCTGCTTTCCAAAAGACAGAGATGAATTCACCTTTCAGCGGGACAATAACCTAAATCACAAAGGCCAAATATACACTGGAGTTGCTTACCAAGACGACATTGAATGTTCCTGAGTGGCCTAGTTAGTTTGACATAAGACGGGTTGGAAATGTATGTCTAGCAATTATCAACAACCAACTTGACAGAGCTCGAAGAATAATGTGCAAATTTGTGTGATTTGCACACAATCCAGGTGTGCAAAGCTCTTAGAGACTTATACTGAAAGACTCACAGCTGTAATTGCTGCCAAAAGTGATTGTAACATGTATTGACTCAGGGGTGTGAATACTTATGTAAATAAGGTATTTCTGTTTTTTAAATCTTCAAATTTGCAAAAATATTTTAAAAACCTGTTTTCCCCTTTTCATTACGGGATAATGTGTGTAGATTGAGGATTTAAAAAATATGTAATCAATCAATTTTAGAATAAGGCTGTAATGTAACAAAATGTGGAAAAAGTGAAGAGGCTGAACTCGTTCCAAATGCACCGTATACAGAAAGTATTCCTACCCATTGACTTATTCCACATTTTGTTGTGGAATTCAAAATGGATACAACTTTTACAATTGTCACCTATCTACGCAAAATACCCCTTAATGACAAAGTGAAAACATGTTTTAAGACATTTTGGTAAATTAAATACAGATATCTTATTTACATAAGTTCAGACCCTTTGCTATGAGACTCGAAATTGAGCTCAGGTGCATCCTGTTTCCATGACTTGGGTGTCCACCTGTTGTAAATTTAACTGATTAGACATGGAGACACACCGGTCTATATAAGGTCCCACAGTTGACAGTGCATGTCAGAGAAAAAAACAACAGATGAGGTCGAAAGAATTGTCCGTAGAGCTCCGAGACAGGATTGTGTTGAGGCACAGATCTGGGGAAGGGTACCGAAAAATGTCTGCAGCATTGAAGAGCCAAGGACACAGTGGTCTCCATCATTCCTAAATGGAAGAAGTTTGGAACCACCAAGACCCTTCCTAGAGCTGGCCTCCCGGCAAAACTGAGCAATCGGGGGAGAAGGGCCTTGGTCAGTGAGGTGACCAAGAACCTGATGGTCACTCTGACAGAGCTCCATAGTTCCTCTGTGGAACCTTCCGGAAGGACAACAATCATTGCAGCACTCCACCAATCTGGCCTTTATGGTAGAGTGGCCAGAAGGAAGCCGCTTTTCAGTAAATGGCATGACAGCCCACTTGGAGTTTGCCAAAAAGCACCTCAGACCATGAGAAACAAGATTCTCTGGTCTGATGAAACCAAGATAGAACTCTTTGGCTTGAATACCAACAAGTGTCACATCTGGAGGAAACCTGGCACCATCCCTACGGTGAAGCATGGTGGTGGCAGCATCATGCTGTGGGGATGTTTTTCAGCGGAAGGGACTGGGAGACTAGTCAGGATCAAGGCAAAAATGACTGGAGCAAATTACAGAGAGAACCTTCATGAAAACCTGCTCCAGAGGGCTCAGAACTTCAGACTGGAGCAAAGGTTCACCTTCCAAGAGGACAACAACCCTAAGCACACAGCCAAGACAATGCACGAGTGGCTTTGGAACAAGTTTCTGAATGTCCTTGAGTGGCCCAGCCAGAGCCCGGACTTGAACCCGTTCGAACATCTTTGGAAAAACCTGAAAATAGCTATGTAGCAACACTCCACATCCAACCTGACAGAGCTTGAGAGGATCTGCAGAGAACAATGGCAGAAACTCCACAAATACAGGTGTACCAAGCTTGTAGCGTCATACCCAAGAAGACTCAACGTTGTAATCACTGCCAAAGGTGCTGAGTGAAGGGCCTGAATACTAAATGTGTAAATAGTAAATGTGATATTTCCGTTTTCTTTATACATTTGCAAACATTTCTAAAAACCTGTTTTTGCTTTGTCATTATGGGGTATTGTGTGTAGATTGAAGAGGGAATACAAAATAAAAAGAATTCTAGAATAAGGCTGTAATGTAACAAAATGTGAAAATCTGGTCTGAATATTTTCCGTATGTATGTATATATACACACACACACACACACACACACACACATATATATATATATATATATATATATATATATATATATATACACACACACATACATATATACTCAGCAAAAACAAGAAACGTCCCCTTTTCAGGACCCTGTCTTTTTAAGATAATTTGGAAAAATCTAAATAATTTCACATATCTTCATTGTAAAGGGTTTAAACACTGTTTCCCATGCTTGTTCAATGAACCATACACAATTAATGTGTCGTTTCGACACTAACAGCTTACAGATGGTAGGGTATTAAGGTCACAGTTATGAAAACTTAGGACACTAAAGAGACCTTTCTACTGACTCTGAAAAACACCAAAAGAGCTACAGGGAGACAGGACGGACAGCTGATCGTCCTCACCGTGGCAGACCACGTGTAACAACACCTGCACAGGATCGGTACATCCGACCATCACACCTGCGGGACAGGTACAGGATGGCAACAGCAACTGCCCGAGTTACACCAGGAACACAATCCCTCCATCAGTGCTCAGACTGTCCGCAATAGGCTGAGAGAGGCTGGACTGAGGGCTTGTAGGCCTGTTGTAAGGCAGGTCCTCGCCAGACATCACCGGCAACAACGTCGCCTATGGGCACAAACCCAACGTCGCTGGACCAGACAGGACTGGAAAAAAAGTGCTCTTCACTGACGTGTCACGGTTTTGTCTCACCAGGGGTGATGGTCGGAATCGCGTTTACCGTCGAAGGAATGAGTGTTAACACCGAGGCCTGTACTCTGGAGCGGTGTGTCACAGCATCATCGGACTGAGCTTCTTGTCATTGCAGGCAATCTCAAAGCAGTGCATTACAGGGAACACATCCTCCTCCCTCATGTGGTACCCTTCCTGCAGGCTCATCCTGACAATACCCTCCAGCATGACAATGCCACCAGCCATACTGCTCGTTCTGTGCGTGATTTCCCGCAAGACAAGAATTTCAGTGTTCTGCCGTGGCCAGCAAAGAGCCCGGATCTCAATCCCATTGAGCACACCTAGGACCTGTTGGATCAGGGGGTGAGGGCCAGGGCCATTCCCTCCAGAAATGTCCTGGAACTTGCAGGTGCCTTGGTGGAAGAGTGGGTTAACATCTCAGAGCAAGAACGGGCAAATATTGTGCAGTCAATGAGGAGGAGATGCAGTGCAGTACTTAATGCAGCTGGTGGCCACACCAGATACTGACTGTTACTTTTGATTTTGACCCCCCCCCCCTTTGTTCAGGGACACATTATTCAATTTTTGTTAGTCACATGTCTGTGGAAGTTGTTCAGTTTGTCTCAGTTGTTGAATCTTACGTTCATACAAATATTTACACATGTTAAGTTTGCTGAAAATAAACGCAGTTGACAGTGAGGACATTTCTTTTTTTGCAGATATATATATGTATGTATGCATATACAGTGGGGCAAAAAAGTATGTAGTCAGCCACCAATTGTGCAAGTTCTCCCACTTAGAAAGATGAGGCCTGTAATTTTCATCATAGGTACACTATGGCAGACACAATTAGAAAGAAAAAAAATCCAGAAATTCACATTGTAGGATTTTTTATGAATTTATTTGCAAATTATGGTGGAAAATAAGCATTTGGTCACCTACAAACAAGCAAGATTTCTGGCTCTCACAGACCTGTAACTTCTTCTTTAAGAGGCTCCTCTGTCCTCCACTCGTTACCTGTATTAATGGCACCTGTTTGAACTTGTTATCAGTATAAAAGACACCTGTCCACAACCTCAAACAGCCACACTCCAAACTCCACTATGGTCAAGACCAAAGAGCTGTCAAAGGACACCAGAAACAAAATTGTAGACCTGCACCAGGCTGGGAAGACTGAATCTGCAATAGGTAAGCAGCTTGGTTTGAAGAAATCAACTGTGGGAGCAATCAACTGTGGGACCTAGTGAATGACCTGCAGAGAGCTGGGACCAAAGTAACAAAGCCTACCATCAGTAACACACTACGCCGCCAGGGACTCAAATCCTGCAGTGCCAGACGTGTCCCCCTGCTTAAGCCAGTACATGTCCAGGCCCGTCTGAAGTTTGCTAGAGAGCATTTGGATGATCCAGCAGAAGATTGGGAGAATGTCATATGGTCAGATGAAACCAAAATATAACGTTTTGGTAAAAACTCAACTTGTCGTGTTTGGAGGATAAAGAATTCTGAGTTGCATCCAAAGAACACCATACCTACTGTGAAGCATGGGGGTGGAAACATCATGCTTTGGGGCTGCTTTTCTGCAAAGGGTCCAGGACGACTGATCTGTGTAAAGGAAATAATAAATGGGGCCATGTATTGTGAGATTTTGAGTGAAAACCTCCTTCCATCAGCAAGGGCATTGAAGATGAAACGTGGCTGGGTCTTTCAGCATGAAAATTATTCCAAACACACCGCCCGGGCAACGAAGGAGTGGCTTCGTAAGAAGCATTTCAAGGTCCTTGAGTGGCCTAGCCAGTCTCCAGATCTCAACCCCATAGAACATCTTTGGAGGGAGTTGAAAGTCCGTGTTGCCCAGCAACAGCCCCAAAACATCACTTGCTCTAGAGGAGATCTGCATGGAGGAATGGGCCAAAATACCAGCAACAGTGTGTGAAAACCTTGTGAAGACTTATAGAAAACATTTGACCTCTGTCATTGCCAACAAAGGGTATATAACAAAGTATTGAGATAAACTTTTGTTATTGACCAAATACTTATTTTCCACCATAATTTTCAAATAAATTCATTAAAAATCTTACAATGTGATTTTCTGGATTTTTTCCAAGTGTACATATGATGACAATTACAGGCCTCTCTCATATTTTTAAGTGGGAGAACTTGCACTGACTAAATACTTTTTTGCCCCACTGTATATATACACACACACCACCGTTCAAAAGTTTGGGGTCACTTCGAAATGTCCTTGTTTTTGAAAGAAAAGCATTTATTATAACATCAAATTGATAAGAAATATACTGTAGACATTGTTAATGTTGTAAGTGTCTATTGTAGCTGGAAATGGCAGATTTTTTATGGAAGGCATATAGAGGCCCATTGTCAGCAATCATTACTCCTGTATTCCAATGGTACATTGTGTTAGCTAATCCAAGTTTATAATTTTAAAAGCCTTTTGCAATTATGTTAGCACAGCTGAAAACTGTTGTCCGGATTAAAGAAGCAAAACAACGTGCCTTCTTTAGACTAGTTGAGTATCTGGAGCATCAGCATTTATGGGTCCGATTACAGGATCAACATTTCCAGAAACAAAGACCTTCTTCTGAAACTCGTCAGTCTATTCTTGTTCTGAGAAATGATGGCTATTCCATGAGAGAAATTGCCAAGAAACTGAAGATCTCATACAACGCTATGTACTACTCCCTTCACAGAACAGCGCTAACTGGCTCTAACTAGAATAGAAAGAGTAGTGGAAGGGCACAGTGCACAACTGAGCAAGAGAAGAAGTACATTAGAGTGTAGTTTGAGAAACAGACGCCTCACAAGTCCTCAACTGGCAGCTTCATTAAGTACCCGCAAAACACCAGACTCAACGTTATAAAGCTAACACAACGTGCCATTGGAACACAGGAGTGATGATTGCTGATAATGGGCCTCTGTACGCCTATGTAGATATTCCATTAAAACTCAGCTGTTTCCAGCTACAACAGTCATTTACAACATTAACAATGTCTACACTGTATTTCTGATCAATTTGATGTTATTTTAATGGACAAGAATGTGCTTTTCCTTCAAAAACAAGGACATTTCTAAGTGACCCCAAACTTTTGAACTGTAGTGTATGTATACACATACACACAAAAAGACACTACCAGTCAAAAGTTTGGACACACTTACTCATTCAAGGGTTTTTACTATTTTCTACATTGTAGAACAATAGTGAAGACCTCAAAACTATGAAATAACACATATGGAATCATGTCGTAATCACCCGACCTCAACCCAACTGAGATGGTTTGGGATGAGTTGGACTGCAGAGTGAAGGAAAAGCAGCCAACAAGTACTCAGCATATGTGGGAACTCCTTCAAGAATGTTGGAAAAGCATTCCAGGTGAATCTGGTTGAGAGAATTCCAAGAGTTTGCAAAGCCTTAGTCAAAGCAAAGGATGGCTATTTTGAAGAATCTCAAATATATTTGAGAACTTTTTGTTACTACGTGATTCCATATGTGTTATTTCATAGTTATGTCTTCACTATTATTAAACAATCTAGAAAATAGTAAAAAATAAAGTAAAACCCTTGAATGAGTAGGTGTGTCCAAACTTTTGACTGGTACTGTATATACACACACACGCACACATTCTTTTACGACTTATTCTGTGAGCACCCATCCTAATAAATAGTCACACGTTCAACATATAAAGAACAAAATCAACATATTTATATATCTAAGGAATGATTTCCTATCCAAATTCAATTACAATTTGGCCAAACCCCACCCTGTCAACCATGCTTTTAGTGATTCACATCTATACAGCAATTTGATTAAGAACTATCTTTCATTCTATCAAATTTGAGAGGCATGAGCGGAGAAATGGTTCATTAAAAAAATTAAAACTAAACATTAAAGTAGTAACAATGCTGTGGTCGGGAGGATGTGCTCAACCGTAACCCTATCTTTTCCTGTGTCGTATCAAGTCAGGCTTAAAAATCTGCTTTTTTGTTGTATCAAGTCAGGCTCAAGTCAGCTTTAGAGAACAGAACAGCCTATGGAGAAAGGGTGAGACCCCTTCAGTCTCTGACAGACAGAGGAAGACAGACAGCAAGTGAGGGGAGGGAGGGAACCTCTGTGCTGGACACAACCTACTGTAGGTACAGTGCCTTCAGAAAGTATTCACACCACTTTTTCTTTGTTAGAGTCTGAATTTAAAATGGATTACATTTAGATTTTTTTGGTCAATGGCATACATAAAATACTCCATAATGTCAAAGTGGAATTATGTTTTCCTGAATTCTTAGAAATTAAATAAATATGAAAAGCTGAAATGTCTTGAGTCAATAAGTATTCAACCCCTATGTTATGGCAAGCCTTCACCAGTTCAGAAGTCAAATGTGCTTAACAAGGCACTAAAGTATAACTGCAAACAAATTTGGCAAAGCAATTAACGGTTTATCTGGGGCAAATCCAATACAACACATTACTGAGTAACACTCCATATTTTCAAGCAGAGTGGTGGCTGCATCATGTTATGGGTATGTTTGTAATCGTTAAGGACTGGGGAGTTGTTCATGATAAAAAGAAACAGAATGGCACTAAGCACAAGCAAAATCCTAGAGAAAAACCTGGTTCAGTCTGCTTTCCACAATAACCTAAAACACAAGGCAAAATCTACACTGGAGTTGCTTACCAAGAAGACAGTGAATGTTCCTGAGTAGCAGAGTTACAGTTTTGACTTAAAGCTGCTTGAAAATCTATGGTGGCATGACTTGAAAATTGTTTAGTAATGATCAACAACCAATTTGACTGAGCTTGAACCATTTTGAAAAGGATAATGGGACAATGTTGCACAATCCAGGTTGCAAAGCTCTTAGAGACAGCTGTAATTGCTGCCAAAGGTGATTATAACATCTATTGACTCCGGGGTGTGAATACTTATGTAAATGAGATATTTCTGTATTTTCAATAAATTTGCAAAAATGTTAAGAACCTTTATTTCACTTTGTCATTATGAGGTTTTGTGTGTAGCTGGTTGAAAAATAAATGATATTCAATCCATTTTGAATTCAGGCTGTAACAACTAAATGTTGAATAAGTAAAAGGGTATGAATACTTTCTGAGGGCACTGTGTAGGGTGGTCTGATCTGTGTCGTAGTGGCTCTAGTCGGAGTCTGAGCTGTCAGCCGTGGGCTGTCTAAGAGCCTCCTCTAGGGGTGCCAGTGTGCCGTCCCTCCTCACCCCCATTGGTCTGATCAGCTGCTGCCTGTGGAGCACAAAAACAGACACAAACAACATCACAACTGGGTCGTATTCACTAGGCTACAAACTGAAACAGCCCGGGACTACCTGGACGTGTCCAATAAGAAACACTTGTTTTCATTTTCCATTTCAAAATTAATTCGACCCTGGTCTGGAGAACCGTGTTTGATGGTGATTAGAAACCACAGTTGGGCTCAACTTGAATTGAAGGCAGTAATTCAGGAAGTAAACAAAAATTAGAATTCAATAAATGAAAGAAGGTCATTTATTTTCAATGACTTCTCAATAAACTGAAAAGTAGAAGCAATTTCAAAACATTTTACATTTTAAATTCAAATCACTTCCTGAATTTACTATATTCTATTAAAATTGAGCACAGCCTGTTAGAAACAAGAATATTACTTTGTGATATTCACAACAGTTTGGAAATCACAGCAGGAGAAAACAAATGTTCACCAACAAAGACTAGGGGGAGTGCAGAGGAAAACAAACATGTTACAAACCAGAAGATGTCTCAGTCACTCAAGGCTGAGAAGAGGATGCACCCCAGAAGGATGCTTGTCAAGCAGTAGAAGGGCGCATTTGCCGATGTACTGTTAGCTTATAATGTTTACTTTGCTACCGGTAGAAATGTAGTAAAGTTGGCTAAACATAGTGGTAAGTAGAACTAATATAATTTTTTCTCCAACCAGCATAGGCCTACCAAGCGAAGTTAGCTAACATTATCCCATTTCAATGTTTTTAAGAGTGTTTAATCACAAATTGTCTATCTAGCTAATAACTGATCATGTCAATATGGCTAGTTAACATGCTAACTTTCAGGGGATAAACTAGATGTCTATTTTAGCTTGCCATCTATAGTGGTGCTGACAGTAGTCTTGACTGACAACTACCAGGATGAGGACTTGTCGATGTCAAGGTCTTTCCGAAAGGTCAGATCTCTTATAAAACAAGCTAAATGGCACGTTTGCTTAGCTAGCGAGCTCCATGCCAAATGGATAGGCTACCCTCACGTATCTGAAAAATAATTGATCAATTGATGTTTACTGATCATGAAGAGCATTCAGTTACTTGCTGTATAAATGATGGGAGAGATACATGTGGAATAATAGAAAATGCGTAGTTCTGACTGTGCTCTTCAAGAGGTGTTGATATTAAAACCAAACCGTTATAACATTTATTTAAAAATCTCTTAAAAACGGCATGCAGTGGTCAATGGTTTTAGCGGAGCTGGGGGTCTCCTTGCCCCACAGCAGCCAAACCGAACACTCTACACTGTATTGTAACGTTTTATTGATAACAACCTGTAATGGAACCGAACAAGAAGCATATAGAACATTTGTTATTTAAGCAGATGCTTAGTCCCAGTGTATGGATTCAGAAATCTTCCCCTTCAGCATTTGACACAATAGTGTACAACGCCCACATGTTTCATTTGGTAGACAAATCTGTTGCTGCCACAATCCACATGCGCTGCTTTGAACCTCAAAACCCTTTGTGTCATGCATTCTACACCTTCTAAAGAGGACCGTTGTTGAGTGGTGGTGGCACTTCTTTTTTTTCTTACATCTGGCGCTCAAGAACCCTGGCTGACGACCCGTCCCCCCCTTCATTCACTCAAACACATGTGAACACACACACAAACTCTTATTGTTGGTCATCTCCCCTTCCACGCTCTCCTCTCCTCTGTGGGTCAGTTTAATTACAGGATCAGTGCTCTGTGTAATCTCCTCAAAGCCACACCAGGCCCTCTATCCTAATCCAATTATATCTGCACTGTGTGCCACCAGCTCCCTCTCAGATGTGTTATCACAGAATTAGCCAATCAAAGTCTTAAAACCATGGCTACATTTGCATTCATTTGCACAATTCAAACACAAATTAACATATAACTCCTCATTCCTGGTTCCTTCCCCCAAAAAACAGAGTAAAGCTCTGGAGGAGGACTATGATAAAGAAGACTTGGAGGTGAGCCATGTAATATGATTGTGCGGTATGAATACGGCACAAAGGAAATTTGAAGATCTTATCTCATGTCCTTTCAGTGGAAAGCACTAAATCATTTGTTTTATTTTTTAAAAAAGATACGTAAACTGGGGTGAGTTCTGACGACTACGCACAACCCTGTTTCACGGTGCCACATCCTCTATCTAATGTGTAATGAAACCATCAACAATAACCAAGACCAAAAAATATTAGAAACACTTGCTCTTTCCGTGACATAGACTGACCAGGTGAATGCTATGTTAAATCACCTGTCAAATCCACTTCAATCAATGTAGATGAAGGGGAGGAAACAGGTGAAAGAAGGATTTTTAGTGAGACATTGATTGTGTACTGTATATGGCAGGCTATGGCGGAAAGATGGCAGGTTGACGGTTATGGGGTCAGTGTTGTTGAAAGATACATTTTTTGAGGTTTAGCCTCCTTCAGGACACTTCAGTATCTCCAGACAGAGAGTGCCATTCAGCCATCCATCCACCTGTCCCAAGCCAATCCCAATCACATCAACCAGAGATGGGCTTTATAAAGATATAATAAGTTCTAACAGGGTGAAAAACAAGATAATGAGAGAGGAGAAAGAAAAAGAGAAGAGAAACACTTCTACATTGTAGTCCGTTCTACCAATTAATCCCATGGTGCATCGTGTCCTGTTCCCCACTCTGCAGGATCTGAGGACCCAGGCAATCAGATATGGTTTGTGTAGGGGGTCAGATTCAGAGCATGTGCTAATTGGAGGAGCAGGTAAGCTGCGAGGGGAAGCACATTCTTGCAGGGCCCTGAGCCATCTCCTGAGAGCCCATCGTGGCATGTTGGATAGGAAAGGCAGCAGCTGGTGACTGTGGTTGCAGCAGCTGGTGACTGTGGTTGCATCACAAATGGCACCCTATTCCCTATATAGTCCCAGCTCTGGTGAAAAGTACTGCACTATGTAGGGAATAGGGTGCCATTTGGGATAAAACCTGTGTCATCACCCTCTCCCTTTTGACATGTCTACTTGACACTGACCGACACAGCAGAATAGAGAGCTGGAGGGATACAGGAGGAGGAGGATCTGGCTTCAGAGGAAAGGAATCAACCTCTTGTAGACAGGCACACGCGTCTCATTACGACTCTGTGGCTGAACAATGACAACGTCAGCTTTTCTTGTGTATGTAAACATAGTCACCCCTCCACCCCAAAACCAATGCCTCTTCTTTCTAATTGTGCCTATGTCTCAGTCCTACTCCCCTGTCAGTTAGCGTACAATGTTTGGCTCGTGGGCTGAATGAAGAGAAAGGTGAATAAAGGGAAGTAGACATGTTATTAAAAACCCTGACATAAAGTACCACATAAAGGAGTAGAAAGGAGCCGAGGGCTTCCGACCCCACTGTGTGGGCCAATTAGGACGCTAATTAATGGCGTTCTGGTAATGATGCAGCAGCGGCACGCCAACAGCGGCAGCTTCCATTGACTCCAGCTGAATGCAGCGGCAGCCGAGGTGGTATGGCCGGGGCCTAATTGAGCACCGGGGCTAACGGCAGGAGATTCTTCCTCAAATGAACTGGTTGGCAGGGAGCACGCTCAGTGTCACTCAGCCTCGCATCCACATCATTCTCTTGAGTAGCGCTAGGTTCTGCTTGCTAAGGAAAGGCCAGTATGAATGAAGACAGCAGACGTTCAGGGGGACAAATAATAAGCCATAGGGAATCATTCAAACAGGATACAAAGCTATATAATTCAGAAAGGTTAATAATCTGGCATTGAGGGTTACAATGAATAGAAACACTGCTGGCAAACACAGTTGTTGTTGCATTCATACATGATGAGGCTGTGTGGTGGTTGGTTTACCTTGACAACTTGTCAAACATGTTGACCAATTTCTGGGCCTCGTACTCTTTCTGCTCCTCAGTCATGTCTTCGATGGGGTTAGGCATGGGCTCCTCCACGTGACCCGTGATGGGGTTGATGCTGAGACAGACAGAGATAGGACAGAGAGAAGACGTAATGTGTGTAACATTTATTTAACTAGGGAAGTCAGTTAAGAACAAATTCTTATTTACAATGACAGCCTAATAATGATGGTGAAAATGACCCAATGCTTGACTGTCCTGAATGTTTGGCTAGAACGCAGGGCTGTTCAATTCTGGAAGGCCAAAACACTTCTGTTTTTTGTTAATACCTGGTAGATAATGGCACTCACCTGGTGTCCCAGGTCTGAATTAAGTCCCTTTTAAGAAGGAGAGGGTGAAAGCCAGAAGTGTTTCGGCACTCCAGAACCAACATAGAACAGCCCTGGCCACTAGAGTGGCACTTAAGTGGTGTCACGTAAAAGTGATTGATGAAACACCCCTTGGCCCAATGGATTCTGTTGTAGTTAAATAAATGTTGTGGCACTCCCATGATACACCCTAAAGCAAACACAACATTTAATCCAAACATTTAGAAATTCAAAGCAAGGCATGTGTGTCTATGGTCATGTATTCAAAGCTTCTGCCTACTCACAAAGGTTTAGCCGATTTGTACTCTTCGGTGTCCGAGTCTTCGTCGTCTGAGTACAGAGTCTCTCCTCGCCCCCCTGCCAGCAGGCCTCGAGCCACCAGGAGTCCTGCTGCATTACCATACCCAGTGTACTTCAACAGGTGGTCCACTGGAGGATTAGAGGGGGAGAAATCAGTACAACACCATGGACAACTGTACTTTATGTAGGGATGGGGGTTTGAAATCATTTCACTATTCGAATAGTGTCATACATTTTTGTTGGATATTCGAAAAACCGCTTAAAGACAGACATAACAAGGATAATTTTGGTATTTGATTTAGATTTTAGACCCCTTGAAGCCTTACTGACATTAGCCCATAGAAACACATTCACTACATGGAACAACAGAACAAAATTCCTTTTGATTTTTTGGGGTTGGACTGAAGTGTCTGTGGATTCAGACCCCTCACATTTTTCCATTTTTTTTGCCTTACAGCCTTATTCTAAAACAGATTAAATAAATAAAAATTCCCCTAAAACTTTTTGCCAGTTAAAACAAATATATATATTTTTTAAATACTGTATTTATATAAGTATTCAGATCCTTTGCAATGAGACTCGAAATTGAGCTCAGGTGCATCCTGTTTCTATTGATTATCCTTGATGTTTCTACAACTTGATTGGAGTCCACCTGTGGTAAATTCAATTGATTGGACATAATTTGGAAAGGCACACAACTGTTTACAGAAGGTCCCACAGTTGACGGTTTTGCTCTGGCAAGCACTAAGCCACGAGGTTGAAGGACTTGTACGTAGTGCTCCAGGACAGGAAAGTGTCGAGGCACAGATCTGGGGAAGCGTACAAAAACATTTATGCAGCATTCAAGGTCCCCAAGAACACAGTGGTCTCCATCATTCTTAAATGGAAGAAGTTTAGAAACACCAAGACTTCCTAGAGCTGGCTGCCCGGCCAAACTGAGCAATCAGCGGAGAAGGGCCTTAGTCAGGGAGGTGACCAAGAACCCAATGATCACTGACAGAGCTTCAGAGTTCTTCTGTGGAGATGGGAGAACCTTCCAGAAGGACAGAAATCTCTGCAACCCACCACCAAATGTAGCGGCCAGATGGAAGCCACTTTCAGTAAAAGGCACGACAGACCACTTGGAGTTTGCCAAAAGGCACCTAAAGGACTCTCGGACCATGAGAAAAAATATTCTCTGGTCTGATGAAACCAAGATTGAACTCTTTGGCCTGAATGCCAAGCATCACGTCTGGAGGAAACTTGGCACCATCCCTAAGGTGAAGCATAGTGGTGGCATCATCATCATATTGTAGGGATGTTTTTCAGCATCAGGGACACTAGTCAGGAACGAGAAAAGATGAACAGAGTAAAGTACAGACAGAGATCCTTGATGAAAACCTGCTCCAGAGCACTCAGGATCTCAGACTGGGGCAAAGGTTCACATTCCAATAGGAAAATGACCCTAAGCACACAGCCAAGACAACACAGGAGTGGCTTCGGGACAAGTCTCTGAATATCCTTGAGTGGCCCTGCCAGAGTCCGGACTTGAATCTGATCAAACATCTCTGGAAAGACCTGAACTAGCTGTGCAGTGACAATCCCCATCCAACCTGACAGAGCTTGAGAGGATCTGCAGAGAAGAATGGGAGACACTCCCCAAATATAGGTGTGCCAAGCTTGTAGTGTCATACCCAAGAAGACTCAAGGCTGAAATCACTGCCAAAGGGACTTCAACAAAAAGAAAAGGATCTGCATACATATGCAAATGTGATATGAGTTTTGAATACATTTGCAAAAAAATAGAAAAATCTGTTTTTGCTTTGTCATTATGGGATATTGTGTGTAGATTGAGCTGGGGGAAAAAACAATCTAATCCATTTTAGAATAAGGCTGTAACATAACATAATCAAAGGGTCTGAATAATTTTTGAATTGCCTGTACATCTGAGAGATAAGAAAGATCAGGAAAAATGTTATTAATTATAGTTTTTTTTGTTACATATCTGTAACCCCTTATTTCTGGCACTAAACAGTCTCCACAGTATCAGTCAAAAGTTAGAACACCTACTCATTCAAGGGGTTTTCTTTATTTTTACATTGTAGAATAATGTTGAAGACATTAAAACAATATAAAAACATATGGAATAATGTAGTAACCAAAAAATATTGGATTAGATTTGAGATTATTCAAAGTAGCCACTCGTTGCCTTGACAGTTTTGCACACTCTTGGCATTCTCTCAACCAGCTTCACCTGGAACACTTTTCCAACCGTTTTGAAGGAGTTCCCACATATGCTGTGCACTTGTTGGCTGCTTTTCCTTTACTCTGCGGTCCAACTCATCCCAAACCATCTCAATTGGGTTGAGGTCGGGTGATTGTGGAGGTCAGGTCATCTGATACAGCACTCCATCCCTCTCCTTCTTGGTCAAATAGCCCTTATTGGGTCATTGTCCTGTTGAAAATCAAATGAGAGTGGGACTAAGCACAAACCAGATGGAATGGCATCTTGCTGCAGAATGCTGTGGTAGCAATGCTGGTTAAGTGTGAATTGAATTCGAAATAAATCACAGACAATGTCACCAGCAAAGCACCTCTACACAAGCACTCCTCCATGCTTCACGGTGGGAACCACACATGGAGATCATCCATTCACCTACTCTGCGTCTCACAAAGAGACAGCGGTTCGAACCAAAAATCTAGAATTTTGACTCCAGACCAAAAGGACAGATTTCCACCGGTCTAATGTCCATTGCTCGTGTTTCTTGGGCCAAGCAAGTCACTTCTTCTTATTGATGTCCTTTAGTAGTGGTTTCTTTGCAGCAATTCGACCATGAAGGCCTGATTCACACAGTCTCCTCTGAACAGTTGGTGTTGAGATGTGTCTGTTACTTGAACTCTGTAAAGCATTTATTTGGGCTGCAATTTCTGAGGCTGGACACTCTCATGAACTTATCCTCTGCAGCAGAGGTAACTCTGGGTCTTCCTTTCCTGTGGCGGTCCTCATGAGAGCCAGTTTCATCATAGCACTTGATGGTTTTTGCAACTGCACTTGAAGAAACACAAAGTTCTTGAAATTTTCCGTATTGACTGACCTTCATGTCTTAAAGTAATGATGGACTGTCATTTCTCTGCTTATTTGTGCACGACCGGCTCAAAATCGGTTAATTTGAAATTGTGTTTTTTTTTAACATTGGATAAAAGTAGAGACTCAGAGCTACAAAATGGTATATCATACATAGAGGTCGACCGATTAATCGGAATGGCCAATTAATTAAGTTTTCATAAGAATCGGAAATCTGTTTTTTTGGACACCGATTTTGCCGATTTGTCTTTTTCTTTTACACCTTTATTTAACTAGGCAAGTCAGTTAAGAACACAATCTTATTTTCAATGACGGCCTAGGAACGGTGGGTCAACTGCCTTGTTCAGGGGCAGAACGACAGATTTTTACCTTGTCAGCTCTGGGATTCAATCTTGCAACATTACGGTTAACTAGTCCAACGCTCTAACCACCTGCCTCTCATTGCACTCCACGAGGAGCCTGCCTGTTACGCAAATGCAGTAGAAACCAAGGTAAGTTGCTAGCTAGCATTAAACATCATAATCACTAGTTAACTACACATGGTTGATGATATTACTAGTTTATCTAGCGTGTCCTGCATTGCATATAATCGATGCAATGCTGGGGGATGATTTAACAAAAGCGCATTTGCGAAAAAGCACAATCGTTGCACAACTGTACCTAACCATAAACACCAATGCCTTTCTTAAAATCAATACACAGAAGTATATTTTTTTTAAACCTGCATATTTAGCTAAAAGAAATCCAGGTTAGTAGGCCATATTAACCAGGTGAAATTGTGTCACTTCTCTTGCGTTCATTGCACGCAGTCAGGGTATATGCAACAGTTTGGGCCGCCTGGCCCTAATGGCTGGTGTAACCGATGTCAAATGGCTAGCTAGTTAGCGGGGTGCGCGCTAATAGCGTTTCAAACGTCACTCGCTCTGAGACTTGGACTAGTTATTCCCCTTGCTCTGCAAGGGCCGCGGCTTTTGTGGAGCGATGCGTAACGCTGCTTCGAGTGTGGCTGTTGTCGATGTGTTCCTGGTTCGAGCCCAGGTAGGCGCGAGGAGAGGGACAGAAGCTATACTGTTACACTGGCAATACTAAAGTGCCTATAAGGACATCCAATAGTCAAAGGTTAATGAAATACAAATGGTATAGAGAGAAATAATCCTATAAATACTATATTAAATCCAACCTAAAACCTCTTACCTTGGAATATTGAAGTCTCATGTTAAAAGGAACCACCAACTTTCATATGTTCTCATGTTCTGAGCAAGGAACTCATGGCACATATTGCACTTTTACTTCTCCAACACTTTGTTTTTGCATTATTTAAACCAAATTGAACATGTTTCATAATTTATTTGAGGCTAAATGGATTTTTATTGATGTATTATATTAAGCTAAAATAAGTGTTCATTCAGTATTGTTGTAATTGTCATTATTACAAATAAATGAATCGGTATCGGCTTTTCTTTGGCCCTCCAATAATCGGTATCGGCGTTGAAAAATCATAATTGGTCGACCTCTAATCATACACTACAGTTGAGGAACAATGGGAAAGTTATTCTGCTTTGAAAGTTGATTAACTTTTAAATTCACTTTTGAGAAAATGGCCTTTGAATGTTTTGGTCCTACTATTGGAGAACCCTTCTTTGGCTACACCCATTTAGCATCATTCACACCCTCTTAAGCTTTTCCCCCACTCATCTCTTTAAGGGTGGATCCGAATGTACTAACAACAGCAGTCAAGCATCCAAGCTAACTTGCTAGTTACTTCCAGACATCTAAGTGAGAGAGAACAGCTCACTGAACATTATTCACCCTAGCAGAGCTGGTTAGGCTGTTATGTTTTCCAGAGTGTTGGTGACTACAACTGTGCTGTCAGATTGTCCGTTCTTCAGACCGTTTCGCGTTGATCCGGACATTCTGACCTCACAACAGAGGTCGAGCACCCAAGCGAACTGGCTAACATTGGCTAGCTTGCGAGCTACTTCCAGACACATCACGAGAGAACACCCCACTCTGACCATTTTACTCGCCCTAGCAGAGCTGGTTAGGCTGTTTTCATGTTATCCAGAGCACTGGTGACCGTCACTGTGCTGCTGGCAACAATTTAACTACACTTTTTTGCTGACGTTTACTGACACCGGCCAATTTCAACGGGTGTTGAGCATTTGTAAATTCATCAGATATTCAACACTCTCTGCCACACTCAAGACTAGAGTGCTCTGAAATTGGAGTAGATGGCCAGACTGAATTTACGAACACACCCGAAATAGTTACTTGCATAGTGAAGTCTTTTATTAAGACGTGTAGCTAGAAAGCTAGCTTGGTAAACAATTAACCATAATCCCTACTCATGACGTTATTACCCTGCATGAATCTGCAGGTAGCTAACCAACCAGGTTCAATGTTAGTTAGCTAACATTAGTCTATAGCTAGCTAAGTAAATGGCTCTGAGATATGAATAATAAGGTCATACACATAACATTAGCTAGCTATCTAGCCAGCCAGCTAACATTACATAGCTAGCTAGGTAAACAATGAACCCTAATCGCAACTCATGGCGTCACTACCCTGCATGAATCTGTAGGTAGCTAACCAACCAGGTTCAATGTTAGCTAGCTAACATTAGGCTATAGCTAGCCAGAAAAATGTCTGTTAAAATTAGAAACGTGTAATGTCTGAAAACGTAGCTAGCTAGACTATCTTATCATTCATGGTTGGACGCGTCTCCTGTCAGATGCCATCGTTGCCCTTCGTTTTAAGATGTAATCCGGAGACAGGCATTGTCTCCATCTCCTTAGCTATCATACTCAAATTCCACTGACTTCAGTCCTCCAGAAAGTGGTGAGCAACACTTATGCAGTTTTAATACAAGATACACATTTTTTTTTTAAAGCCGTGTTAGACAGGATTACCTAGACATACTGACCAGCTCAAATAGATAAAAGCATGCTATATGGCAGATCAATCCAAACACATCTCTCGGCATGTCCAGCCCACTCATCTCAGCCAATCATGGCTAGTGGGAAGGTTGCTCACTTTTTCTTTGGCTAAACCAACTAGGCTCGTAAATTAACAAATTTATTAGTATTTACAGATGGCATACGTGTTTGTTATTAAGGCCCATGAAAGTTCACAATTTCGAAAAGGCATTTATGGCAAAAAAAATGCATTTTGATAAAAATAAAAACATTTAACGTTCATACAACTCTCCTGTTAAATAGTGACCCACGACATATACATAGTTTCCTGAAACGGATCACATTTGAGCTGTTCTTGCCATAATATGGACTTGGTCTTTTACCAAATAGTTATATCTCCTGTATACACCCCTACCTTGTCACAACACAACTGATTGGTTCAAATGCATTAAGGAAAGAAATTCCACAAATTAACAAGGCACATCTGTTAATTGAAATGCATTCCAGGTGACCTTATGAAGCTGCTTGAAAGAATGTCAAGAGTGTGCAAAGCTGTCAAAGGCAAAGGGTGGCTACTTTGAACAATCTCAAATATATTTGGATTTGTTTAACACTTTTTTGGTTACTACATGATTCCATGTGATATTTCATAGTTTTGATGTCTTCACTATTATTCTACAATGTAGAAAATAGTAAAAATAAAGAAAACCCTTTAATGAGTAAGTGTGTCCAAACTTTTGACTGGTACTGTATACTTCCATTCATTTTTTTCAACTGGTACCAGGGGACATTCAGATGAGGCCTGTAGGCGTCCTAGAGCATAACAACTGACATGTACGTCTCACCTTCCCATAGAGTCATCATAATAGTTTATAGGCCAAACCGTTCGGACCCTACATACAATTTTGTGAGAAGACCAATTTGTGGGATGTCCATGGTCTGACAGACACCGCATCAGATATAAAAACATAAACATCTCTAGCTTAAACTGACAGATTTGCATTTTTTTTTATTATGCTAATTATATTTCCACAGGGGCACAGACATCAAACTTGGGGGGTGAAGAAGATATTTTTAGCCAGGATAGCCAGCTATAGCTAGCCAGGATAGCCAGCTATAGCTAGCCAGGATAGCCAGCTATCGCTAGCCAGGATGGCCAACTATCGCTAGCCAGGATGGCCAACTATCGCTAGCCAGGATAGCCAACTATCGCTAGCCAGGATAGCCAACTATCGCTAGCCAGGATAATTGAGGCCACATGCTGCACTTTCTCCGCCACCCCATTCAGTTAAAACAACAGTTGGTTAATTGTTGTAGCCTAGTCCTTCTCATTTTTGCAAAACTTTTAATTCTGTTATTTTATTCCATCATGCATTGCATTAAGTGAACCGTCACTCCACTTGCTACGCATTAAGCATCTTTGCCGCTTTGATTGGCCAACATAAACAACAAGCTACACATTTACGGTGTGCAAGTCCTAAAAATATAAATTATTAATTTTAAAATGTCATGGTATATCCCTGTATGTAAAATGAATATTTTAATTTAGAAAAAACATTTTCAGTGGTAAAATGGGTAAATCATAATTATATATTCTTTATTCTGCAAAAATGAACACACACAAGTATTCGAATACTAACGTCCGTTCGGCTATTCGAATAACCATGCACATCCCTATCATACAGACTTCCCAGTGTCTCTCTCTCTCACCACTCTCTTTGCAGAGGACGAAGAGGAACTCTGCAGCGCTCTGCTTCACGCCCATGTCCACGTGGGTCATGAGGCGCACCAGCTTGTTCCTAACGGTGGACCCTATCTCCGGCCTGACCTTGACCTCCTTCAGCGGGGGCAGCACCTGGAGACAAATACAGCCAACGGGGGCAGAGTCACAGTGAAAATTAACACTGTAGTATACTAGACTAGTGAACTGAGTGATCAGGCCAGCTAATGATCCATCTGCCACTGCTGGAGGATATGTTAGAAGAAAAGTAATCTAGACAGATTTTATAAGATGATGTTGTAAAATATGTGAAATAAATACACAGAACAAAAATAGAAATGCAACAATTTCACTGAGCTACAGTTCATATAAGGATATCAATTAATTGAAATAAATTCATTAGGCCCTAATCTATGGATTTCACATGACTGGGAATACAGATATGCATCTGTTGGTCACATATACCTTTAAAAAAAAGGTAGGGACATGGATCAGGAAACCAGTCAGTATCTGGTGTGACCAACATTTGCCTCATGCAGCGCGACACATCTCTTTCGCATAAAGTTGATCAGTCTGTTGATTGTGGCCCATGGAATGTTGTCACATTTCTCTTCAAAGGCTGTGCGAAGTTGCTGGATATTGGAGGGAACTGGAACACGATGTCATGCACGTCAATCCAGAGCATCCCAAACAGGCTCAATGGGTGATATGTCTGATGAATATGCAGGCCATGGAAGAACTAGGACATTTACAGTTTCCAGGAATTATGTACAGATCCTTGTGACATGGGGCTGTGCATTATCATACTGAAATACTGTATGAGGTGATGGCAGTAGATGAATGGCACGACAATGGCCTCAGGCTCTTGTATCGCTGTGCATTCAATTTGCCTTTGATAAAATGCAATTGTGTTAGTTGTCCATAGCTTATGCCTGCCCATACTATAACCCCACCTCCACCGTGGGGCGCTCTCTGTTCACAATATTGATATCAGCAAACAGCTCGCCCACATGACACCAAACACACCGTCTACCATCTGCCCGGTACAGTTGAAAACGGGATTCATCCAAGAAAAGCACACTTCACCAGCATGCCAGTGGCCATTGAAGGTGAGCATTTGTTGCCCACTGTAGTCAGTTACGATGCCAAACTACAGTCAGGTCAAGAACCTGGTGAGGACGACGAGCAGACAGATGAGCTTCCCTGAGACAGTTTCTGAAAGTTTGTGCAGAAATTATTCGGTTGTGCAAACCCACTTTTTAATCAGCTGTCCGGGTGGCTGGTCTCAGACGATCCCGCAGGTGAAGAAGCCGGATGTGGAGGTCCTGGCCTGGCTTGGTTATACGTGGTCTGCGGATGTGAGGTTGGACGTACTGCCAAATTCTATAATACCGCTATTCCCAAACTGGGGTATGCGCAATGCCGTCGGGGGTATGCCAAATAAAAATGTGATTCACATTTTAAAATAGTCCATTTCGATTTTCCAATGGGCCTATACATTTAAGTGATGTTTTTTTTGTTCTCCAGCAGCCACGTTTCATTGACAAAAATAAAATGAAACCATATAGTGTTCAGCGAAATAACAACAATGTCAAATACAGGTAGCCTAGTCAAATAATTAACATCCAATCACAGTAACCGTTACTTTCTCGCAGGAAATCCCCTAACTGTAAGTATGTAGCCAAACGGAGCTGTTGCTCATTCCGTTTGCTCGAAAATAGAGAAAAAAAAGTAAGGCACACGTCCATAGAGACACATACCAGCTCTACTGGTAGTACTGCTACTACAAGCAGTACTACACCTGTCGACGACACAAGTTGTTCTGCTTCCACGAGCACATCCAATGCTAGAATCAGTAATTCTACATTTGTTGTTAGCCCAGCTAGCATCGACACTGACAGTTGTGATTCTGACGCAGCCGAAGAGCTACTGCCCCCTTACCCGGGAAAGCACTGAACAACAGACAGGGACATTGGACCATCGAAGAGGCACAAATATAATGAGAACGACATTGATTTGGGGTTCACTTATATTAGGAGTAGTGCCTTGCCTCAGCCCCAGTGTGTTATATGTGCAAAAGTATTATCTCACAACTCAATGACATCTTCACTCTTGCACAGACATTTAGAAGCAAAACATGTCAATTTGAAAAATAAGCCACGAGTTTGAGCGAGAATTAAGACGACTATCGAGTAGTAAGACATGTATAAAAGCAACACATACCATTAATAAGAAGGGGCTAGAAGCATCGTTTTGGTTAGCTACTGAGTTGCTATGACAGGCAAGCCCCATACTATTGTGAAGGACTTAATTCTTCCTGCTGCCGCGAATATGGCTGGGACAATGCTGGGGGAAAAGGCACAAAAAAAAACCTATACAGACAATGACTTCATCAAACAACACTGTTTCACAGCACATCAGTGACATGACAGGAGATGTTTTAAAACAATTACTGCTTTGCATACAAGCCAGTGAATTCTATGCGTTACAGCTGGATGAGTCAACAGACGTGGCGGGCCTGGCACGGCTCCTGGTACAGTTGAAGTCGGAAGTTTACATACACCTTAGCCAAATACATTTAAGCTCAGTTTTTCCACAATTCCTGACATTTAATCCTACAAATTCCCTGTCTTAGGTCAGTTAGGATCACCACTTTATTTTAAGAATGTGAAATGTCAGAATAATAGTAGAGAATTATTTCTTTCAGCTTTTATTTCTTTCATCACACTCCCAGTGGGTCAGAAGTTTACACACACTCAATTAGTATTTGGTAGCATTGCCTTTGAATTGTTTAACTTGGGCCAAACGTTTTGGGTAGCCTTCCACAATAAGTTGGGTGAATTTTGTCCCATTCCTCCTGACAGAGCTGGTGTAACTGAGTCAGGTTTGTAGGTCTCCTTGCTCCAGCTTTAACTTCCTGACTGATGTCTTGAGATGTTGCTTGAATATATCCACATAATTGTCTATTTTGTGAAGTGCACCAGTTCCTCCTGCAGCAAAGCTCCCCCACAACATGATGCTGCCACCCCTGTGCTTCAAGGTTGGGATGGTGTTCTGCGTCTTGCAAGTCTCCCCCTTTTTCCTCAAAACATAACGATGGTCATTATGGCCAAACAGTTCTATTTTTATTTCATCAGACCAGAGGACATTTATCCAAAAAGTACAATCTTTGTCCCCATGTGCAGTTGCAAACCGTACTCTGGATTTTTATGGCGGTTTTGGAACAGTGGCTTCTTCCTTGCTGAGTGGCCTTTCAGGTTGTCGATATGGGACTCGTTTTACTGTGGAAAAATATACTTTTGTACCTGTTTCCTCCAGCATCTTCACAAGGTCCTTTGCTGTTGTTCTGGGATTGATTTGCACTTTTCCCACCAAAGTACATTAATTTCTAGGAGACAGAATGTGTCTCCTTCCTGAGCGGTATGACGGCTGCGTGGTCCTATGGTGTTTATACTTGCGTTCTATTGTTTGTACAGATGAACGTGGTACCTTCAGGCGTTTGGAAATTGCTACCAAGGATGAACCTGACTTGTGAAGGTCTACAATTTATTTTCTGAGGTCTTGGCTGATTTCTTTTGATTTTCCCATGATGTCAAGCAAAGAGGCACTGAGTTTGAAGGTAGGCCTTGAAATACATCCACAGGTACACCTCCAATTGACTCACATTATGTCAATTAGCCTATCAGAAGCTTTTAAAGCCATGACATTTTCTGAAATGTTCCAAGCTGTTTAACCTGTTGAAGCTATGGGGGTGCTATCTCATTATTGGATAAAAAAACGTGCCCGTTTTAAGCGCAATATTTTGTCACAAAAAGATGCTCGACTATGCATATAATTGACAGCTTTGGAAAGAAAACACTGACGTTTCGAAAACGGCAAAGATATTATCTGTGAGTGCCACAGAACTGATGCTACAGGCGAAACCAAGATGACACTTCAAACAGGAAATGAGCAGAATTTGAGGCTCCGTTTTCCAATGTCTCCTTATATGGCTGTGAATGCGCCCTGAACGAGCCTACACGTTCTGCCGTTTGCCCAAGGTGTCTGCAGCATTGTGACGTATTTGTAGGCATATCATTGGAAGATTGGCCATAAGAGACTACATTTACCAGGTGTCCGCCCGGTGTCCTTTGTCAAAATTGCTGCGTAATCTCCAAGCTGCACTCATTCATCCATGTGATTCAGGGGAGAGAGGAGACTTCCACGAACGATATATCATCGAAGAGATATGTGAAAAACACCTTGAGGATTGATTCTAAACAACGTTTACCATGTTTCAGTCGATATTATGGAGTTAATTTGGAAAAATGTTTGGCGTTTTGATGACTGAATTTCCATTTTTTTTGGTAGCCAAACGTGACGCAGAAAACGGAGCGATTTCTCCTAAACAAATAATATTTCAGGAAAAACTGAACATTTGCTATCTAACTGTGAGTCTCCTCATTGAAAACATCCGAAGTTCTTCAAAAGTAAATTATTTTATTTGAATGCTTTTCTGGTTTTTGTGAAAATGTTGCCTGCTGAATGCTAACGCTAAATGCTATGCTAGTTATCAATACTGTTACACAAATGCTTGTTTTGCTATGATTGAGAAGCATATTTTGAAAATCTGAGATGACAGTGTTGTTAACAAAAGGCTAAGCTTGAGAGCTAGCATATTGATTTCATTTAATTTGCGATTTTCATGAATAGTTAACGTTGCGTTATGGTAATAAGCTTGAGGCTGTAGTCACGATCCCGGATCCGGGATGGCTCGACGCAAGAAGTTAAAGGCACAGTCAACTTAGTGTATGTAAACTTCTGATCCACTGGAATTGTGATACAGTGAATTATAAATGAAATAATCTGTCTGTAAACAATTGTTGGAAAAATTACTTGTGTCATGCACAAAGTAGATGTTCTTACCGACTTGCCAAAACTATAGTTTGTTAACAAGAAATGTGGAGTGGTAGAAAAACTTGTTTTAATGACTCCAACCTAAGTGTATGTAAACTTCCGACTTCAACTGTACCTATGTGAGAGTGGATTCTCAGCCCTCACTAGCATGAAAATGAAATACAGGCACAGACTGTGTGTGGAAAATGATTTAAGGCTGAGACTCTTTCCAGTACAACATTGCAGAGTTATGTGCACCCTTTCAAGTACACCCTTCTATTTAACCTGTAGTGAGTTATTCACAATTTCTGATGAACAAATAATGTTTTATATATAAGATGGCTAAATAAAGAGCAAAATTATTGATTATTATTATTTGTGCCCTGGTCCTTTAAGAGCTCCTTGTCACTTCCCCCGAGCCGGGTTGTGACAAAAATTCACACTCATTCTTATGTTTAATAAAGGTATCGTGTGTGTGTGGCAGACTTACAATGATGGCAATAAAAAAAACATTTGAGAGTGCGATGGAGGTTGTATGTTTGAAGGGGTACGGGACTATAAAAAGTTTGGGAACCACTGCTATAAAACAACGTTGGAGGCGGCTTATGGATGGTAGAGAAATGACATTACATTCTCTGGCAACAGCTCTGTTGGACATTCCTTCAGTCACCATGCCAATTGCACACTCCCTCAACTTTAGACATCTATGGCATTGAGTTGTGTGACTAAAGTGCACATTTTAGAGTGTCCTTTTATTGCCCTTAGCACAAGGTGCACCTGTGTAATGATCATGCTGTTTCTTGATAGCTTCTTGATATGCTACACCTGTCAGGTGGATGGATTATCTTGGCAAAGGAGAGGTGCTCAATAACAGGCATGTACACAAATTTGTGCAAAATATCTGAGAGAAATATGCTTTTTGTGTGTATGGAACATTTCTGGGATCTTTTATTTCAGCTCATGAAACATGGAACCAACACTTTACATGTTGCATTTAGATTTTTGTTCTGTATATATGTAATGTCATTTCCTCCGCATACACATCACAGACAAACTGAATTGGTCCACTCACACAGACAGCATCGTGAAGAAGGCGCAGCAGCGCCTCTTCAACCTCAGGAGGCTGAAGAAATTTCGGCTTGTCACCAAAAGCACTCACAAACTTATACAGATGCACAATCGAGAGCATCCTGGCGGGCTGTATCACCGCCTGGTACGGCAACTGCTCCGCCCCTCAACCGTAAGGCTCTCCAGAGGGTAGTGAGGTCTGCACAACGCATCACCGGGGGCAAACTACCTGCCCTCCAGGACACCTACACCACCCGATGTTACAGGAAGGCCATAAAGATCATCAAGGACATCAACCACCCGAGCCACTGCCTGTTCACCCCGCTATCATCCAGAAGGCAAGGTCAGTACAGGTGCATCAAAGCTGGGACCGAGAGACTGAAAAACAGCTTCTATCTCAAGGCCATCAGACTGTTAAACAGCCACCACTAACATTGAGTGGCCGCTGCCAACACACTGACACTGACTCAACTCCAGCCACTTTAATAATGGGAATTGATGGGAATGATGTAAATATATCACTAGCCACTTTAAACAATGCTACCTTATATATAATGTTACTTACCCTACATTATTCATCTCATATGCATACGTATATACTGTACTCTATATCATCGACTGCATCCTTATGTAATACATGTATCACTAGTCACTTTAACTATGCCACTTTGTTTACATACTCATCTTATATGTATATACTGTACTCGATACCATCTACTGTATCTTGCCTATGCTGCTCTGGACCATCACTCATTCATATATCCTTATGTACATATTATTTATCCCCTTACACTGTGTATAAGACAGTAGTTTAGGAATTGTTAGTTAGATTACTTGTTGGTTATTACTGCATTGTCAGAACTAGAAGCACAAGCATTTCGCTACACTCGCATTAACATCTGCTAACCATGTGTATGTGACAAATAAATTTGATTTGATTATTTCACACTGATTAAGTAGTTTCACTAATTTTGAAGATCTTCATTTTGCATCACTTTTTATGTATAAGAATAGGATAGATTAGAACATGCCCTTAAAGTGTATGTTCAAGCTCAAGCCCCCTCTAGCTCCAGCCCACTACCTGTGTCTTGATGTATCTGCGGATCTCCCTGTGGTACCTGGAACCCTCGGTCAGCAGGCTGAGCACTGGGGTCAGCCCCTCTTTGTAGTTGGCACCCTGCTTGGAATGAGACACACATGAGGCGAGTGACGACAGGCATGCCCACAGAGGCACTGTAGCAGTTGGTTTGTGGACCATTAGCAAGATAACTATTCACGAATGTATTAGTAATTCAATGTCTATGTGTGGACAGCTTCTAATAGGATGGCCAGGATTTACACATCATTTCATTGGCTTGTTCAGTAGACAGACGTTACTACATAAACAGCCATATGAATTTCTGAATGGCCTCTAACAGTTAGATAGTCAGTTCCTTAAATGGCGGGTGAGAAGTCACTGGTGGACTGCATCATTGAGGTTAATTCTACTTTGGCTTGAAACATTGTTTTATTTAACTTGTTGGTCAAGAGGAAATGCAAAAGTGTTGGCATGGTTTGTAATAGTAGCCACGGAGATCAAGCAATCAGTTTGAAGAAAGATGCAGAATCGGCAAGTCTTGGTTTGTAGAGAAGTGATTCTGTGCAGTCCAATATCTCAAACACACACAATGGGGTGAATCCTAACTTCCACTGAAGTCAAATTTTCACTTACATGTGCATTGATATCAGCGAGAGACATTTAAGTTATTTAACAGACGCTCTTTTCCAGAGCGGCTTACAGGAGCAATTAGGGTTAAGTGATTTGCACAAGGGCACAGACAGATTTTTTACCAAGTCAGCTCGGGAATTTGAACCAGCAACCTTTCGGTTACTGGCCCAATGATCTTAACCGCTAGGCTACCTCAGTGAAAATGTAAGTGACTTTAAGTAAACATTTGACTTAAGTGGAAGGATTCGCTTAATGTCTCTGGTCCACTAGTTCTTACCTTGTCTATCCTCTTCTCCATAAAGTCCAGTAGCACCTGCACAGCGTCCATGTTCTTCCCGCTGTACTCCTCCTGGCCCCCCTGGACCGGCAAGTCAATCAGCACATCCAGACATGACACTGGCAGGTTACTCAGCAGGTTGATGGCATGGCTGGAGGAGAAGAAGGAAGACATGAGGAAAAAGAAGGAGAAAGGACAGTGGTTAAGTCATTGGTTATAGCATGTAGGAAGGATTAACACATAATAAATATGGTTTCGTTCTTAAGAATAGGCTACATGCATGTCATTGTTTTCTACCAATCATGATACTTTTTAAAGACTACTTGTTTGTTAAAAGCACTTTCATCTAGCATGAAGATACGTTGGGTAGTTATCCCTCTTATTGTTGTGTTTGCGTCAAGACCACAAGGCATTCCATCAGTCTAACCAGACAAGGACCTAAGGTCAACTTTGGATTTTGGACAATGGGCTAACCCCGTGACCAGAGGGACACAACAACATAATCTTTAGGACCACAGGGAGCATTATCAATCACTTTTACATGACACATTCTTTACATTCTCGCATGTCCTTCAAAAGAAAGCTTTGTAGTTAATTTGCATCAATGAGATGTCCAGAAAAGACATACTGTCGTATGACTTCTAAAAACAGTCTTGGCTTAAAGTTTGAACTTTCTCATGAGCTGGATGCTGTCACTGTTGACTAGAGTGATTATTGGATGGTGATTAATTAGCATAAACCAAACGATAAATGTGTACTTTCAGGATGCAGTTTTGCCCTGTTGTGTGGAGAGCAGTGAGGAGAAGGGTTGCCAACCTGTGTGCTTCCTCTGTTTTGTCCTCTGCCTGAGTCTTAAGCATCAATAGATGGCGCATGATGGCGGTGACAAGGCGGAGCTGGTGGTCACCACCCTATCAAATGAAGGATGGAAATCAAATCAAATTTGATTGGTCACGTACACATATTTAGCAGACGTTATTGCGGGTGAAGCAAAATGCTTGTGTTCCTAGCTCCAACAGTGCAGTAGTATCTAACAATTCACAAAAATACACAAATCTAAAAGTAAAAGAATGGAATTAAGAAATATATAAATATTAGGACGAGCAATGTCGGAGTGGAATTGACTAAATACAGTAGAATAGAATACAGTATCAAATCAAAGTTTATTTGTCACGTGCGCAGAATACAACATTTCACCTTACAGTGAAATGCTTACTTACAGACTAACCAATAGTGCAAAAAAAGGTATTTGGTGAACAATAGGTAAGTAAAGAAATAAAATGAGTAAAAACACAGGCTATATACAGTAGTGAGGCTATAAAAGTTGCGAGGCTACATACAGACACCGGTTAGTCAGGCTGATTGAGGTAATATGTACATGAATGTATAGTTAAAGTGACTACGCATATATGATAAACAGAGAGTAGCAGGTTAGGGGGGGTGAGTAAAGCAGTTTGTAAAAAGTATTAAAGTGGCCAGTGATTAATTGTCTATGTACACTGCTCAAAAAAATAAAGGGAACACTTAAACAACACAATGTAACTCCAAGTCAATCACACTTCTGTGAAATCAAACGGTCCACTTAGGAAGCAACACTGATTGACAATAAATTTCACATGCTGTTGTGCAAATGGAATAGACAACAGGTGGAAATTATAGGCAATTACCAAGACACCCCCAATAAAGGAGTGGTTCTGCAGGTGGTGACCACAGACCACGTCTCAGTTCCTATGCTTCCTGGCTGATGTTTTGGCCAATTTTGAATGCTGGCGGTGCTTTCAGTCTAGTGGTAGCATGAGACAGAGTCTACAACCCACACAAGTGGCTCAGGTAGTGCAGCTCATCCAGGATGGCACATCAATGCGAGCTGTGGCAAGAAGGTTTGCTGTGTCTGTCAGAGTAGTGTCCAGAGCATGGAGGCGCTACCAGGAGACAGGCCAGTACATCAGGAGACGTGGAGGAGGCCGTAGGAGGGCAACAACCCAGCAGCGGGACCGCTACCTCCGCCTTTGTGCAAGGAGGAGCAGGAGGAGCACTGCCAGAGCCCCGCAAAATGACCTCCAGCAGGCCACAAATGTGCATGTGTCTGCTCAAACGGTGAGAAACAGACTCCATGAGGGTAGTATGAGGGCCCGACGTCCAAAGGTGGGGGACGTTTGGCATTTGCCAGAGAACACCAAGATTGGCAAATTCACCACTGGCGCACTGTGCTCTTCACAGATGAAAGCAGGTTCACACTGAGCACATGTGACAGACGTGACAGAGTCTGGAGACGCCGTGGAGAACGTTCTGTTGCCTGCAACATCCTCCAACATGACCGGTTTGGCGGTGGGTCAGTCATGGTGTGGGGTGGCATTTCTTTGGGGTGCCGCACAGCCCTCCATGTGCTCGCCAGAGGTAGCCTGACTGCCATTAGGTACCGAGATGAGATCCCCAGACACCTTGTGAGACCATATGCAGGTGCGGTTGGCCCTGGGTTCCTCCTAATGCAAGACAATGCTAGACCTCATGTGGCTGGAGTGTGTCAGCAGTTCCTGCAAGAGGAAGGCATTGATGCTATGGACTGGCCGCCCTTTCCCCAGACCTGAATCCAATTGAGCACATCTGGGACATTGTGTCTCGCTCCATCCACCAATGCCACATTGCACCACAGACTGTCCAGGAGTTGGCGGATGCTTTAGTCCAGGTCTGGGAGGAGATCCCTCAGGAGACCATCCGCTACCTCATCAGGAGCATGCCCATGCGTTGTAGGGAGGTCATACAGGCACGTGGAGGCCACACACACTACTGAGCCTCATTATGACTTGTTTTAAGGACATTACATCAAAGTAGGATCAGCCTGTAGTGTGGTTTTCCACTTGATAAATTTGATTTCCATTGATAATTTGTGTGATTTTGTTCAACATTCAACTATGTAAAGAAGTATTTAATAAGAATATTTCATTCATTCAGATCTAGGATGTGTTATTTTAGTGTTCCCTTAATTTTTTTGAGCAGTGTATATAGGGCAGTAGCCTCTAAAGGTTGAGCAGCCGGGTGGTACCCAGCTAGTGATGGCTATTTAACAGTTTGATGGCCTTGACTTAAAGGCTGTTTTTCAGTCTCTCGGCCCCAGCTTTGATGCACCTGTACTGACCTCGCCTTCTGAATGATAGCAGGGTGAACAGGCTGTGGATCGGGTGGTTGATGTCCTTGATGACCTTTTTGGCATTCCTGTGACGTTGGGTGCTGTAGGTGTCCTGGAGTGCAGGCAGTGTGCCCCCAGTGATGCGTTCGGTAGACCGTACCACCCTCTGGAGAGCCCTGCAGTTGCGGTACCAGGTGGTGAAACAGCCCAACAGGATACTCTCAATTGTGCATCTGTAAAAGTTTCTGAGGGTCTTTGTGGCCAAGCCAAATTTACTCAGCCTCCTGAGGTTAAAGAGGCGCCTTCTTCACCACATTGTCTGTGTGGGTGGACCATTTCAGATTGTCAGTGATGTGTATGCCGAGGAACTTGAAGCTTTCCACCTTCTCCACTGCGGTCATGTCGATGTGGATAGGGGAGTGCTCCCTCTGCTGTTTCCTGAACTCCACCATCAGCTCATTCGTTTTGTTGACGTTGAGAGAGAGGTTATTTTCCTGGCCCCACTTTGCCAGCTCCCTCACCTCCTACCTGTAGACTGTCTTGACATTGTTGGTAATCAGGCCTACTACTGTTGTGTCGTCTGCAAACTTGATGATTGAGTTGGAGGCGTGCCTGGCCACACAGTCATGGGTGAACAGGGAGTACAGGAGGGGGCTGAGCACGCACACTTGTGGGGCCCCTGTGTTGAGGATCAGCAAAGTGAAGGTGTTGTTTCCTACCTTCGCCACCTGGGAGAGGCCCGTCAGGAAGTCCAGGACCCAGTTACACAGGGCAGGGTTCAGACCCAGGGCCCCGAGCTTAATGATGAGCTTGGAGGGTACTATGGTGTTGAAGGGTGAGCTATAGTCAATGAACAGCATTCTGATATAGGTATTCCTCTTGTCCAGATGGGATAAGGCAGTGTGCAGTGCAATGGCAATTGCATCGTCTGTGGATCTATTGGGGCGGTAAGCAAATTGAAGTGGGTCTAGGGTGTCAGGTTAGGTAGATAGGTGATATGATCCTTGACTAGCCTCTCAAAGCACATCATGATGACAGAAGTGAGTGCCTTGGGGCGATAGTCATTTAGTTCAGTTACCTTTGCTTTCTTGGGTGGAGGAACAATGGTGGACATCTTGAAGCAAGTGGAGACAGCAGACTGGGATAGGGAGAGATCGAATATGTCCGTAAACACACCAGCCAGCTGGTCTGCGCATGCTCTGAGGACGCGGCTAGGGATGCCGTCCAGGGTTAACACGCTTAAATGTCTGACATTGGCCACGTACAACAGACTGATCCTTATGGAAGCATTTCATTGCTTCAAACAAAAGGAGGGGAGGGTCTAAGCAGGTAGGGGTAAGAAGGATAAAATTAGCTATGGATGAACCGGAAAGGGGAGGAGGTCATGTAAAAAAGAAAACATAGGAAGATATTGGTCATAACCTGTATCATTTGGGTAACATTTACTATGCCAATACAGGGGTAAAATGTTGTTGTTTTTTAAATAAAAAAACATTAACAGAGAGAGAGAGAGAAATGAGAAAGGGAGGGACTGTAACTATGGAGAGATTGAGGAAAAATGAGAGGAATTAGGGATTTCCGGACGTGGAAGTCAGACCGAAGAGCTGTGAGTCACTGAGCACAGGCTTTCCATTCAATGCAAATGACCATGTGGGATTGACTCATGAGATGAACAAAGGGCTTTTCTGATCAACGCCGCAGATTATCCATTATATTGACCATATACTCAAGTGGCCGCTTTGACAATGAAAAGAAATGGAAGTTAGTCGGGAGGCAAGATCAGGTGGGGCCATTCTAGCCAATGAGAGGGCAGATACGCGTGTGAACAACAGGTACACATTTTTTCTCAATGTTGCCGGGATGTCACTTGTTCCTACTTATATCAGTACACTCGTAACAACCTAGGCATTAGATTTCTATTTGATTAATAAGCCATACGATTATTTCACTAACTCCCCCTGGCTAATCAAGAAAGCTGTAAAGGTGCCAAAGGAGCTTAAGCGAGGTCAGATAGCTGATAAACCTCTTATTGCTGCACAGGCTTAGTTAGGGCTTTCTATTTAAGGGATGTCACTGAATAAAGGCAAGTGTCTTGCTGTAAAACTATCTGTAAATAATATCCTTCAACCAAAGCATGCAAAGTTTGGTGACTTCAATGCTGAATTCAAAATATGCAAGGAGATGTGTCCATCCACAGCCAGTGAGATGCAAAGAATTTATGTTTATGCAGCAACTCTAAATGCTGTGTGATGCTGTGAAACTATAGGCTGTGCTCATGGCTGCAGCGTCTAGCCCTCTTTGAGCTCTGAATAATAACAATAATAAATGCCATTTAGCAGATGCTTTTATCCAAAGCGACTTACAGTCGTGTGCATACCTTCAACTGAGCCATACAGGACCATGTGACTGCCATGTTACAAGTACAGCGTACATATCCTCTTTAAAAATGAAAAAAAAAACTCCAAAAGGAGAACAACATTCTGTAACAGACAGAGGGTGTAACAGTGTAACTCACCTCATCGCTAGTGTCAGACAGCGTAAGGTTGAACAAGGCTTTCAGGGCCTCCATGGCCCTCTCGTTGTCTTCAGCAGGGATAGGCAAGGCCTGGAGGCCTGGATGGGCCACCTCGTAGGGGCCCACCCAGCGTAGGTCCAGGGTACGCTCCAGCACCTCTGTGAGGAGGCCCACGGCATGCAGCTCCCTCTGGAGCCCCCCCCGAACGTCTGGCCGCAGAGCCGAGAGCAGGAAGAGCAGGCGCAGGGAGAACAGGCCCACCTCGTGACACCCAGCACGGGCGGCGTGCAGGCGGGCACACAGACCACGTGCCAGCTGCACGTCGGCACCCACCTGCTGTGCCGCCACGCTGTTAAACACCACGTTACACAGGCACTTAAGGGCCTCCACCACCACCCTCTCTTCCTCCTCTGTCTGGGCATCCTCTTGCAGACTGTCACCTCCCTCCTCTCCCGCCTGCAGCCGAGCCAGCCCGGCCAGGACCAGCATGCCCTCCCGGGTGCCCACAGGGCCCAGGACCCGCTTGTCCCGGGACAGGATGCGAAGGGTCTCCAGGCAGGTGCTCTGGCAGCAGGACCCAACCTGCCTCCCCAGCACAGTCAGCAGACCCTGACACAGCCTCTGCACAGTGAGAGAAGGTTGGTTCATCATAAAACACACAGGGGGCAGAAGCATTATCTAGGCTATAAGTAAAAGTGAAGCACCAGACAAGGCAGAGTGTTTACTGTTTACTTACACTTCGTAGGTCCTCCTCTTTTGGGTCAAAGGTAAATGTGCGACTATTCTGAAAAAGACAGTATACATTAGTCTTGCTGAAACTCCGTGTTCCCAGCAGTTCTCCCTCGCTGTGTACCATGTGAGTTACGTCAGCAAGGTTAAGTATTAATGAGAGAAAAGTCAAATGCATATGCTAAATGTGCTTTGTCACCTTCATCTGTGCATGATTCTCAGAAATGTTATCTAGAAGTAATTTGTTTCTATGATACAGTAAATAGCTTGTGCAGACAGATAGGATATACGAGTGTGATGCAAAGTATATTGCCATTTGGCTCTAGGTTATCAGTGACAGTGGCTAACGACGTTAGCTAGCAAACTTACCTAGCTAGCTAGCTCAAGTTACAGCAGGAAGTGCAGCAATAGCTATCACCAAATGGGAGCTAGCTAGAATTGTTCATTATATACGCATGCTGTCATTGTATGCTTTGCTACAGTACATGATTAGAAAGTTATACCATACAATGTTTGGCCACAACACTAGCTAACGTTAGCTAGCTAGCAACCCAGCTAGCCAGGATGAAAATATGCTTCCTACAACACAGCAATAGGTTTTAAATTCGTTGATTCCTTTCAAAATGAAAGGGGAAATGCAAGTTCTAGATAGACATAGTTTTAGTACTAATTTTAGCAGCTATGATTATGTAAACGTTTTTAGATGGCTGGCGAGCTAGCTAATAACTTTGTTTTGGTTGACGTCAAATCGAGGAGAATTACACCCACCTCTACGTTGTACTGGTGCAAAAGCCTTTTAATTTCCTCTTCATTGTTAGTCTCGAGCTTTGACAGGATACTGTTTAAATCCATTCTTAAAATATTTCGATGACAATTCAAGAATTGTAACGTTATAGAGTACGTTTCTGAATAATTTGCAGCACCCTATTTTTTTATTCGTCTGACACTCAGTTACATACAGAAGGCTACATACACCCTTCTTCCTTGTTTCAACTTTCACCGGTTAACGTCACGATCTCATCGAAACCGTGCGAGCACAGCGTGCAAGGTCGGTGATCCGCCTATAGTCCCCCACAGTGGACTCGTTATAATACCTATACAACCTAGCATTCAAACAGAATTGGTTCCAATCGTCTTTCCAACATAATTTTTCCCCCCACATACTTTATTTGAATTATTTGTCAAATGCATTATATGTTTAGTGTGGGCTTACCTTGGCGTTACATTTTGCTAACCGTTTAATTCTCTCTCAGACAAGGTAAGGTTTACCAATATATATACGCCTAAATTTACTCTTAAAAATCCAAAATGCTAATTTGCAACAGAGAAAACCTCAGCAAGACTACAAATGCCAGCAGGTAGCTCCTGCGCTTCATATTGTATTTTATTTCACTAGGTAAGTCAGTTAAGAACAAATTCTTATTTACAATGACGCCTACCAAAAGCCAAAAGGCCTCCTGTGGGGACGGGTATTACAAATAAAATTACAGGACAAAACACACATCACAAGTAGACACCACAACACTACATAAAGAGAGACCTAAGACAACAACATAGCATGGCAGCAACACATGACAACATAGCATGGTAGCAACACCACATGACAACAACATGGCAGCAACACAACATGGTAGCAGCACAAAACATTGTACAAACATTATTGGGCACAGACAACAGCACAAAGGCAAGAAGGTAGAAACAACAATACATCACACGAAGCAGCCACAACTGTCAGTAAGACTGTCCATGATTGAGTCTTTGAATGAAGAGATTTTTGCAGCTCATTCTGGTCACTAGCTGTAGCGAACTGAAAAGAGGAGTGAACCAAGGATGTGTGTGCTTTTGGGACCTTTAACAGAAGGTGACTGGCAGAACGGCTGTTGTATGTGGAGGATGAGGGCTGCAGTAGGTATCTCAGGGGGAGTGAGGCCTAAGAGAGTTTTATAAATAACCATCAACCAGTGGGTCCTGCGATAGGTATACAGAGATGACCAGTTTACAGAGGAGTATAGAGTGCAGTGAAGTGTCCTACAAGGAGCATTGGTGGCAAATCTGATGGCCGAATGGTATCAAATCAAATTTATATATATAGCCCTTCGTACATCAGCTGACATCTCAAAGTGCTGTACAGAAACCCATCCTAAAACCCCAAACAGCAAGCAATGCAGGTGTAGAAGCACGGTGGCTAGGAAAAACTCCCTAGAAAGGCCAAAACCTAGGAAGAAACCTAGAGAGGAACCAGGCTATGTGGGGTGGCCAGTCCTCTTCTGGCTGTGCCGGGTGGAGATTATAACAGAACATGGCCAAGATGTTGAAATGTTCATAAATGACCAGCATGGTCAAATAATAATAATCACAGGCAGAACAGTTGAAACTGGAGCAGCTGCACGGCCAGGTGGACTGGGGACAGCAAGGAGTCATCATGTCAGGTAGTCCTGAGGCATGGTCCTATGGCTCAGGTCCTCCAAGAGAGAGCAAGAAAGAAAGAGAGAATTAGAGAGAGCATACTTAAATTCACACAGGACACCGGATAGGACAGGAGAAGTACTCCAGATATAACAAACGGACCCTAGCCCCCCGACACATAAACTACTGCAGCATAAATACTGGAGGCTGAGACAGGAGGGGTCAGGAGACACATCTAGCACATCTAAAGAACATCTTGCCGCTCGAGAGCATCTTTACCTGCCAAACTATAAATGACGTCTCTGTAATCTAGTGTAACGGATGTGAAACGGCTAGCTTAGTTAGCGGTGTGCGCTAAATAGCGTTTCAATCAGTTACGTCACTTGCTCTGAGACCTTGAAGTAGTAGTTCCCCTTGCTCTGCAAGAGCCGTGGCTTTTGTGGAGCGATGGGTAACGATGCTTCGAGGGTGACTGTTGTTGATGTGTGCAGAAGGTCCCTGGTTCGCGCCCGGGTATGGGCGAGGGGACGGTTTAAAGTTATACTGTTACATTGATGCTGTTGACCCAGATTACTGGTTACTGCGGAAAAAGGAGGAAGGTCAAAAGGGGGGTGAGTGTAACGGATGTGAAACGGCTAGCTTAGTTAGCGGTGTGCGCTAAATAGCGTTTCAATCGGTTACGTCACTTGCTCTGAGACCTTGAAGTAGTAGTTCCCCTTGCTCTGCAAGGGCCGCAGCTTTTGTGGAGCGATGGGTAACGATGCTTCGAGGGTGACTGTTGTCGTTGTGTGCAGAAGGTCCCTGGTTCGCGCCCGGGTATGGGCGAGGGGACGGTTTAAAATTATACTGTTACACTAGCATGGGTAGGATGGTCATCTGAATCAGGATTAGTTTGGCAGCTGGGGTGAAAGAAGAGCAATTACCTTAGAGGAAGCCAAGTCTAGATTTAACCTTAGCCTGCAGCTTTGATATGTGTTGAGAGAAGGACAGTGTGTCGTCTAGCCATACTCCCAAGTACTTGTATGAGGTGACTACCTCAAGCTCTAAACCCTCAGCGGTAGTAATCACACTGGTGGGGAGAGGGGCATTCTAGCTTGTTGGAGACATCTAGCTGACACTGTCATCTACCGTTCATCAGTTTGATCAGAGACCTATTCTCAGTTCAAATTAGAAATTATTAGAAAAAAAAAATTATTAGAAATATTATTAGTTAATCATTCCATTCACTGGCAATGGATCAGCGTTCTCATCATGCCTCCTGGCAGTACTTGTTTCCAGGGAAGCCAATGGTCCAAAAATACTCCATAGTTCATACACACACGCACACACACTAGGCTCCCAGAATAGGTTATATTAGATACATGTTTTGCGCAAAGCAGCCAACTAAAGTAATGTAGTTAACTTCATCATGGGCGCAGTGGGAATTATATGTATATAATTTCTTACCCCTTACTTGCTGAAAGCCCCAGTTATCCCTGCCTGTACATTACATTGTTGAAAAACAAGTGAACAATGAATAAAGATCATACACAAACAATAGGGTCCTAGAATAGGTCATATTACATACAAGTTTTGCTCAAAGCGGACAACTAAAGTTATGAGAGAGAGAGAGAGAGAGAGAGCAAGCATCTAATGATAGCCATCACTTCCATCATATCTCCTTGCTGAGGGTGTTGTTGATCATGCACTGCTTCTCGTGGGGTGAGCCTGATGTTCCGCATGTCACACCCCATGTCTAAAACTCAGGCTCGATGTGCTGTAGTTTCACAACTGGATGCTTGTGCTCAGATCACACTGGCACAGGATGTCCATGCCCCGGATGGCCTGAGGGACTCCTGTTGGACTGAAAAGCAAAGAGACATTTGGATTAGTGGTGTTTTTTTCCAATGCCGTATCATCATCTTTATATGGACAGAAAATGTCATCTTTATCAGAACACAAATCCATCTTGGGCAATTGTTTGTTCTTGTTTTCCAATCAACAGCTACTTCACTGATGAGTGGGTCTTGCAGGTTTAAAGTGCACAGCAAGTCTGCACCGGCACATTACTATCACAACGCTTGTAAATGGAGAAATGTTCACAGTGACTCGTGCAGACATCAAGCTCTGGATCAATAAGCCTTTGTCTGTGATACCATGTATCCAAACGTGATCTTCTCAAACCCCTACTTCTGGACAATGGCTTTGTCCGACACAGATCCTGGATACAGATCGCTGCAGTATGTTACAACCACATTAGTTGCAACTCTGAGGGGTAGCGTGAAGGAGTGCATTGAACGATACATAGAGTAGGATTGCTTCTGCAGATCCATCTGACTTGGAGTAGAAACATCTATGTCAGTACAGTCAATGACCATCCTGCAGTTTCTGCTGGGCCCATGAAAAGATGCAGTCAAGAACATTTGGTTAATCTCCTGACATGGAACAGTCTTCATGATGCTAATGAAAAAATGCTTGTGGATCACGTGAATGAAAGTGATGCTAATATTTCTGACAGTGCTTGCACTATAATGGAATAGTTGAGAAGGTGCAAGTTGGTGTAGCTGTGACACAGCTTCATAAGTGCCATAAACACTTGATCCTCAAGTGACAGCACCTCAACCCTCCACTTGGCAAAGTAGGCAACGCAGTCCTTGTAACGTTCCAAATATTCAAGAATGATAATGAGTGGCCTCCCGGGTGGCGCAGTGCCATCAGGCTCTGTCGTAACCGGCCGCGACTGGGAGGTCCATGGGGTGACGCACAATTGGCCTAGCGTCGTCCGGGTTAGGGAGGGCTTGGTCGGTAGGGATGTCCTTGTCTCATCGCGCACCAGTGACTCCAGTGGCGGGTCGGGCGCAGTGCGCGCTAACCAAGGTTGCCAGGTGCACTGTGTTTCCTCCGACACATTGGTGCGGCTGGCTTCCGGGTTGGATGCGCGCTGTGTTAAGAAGCAGTGCGGCTAGGTTGGGTTGTGTATCGGAGGACGCATGACTTTCAACCTTCGTCTCTCCCGAGCCCGTACGGTGAGACAAGATAGTAGCTACTACAACAATTGGACACCATGAAATTGGGGGGAAAAAGGGGTTAAAAAAACCCGATATTGAACATGTCTTTTTCTGGAAGTCCTGTTTCCATAAGTACTTTATCAGACAGCTGTGATGCTGAATATCTGTTGCGGGTATACAGCTGATTCTCCTGTATAACCTTCAACTATGCTTATGTTTCCTCAAGATGCACTTCAGTGAGAACATTCTGCAACTATGGAGACAGCAGCCTCCCACATTCTTCAGCGGCCGAGAAGCCTGGAACTTCAACGTCTGCTATGGTGGATGTGTCTGGATCTTCCTCTTCTGCAATGCTGGATGAACTACCTTTTCTGGTAAATAGAGGGCCATTTCTTTTCCCAATGGAAAATGGCAACTGCAGTGTTGTCACTGAGTTTCTGGTTCTGCCCGTCTGAAAGACAAGAAAATAGTTAATTTTAAAGCTAGCTAGGTTGATTACTAAAATGGTAAGATCTATATTTAAATATCATAACCCACAGACTTGACTACAGTAACAGTAAAATAGACTGGACTTTGGTCTATCTGCAAACCTAAAACCCTACTATGTGGGGTTAAGGGAGCTGTACTGCAGCGCCAGCTATGCCACCAGAGACTCTGGGTTCGCGCCCAGGCTCTGTCGTAACCGGCTGCGACCGGGAAGTCCGTGGGGCGATGCACAATTGGCCTAGCGTCGTCCGGGTTAGGGAGGGCTTGGCCGGTAGGGATATCCTTGTCTCATCGCGCACCAGCGACTCCTGTGGCGGGCCGGGCGCAGTGCACGCTAACCAAGGTTGCCAGGTGCACAGTGTTTCCTCCGACACATTGGTGCGGCTGGCTTCCGGGTTGGATGCGCGCTGTGTTAAGAAGCAGTTGGTTTGGTTGTGCATCGGAGGACGCATGACTTTCAACCTTCGTCTCTCGCGAGCCTGTACGGGAGTTGTAGCGATGAGACAAGATAGTAGCTACTAACAATTGGATACTACGAAATTGGGGGGGGAAAGGGTGTAAAAAATTAATATTATTATTATTATTTTTTTAAAGGTAAGACCCAAGTGCAGATTGTGTGAAGTAACCATGTTTATTGTAACAACAGGGGCAGGCGAACGACAGGTCAAGGCAGGCAAGGGTCGAAAGATCCAGAGTAGAGGCCAAGGTACCGGACAGCAGGCATTCTCAGGTCAGAGACAGGCAGAGTTCAGTAATACAGATGTGGAGTAAAGGTACAGGACAGCAGGCATTCTCAGGTCAGGGACAGGCAGAGTTCAGTAATACAGATGTGGAGTAAAGGTACAGGACAGCAGGCATTCTCAGGTCAGGGACAGGCAGAGTTCAGTAATACAGATGTGGAGTAAAGGTACAGGACGGCAGGCATTCTCAGGTCAGGGACAGGCAAAGTTCAGTAATACAGATGTGGAGTAAAGGTACAGGACAGCAGGCATTCTCAGGTCAGGGACAGGCAGAGTTCAGTAATACAGATGTGGAGTAAAGGTACAGGACGGCAGGCATTCTCAGGTCAGGGACAGGCAAAGTTCAGTAATACAGATGTGGAGTAAAGGTACAGGACGGCAGTTATTCTCAGGTCAGGGACAGGCAGAGTTCAGTAATACAGATGTGGAGTAAAGGTACAGGACGGCAGGCATTCTCAGGTCAGGGACAGGCAGAGTTCAGTAATACAGATGTGGAGTAAAGGTACAGGACGGCAGGCTGGCTCAGGGACAGGCAGAGAGGTCAGGTGGGTGGTTACAGAGTCAGTACAAGCAAGGGTCAAAAACCAGGAGGACGAGAGAAAAGAATAGGCTGGGAAAAGACATGCGCTGACAGAACAAACGCTGGTAAACTTGACAAACAAGACAAACTGGCACAGACAGACAGAAAACACAGGCATAAATACCCAGAGGATAAGTGGGGAAGATGGGCGACACCTGGAGGGGGTGTTGATTTAGTTATATAAATTGATCTATAATAGTGCTTTGGTCCGCAATGCTTTATGCTAGAAACAAGCTCTATGATACCCCGGGAAAGACGTGACTCCAATGGATATTGGGATATCATTGTTTAATTTCTTTGACATTGAGGCTGACTTTTCTTGGGAAATAATCTAATTCTGTCACTATCAAATTGATTAAGCTATTAACTTTGTGCAATAGAAGATGTTTAAAACCAGATAGCTTTAAGGGAAACACTCTTGACCTTCTCTTGGGTTAAGCCATAGAAGAATAGTAGCCAGCAGTTAAAGCTTACATTTTCTAGGTTTAACTTTTGAAAGTACCATGCTCAGATTCCTAATGATGTCTCAAATTGAATTATATTCAAATAGGGATAGTTTCATTGCAAACAAAACACACTGACACATAGGCCTATCGCTCTGTCCATTCCTAGCCTGTAATTTCACTATTTTGTGTGATATTAAAAAAGATTCAGATAATAAGTAAAATTACGTAGAATTGCATGAAATGTTTAATAAAGGCATTTTTTCTCAGACCTGCAAATATGATGATAGATTCATGCAATGCTTTTACTATGAAGGAGATCTTTTCACCCCTATTCTTGTCCAAGGTGGTCTGCGAACCCACAACCTTCTGGCCTGCAGCCCTGTGCGCTACCAAAATTCCCACATTGCCATGTCATTCTTACAGGACGAAGAACAGTTTCTAAAACTGCATATCTAAGGCTCTGGTCTCTCCAAGAAGTGAGGGTAAACGGTAGACATGTTCTCTGCTAACCACTGTTTTAATTATTATTTTGGTTGTAGGGGAGGGCCACTTGTTTCGTTTTTTTAAGTGTTCAGGGATAGTTTAGGTAAAATATATTTTTCTGAAGGGAGTGCCATCCATTTTCATTTCAGAGATCCTATTTTATCCATGTAACACTTATTTTAAAAAACTTTCACTCCCTTAGCTTTTGCCGAAGCTGCAGTTATTCTTCCCTAGGTCCACACAAAATCATAAAACACAACAAGCAACAAAACACTGATGCGCTGGTAGAAATTGAAAATACAACGATATACAAACAATACAACCAAAGAATAATTTGTGTAGATTGTGTGTGTTCGAGTGTGATTGTGTGTGTTTAATTTCACAGTCCATATTGTGCATTCGATGTTGTTTTATAAAAAAAAGGTCATTTTTCTGTTTGCTTAAGTAATTGGAGATGGAAGGGAGTTCCAAACGATCATGTATGTTATTTGATTATCTAGAAAATCTGGAATTTCCATCACAGTAATATTTCTCATAACTCGAAGAGAAGCAGTTAATAATCTCTTGTCAATCCTCAACCAGTGAAGACTGGCATGCATATTGTTGATTTTTGTTCCATATGTCAAATAAAATACAAGTATATTTGTCACATGCTTCGTAAACAGCAGGTGTAGACTAACAGGGAAATGCTTACTTACGGACACTTCCCAATAATAAATAGACAATGAGCAACGATAGCTTGGCTATATACAGTACGTGGGATACCAGTACCGAGTCGATGTGCAGGGGTAGAAGGAAATTGAGGTAGATACAGTACATATATGTAGGGGTAAAGTGACTAGGCTACCGGATAGATAATAGACAGTAGCAGCAGCATATGTGATGAGTGTGATAGTGTGTGTGTGTGTGGCAAATGTGTGCCTGTTTGTATGTGTTATGTGTTAGAGTGTCAGTGTAAGTACACTACATGGCTAAAAGTATGTGGACACCTTCTCGTCGAACATCTCATTCCAAAATCATGGGTATTAATATGGAGTTGGTCCCCCTTTGCTGCTATAACAGCCTCCACTCTGTTGGGAAGGCTTTCCACTAGATGTTGGAACATTGCTGCGGGGACTTCCATTCAGCTACAAGAGCATTAATGAGGTCAGCAGTGCTTCATTGGTAAATCAGAGGGGCCGGAACAAAAAAGTGAGGGGAGCCGCTACCCAAAACCCCGGATAAACCTCCGGTAGTAGTTGGCAAACATTATAAACCACTGCATCTCCTTTACCGTGGTTGGAGTCGGCCAATTACACACGGCTGAAATGCGGTCATTCTCCATCTCCACCCCTGATGCGGACAAGCAGTAACCTTGGAAGAAGACGGACTGTTGGAAGAACAGACATTTCTCCGGCTTGATGTACAGTGGGGCAAAAAAGTATTTAGTCAGCCACCAATTGTGCAAGTTCTCCCACTTAAAAAGATGAGAGAGGCCTGTAATTTTCATCATAGGTACACTTCAACTATGACAGACAAAGTGAGAAGGGAAAAAAATCCAGAAAATCACATTGTTGGATTTTTTATGAATTTATTTGCAAATTATGGTGGAAAATAAGTATTTGGTCACCTACAAACAAGCAAGATTTCTGGCTCTCACAGACCTGTAACTTCTTCTTTAAGAGGCTCCTCTGTCCTCCACTCGTTACCTGTACATGTAGAAATGGTTAAAGTGACTATGCATATATGAGGAACAGAGTAGCAGTAGTGTAAAAGAGGGGTTGGCGGGTGGTGGGTGGCGGGACACAATGCAGATAGCCCGGTTAGCCAATGTGCGGGAGCACTGGTTGGTCGGCCCAATTGAGGTAGTATGTACATGAATGTATAGTTAAAGTGACTATGCATATATGATAAACAGAGAGTAGCAGCAGCGTAAAAAGAGGGTTTGGGGGGGGGGCACATTGCAAATTGTCTGGGTAGCCATTTGATTACCTGTTTAGGAGTCTTATGGCTTGGGGGTTAAAACTGTTGAGAAACCTTTTTAATCCTAGACTTGGCACTCCGGTACCGCTTGCCATGCGGTAGTAGAGAGAACAGTCTATGACTGGGGTGGCTGGGGCCTTTGACAATTTTTAGGGCATTCCTCTGACACTGCCTGATGTAGAGGTCCTGGATGGCAGGCTGCTTAGCCCCAGTGATGTACTGGGCCGAGCAATTGCCGATGTTGCAGATGTAGAACCTTTTGAGGATCTCAGGACCCATGCCAAATCTTTTGAGTTTCCTGAGAGGGAATAGGCTTTGTCGTGCCCTCTTCATGACTGTCTTGGTGTGTTTGAACCATTCTAGTTTGTTGTTGATGTGGACACCTAGGAACTTGAAGCTCTCAACCTGCTCCACTACAGCCCCGTCGATGAGAATTGGGGCGTGCTCGGTCCTTCTTTTCCTGTAATCCACAATTACCTCCTTAGTCTTGGTTACATTGAGGGATAGGTTGTTATTCTGGCACCACAAGGCCAGGTCTCTGACCTCCTCCCTATAGGCTGTCGCGTCGTTGTCTGTGATCAGGCCTACCACTGTTGTGTCGTCTGCAAACTTAATGATGGTTTTGGAGTCGTGCCTGGCCATGCAGTCGTGGTTGAACAGGAAGTACAGGAGGGGACTGAGCACACATCCCTGTGGAGCTCCAGTGTTGAGGATCAGCGTGGCAGATGTGTTGCTACCTACCCTCACCACCTGGGGGCGGCACGTGAGGAAGTCCAGGATCCAGTTGCAGAGGGAGGTGTTTAGTCCCAGGATCCTTAGCTTAGTGATGAGCTTTGAGGGTACTATGGTGTTGAACGCTGAGCTGTAGTCAATGAATAGCATTCTCACATAAGTGTTCCTTTTGTCCAGGTGGGAAAGGACAGTGTGGAGTGCAATAGAGATTGCATCATACTATTTGAGTGTATGTAAACTTCTGACCCACTGGGAATGTGATAAAAGAAATAAAAGCTGAAGTAAATCATTCTCTCTACTATTATTCTGACATTTCACATTCTTAAAATAAAGTTGGGAACCTAACTGACCTAAGACAGGGAACTTTTACTAGGAATAAATGTCAGGATTTGTGAAAAACTGAGTTTAAATGTATTTGGCTAAGGTATATGTAAACTTCTGATTTCAACTGTATATATTGTATTGAGACCCAATCACTGGACACTTCCAAAAGGCTTTAGATATAAGGGCAGGTGTCTTTTACTTTAAAAACAAAAATACCGTTTTTTTCATGATTATTGTAGTCATTAATAGTCCCTATTATCACTTTTCACCTTTTTTAGTTTGTTGTAATGCTCCATTTAAGAAAACAACACCTTCCTACAATGACACCACATTCAGGAACTGTCTTTGTTTTCTTGGTGGGAAGACAATGATGCAAAGCTAAATAAATATAAACACCCCATTTGTATCTATTTGTCCATGTTTCATGTTGTTAGTCTGTATGTCCCACTCGTGAGCTACATTATAGAGATCTGAATGAATGAAATATTCTTATTAAATACTTTTTTCTTTACATAGTTGAATGTGCTGACAACAAAATCACAAAAAAATTATCAATGGAAATCAAATTTATAAACCCATGGAGGTCTGGATTTGGAGTCACACTCAATATTAAAGTGGAAAACCACACTACAGGCTGATCCAACTTTGATGTAAGGTCCTTAAAACAAGTAAAAATGAGGTTCAGTAGTGTGTGTGGCCTCCACGTGCCTGTATGACCTCCCTACAACGCCTGTGCATGCTCCTGATGAGGTGGCGGATGGTCTCCTGAGGGATCTCCTCCCAGACCTGGACTGGATCTCCTCACAGACCTGGACTAAAGCATCCGCCAACTCCTGGACAGTCTGTGGTGCAACAGACTGTCCAGGATGGTGGATGGAGCGAGACATGATGTCCCAGATGTGCTCAATTGGATTCAGGTCTGGGGAACGGGCAGGCTAGTCCATAGCATCAATGCTTTCCTCTTGCAGGAACTGCTGACACACTCCAGCCACATGAGGTCTAGTATTGTCTTGCATTAGGAGGAACCCAGGGCCAACCGCACCAGCAAATGGTCTCACAAGGGGTATGAGGATCTCATCTCGGTACCTAATGGCAGTCAGGCTACCTCTGGTGAGCACATGGAGGGCTGTGCGGCCCCCCAAAGAAATGCCACCCCACACCATGACTGACCCACCGCCAAACCAGTCATGCTGGTTGTGCTAATGTGCTCTGGGAACTCTGTCAGAACATGTGGATAGGTTAACAAGCCAACCAGCACTTCCCCTGGCTAGCGGAGGTCATGACTTCATGAATTTAAAATGTTAATATCTTCGTCTGTGAGTGATAGAAGAAGAAAAAAATTGGCCTCGGTGACAATAAGTTGAATAATTCAATGGATGTTTTGTACACAAAGTTGATGACTAAAGTGCTACTAGGAATTATCAAATTTGACTTCTCTATGGGGTTGTCAATGGGAATTGTCTTTCTCGGACGTGATTCAGTTAAACTGCAGTACAGAATCAATACTGTAGGTGCAGTCAAAACTGTGCTTCCAGACTGGAACCCTGGCCCCATGGGTTCCACCCATTATCTTACATCTGATAGTGTGTTGATTCCGCCTGCCCTGATCTGTCTCATGTCTCGCAAAGTAATGGGAGAGATCAAAAGTAGTCCGGCTACAATGGGCTGCTTTAGCATTCTGAAAATATAACCTAGGTGACATTGTCTGCTGAACCTCATTTCTGCCTCAAAGCTGTCCGAATTAATCTACGCTAAAAAAATACATATGTCAATAATGTTGATGTTTTTTTTTGGTGAGGAAGCCTTAGTTGCCTCATTTCACATCTAGCTAAGGATGCTGCTACATGCTTCTATATCTGCATTGCTTACTATTTGGGGCTTTAGGCTGGGTTTCTGTGTAACACTTTGTGACAGCTGCTGATATAAAAAGGGCTTTATAAATTCATTTGCTTGCTTGATTGAACACTTTATTTGATTTGATTGTTGGGCTTCAATTAGCAGTATTATTGAGGTTTGTCAGGATTTGGCCAGGGTTGTTCCGGTTTTGGTCACTAGATGCCCCCATTGTGCTTTTTGACCCATTTGTTTTCCCTTGTTCCCAGTTATTATTTGCACCTGTGCCTCGTTTCCCTTGATTGCATTTAAACCCTTAGTTTTCCGCAGTTCTTTGCTCTGTGTTTGAATGTTGCCACACAGCCCCAGTGATGCTGTGAACATTTGTTGCTCCAGTTGGACTCTCTTGTGGTACTCTGTTTTTGTTTATTTATTTTTGATGATCTTTTGAGGCTTTTTTTCTGCTATACCTACCACCTTGTGGATTTGCCTTTTTGACTTGGAGGATTAGCTTTGTTCTCTTGGAATTACTTTTGACGTTGTGGATTTATATTTTTGCCTGAAGAACTTTCCTTTTACTTTATTAAAACACCGTCTCAAGTACTGCTGTGTCTGCCTCATCTTCTGGGTTCTGCCGACTATTCGTGGTTCAGTTTGCTAAGTGACTGTTTCTCATACCGGAGACCCGGGTTCGTAACCGGGTCCTGACAAGGTTGGGCACAGAAAGCTAGTACAAATCTGTCCAGCAGCTGAGCCAATCACTGAAATCATCTTTGACTGAAACAATCCTGCTCACCAACCAGCAACAGTGCCTTGCAAAAGTATTCATCCCCCTTGGTGTTTTTCCTATTTTGTTGCATTACAACCTGTAATGTAAATTGATTTTTAATTTGGATTTCATGTAATGGACATACACAAAATGGTCTAAATTGGTGAAGTGAATTATAAAAAAAGCTTGATTAAAAAATGTCATAAACAGAAGTGGTGCGTGCATATGTATTCACCCCCTTAGCTATGAAGCCCCTAAAGAAGATCTGGTTTGACCAATTACCTTCAGAAGTCACATAATTAGTTATATAAAGTCCACCTGTGTGAAAGTGTCACATGATCTCAGTATATATACACCTGTTCTGAAAGGCACTAAGCAAAGGGAACCACCAAGCAAGCTGCACCATGAAGACCAAGGAGCTCTCCAAACAGGCCAGGGACAAAGTTGTGGAGAAGTAAAGATCAGGGTTGGGTTATAAAATATCTGAAACTTTGAACATCCCACGGAGCAACATTAAATCCTTTATTAAAAAATTGAAAAAATTTGGCACCACAACAAACCTGCCAAGAGAGGGCCGCCCACCAAAACTCACAGATCAGGCAACGAGGGCATTAATCAAAGAGGCAACAAAGAGACCAACGATAACCCTGAAGGAGCTGCAACGCTACACAGCAGAGATTGGATTATTTATCCATAGGACACCACTTTAAGCCGCATTGACCGCACAGCTGGGCTTTATGGAGGAGTGGCCAGAAAAAAAGCCATTGCTTCTATAAACAAAATAAGCAACATGTTTGGTGTTCGCCAAAAGGCATGTGGGAGACTACCCAAACATATGGAAAAAGGTACTCTGGTCAGATGAGACTAAAATGTAGCTTTTTGGCCATCAAGGAAAATGCTGTCTGGCGCAAACCCAACACCTCTCATCACCCCGAGAACACCATCCCCACAGTGAAGCATGGTGGTGGCAGCATCATGCTGTGGGGATGTTTTTCATTGGCAGGGACTGGGAAACCGGTCATAATTGAAGGAATAATGGATGAAGCTATATACAGGGAAATTCTTGGGGGAAACCTGTTTCAGTCTCCCAGAAATTTGAGATTCACCTTCCAACAGGACAATGACCTCTAAGCATACTGCTAAAGCAACAGTCGAGTGGTTTAAGGAAAAACATTTAAATGTATTGGAGTGGCCTAGTCAAAGCCCAGACATCAATCCAATTGAGAATTTTTGGTGTGACTTACAGATTGCTGTATACCAGGGGAACCCATCCAACTTGAAGGAGCTCGAGCAGTTTTGCCTTAAAGAATGGGCAAAACGGTCAGAGACTAAAATGTGAGCTTGTTTTGCCCAGTTTTCTTTATTTTTACATTTTGTTCACTTCTACATAAAATGATTATTATTCATTTTTTTATTTTAAAGCTATGTAAACTTTTTATTTTTGGTCCAGTGGAAGGTCGGTCTGTGGTCGGTCTGTGAGAGGGATGGAGAAATGCAACCAATCTCTTGACTGTTTACAGGAACAATGGTGAGGTGTTTGCTCTGTCCTTGTACGAAATAGATTGTCCTTTAACCTTCGTAGCCTTCTGCCTGGTGTGTTTAACTTGTCTAAAGTATGGTATCCTTAAAGCTATTTTTTTAATGTATTATTTGTATTTTTTCTAGTTGAGTATATTATTTAGATTGCTATATGTGTGTGTGTGTGTGTGTGTGTGTGTGTGTGTGTGTGTGTGTGTGTGTGTGTGTGTGTGTGTGTGTGTGTGTGTGTGTGTGTGTGTGTGTGTGTGTGTGTGTGTGTGTGTGTGTGTGTGTGTGTGTAAAACTTAATAAACAGAGTTTTCAAAAGATTAGGCCAAAATCCCGGTGGCTAGATGTACCAAGCTTATGTACCATGCTGCTGTAATTGTTGCAAAAGGTGTTTCAACAAAATATTGACCTTGTGAGGGTGAATAGTTATGCACGCTCAAGTTTTCAGTTTTTTTGTCTTATTTCTTGTTTGTGTCACAATAAAAAATATTTTGCATCTTCAAAGTGGTAGGCATGTTGTGTAAGTAAAATGATACAAAACCCACAAAAATCTATTTTCATTCCAGGTTGTAAGGCAAAACAATAGGAAAAATGCCAAGTAGGGTGAATACTTTCGCAATTCACTGTACCTATTTAAGGCTGCACACACTGCTGAATCTTTCAACAGAAGCAAGTAAGATACTGTAGCTAGTAGTGCTAATGCTTACTTTATTAGGAGTTTTCATGGAGCAGCTGTTCTTCTTCCACGAGTCATTGCAGTAGCCTGTGTTCAGCTGGCCCAACGATACAATCGCGGAGAAACATACTGATCCACGGACTTATCTGATGTCCGAAAGGCACTGCATAGTGGGAGGAATGACCCATTTGTCAACTTGTGCACACTTTCTCTGTCCTTCACGTCAGAGTGCTGCTGCAGGTTCTTTGGGAATCTTGACCAACCAGATTCACGGAAATCGCAGGTTGCGCAGACGTGGCAAAATGCACAAAGCTCAAGGCACTCTTTCCACTTTTCTCCGGTATTTATTTAGCAAGCGTGAATGATAACACATCACCTGACAGACACAAGCGTTCACCCTTATGTAAATGTAGCCACCTACACACCTAAACATTAGTGATCTGATTACACACCTAATTCAAATGATTAAAGATAGATTATTAGTTGATTATTTGAATCAGCTACGTAGTTGTGTTTGTGCAAAACCCCAACATGTCCACCACTTGGGGTCCCCAGGTCGAGTTTGGGAAACGCTGCTATAGGTCCTTAGCCGAGTCAGCAGTCCAATCAAACAACTCAGGAAGGTCCTGAAAGATACAGGTGCTTGACTAGTGGGGAGTTTTTATTTTTTTAAATTTTATTTCACCTTTATTTAACCAGGTAGGCTAGTTGAGAACAAGTTCTCATTTGCAACTGCGACCTGGCCAAGATAAAGCATAGCAGTCAACACAGAGTTACACATGGAGTAAACAATTAACAAGTCGATAACACAGTAGAAAAAAGGGGGAGTATATACAATGTGTGCAAAAGGCATGAGGTAGGCGAATAATTACAATTTTGCAGATTAGCACTGGAGTGATAAATGATCAGATGGTCATGTACAGGTAGAGATATTGGTGTGCAAAAGAGCAGAAAAGTAAATAAAGAAAAACAGTATAAAAACAGTATGGGAATGAGGTAGGTGAAAATGGGTGGGCTATTTACCAATAGACTATGTCAGCTGCAGCGATCGGTTAGCTGCTCAGATAGCTGATGTTTGAAGTTGGTGAAGGAGATAAAAGTCTCCAACTTCAGCGATTTTTGCAGTTCGTTCCAGTCACAGGCAGCAGAGTACTGGAACGAAAGGCGGCCAAATGAGGTGTTGGCTTTAGGGATGATCCGTGAGATACACCTGCTGGAGCGCGTGCTACGGATGGGTGTTGCCATCGTGACCAGTGAACTGAGATAAGGCGGAGCTTTACCTAGCATGGACTTGTAGATGAGTTGGGTCCAAAAGCAGCTGGTCAGTGGTAGAACAGGACAAGCAGGGTTGTCTTAGATTGACTCAGAATGGACAACTCTGTGGGAACAGTAGGAATATAATAACAATATTGAGTTAGATGTCAACTGGGCTGCCCAAACCACTTGTTACACAGCACAAGACATTTAAAATGGCATGTTGTTAAGCTATTTCATCAAGCTTATAAACAGGAGTCACACAGTAAAAGGAGGCAAAAGGACTACATGCTGGAACCCAAGCTAATAGCACACGGTTTTTGTTCCTGATTACTTGTTAACGCCTTCCTTGTGTGTGTGTGAATGGATGACATTGTGTCAATGTGTGTGAATTAGTGCATGTAGTGTTTCTGACCAATATCCCATCATTATGCAGTTTTACATATTCATAAGCTTGATCAAGTTGTCACAGGTTTACTTTCATACTTTAAAAAATGTTCTTCATAATAATGATCAGATTATCTTGAAACATCATCATAACATGGCCTGTGCACTATTACACAATTAAACCCTCATGTTATTATAGTCAGATTAATGATCTTTATAGTATAACTTTGCCCTTTTTTTAACTGGTAACATTGCCCAGCCCGTCAACCCCATGGTGAAACACAATACAGAGAGAGGGAGGGAACTGACAGTAATCATACACGGAATGCATGCTAGGAAACTTGGAAACAAATGTAGCTAAGGATTCACAACAAATGACTTGTCTAGCTAGCAATGGAACAGAAAACAGCTAGCTGAATTTCTAACATTTGCAATAAGATAAGGTTACAATTTCTTACGCCACACCAGTTGGGAAAGAGTGCTCTGTCCTGCCAAAGCATTAATTGCTTTGTTTAGTGTCTGAAAGAAAACAGATTGAAAAATATGATTTGCAACACTTCTCATTAGCTGGCTAGCCAGATCACCAATTCAGGATATTAAAACTGAGTGGTTCTTCAAAATGGACAAATTCCTGAATTAACAAAGCTAACGATCGTCTGCTAGCTAACGGTAGTGTCCAACATTAGCTAGTTAGCTAGCTACAGAGCCTTCAGAAAGTATTCACACCCCTTGACTTTTTTGACATTTTGTGGTGTTTTCTACAGAAAATACTCTGTAATGTCAAACCCCTAATATATTGGTTACATAAGTATTCAACCCCCTGAGTCAATACATGTTAGAATCACCTTCGGCAGCGATTCCAGCTGTGAGTCTTTCTGGGTAAGTCTCTAAGAGCTTTCCACACCTGGATTGTGCAACATTTGCCCATTTATTATTTTCAAAATTCTTCAAGCTCTGTCAAATTACTTGTTGATCATTGCTAGACAACCATTTTCAGGTCTTGCCATAGATTTTAAAGCAGCTTTATGTCAAACTTTAACTCAGAAACATTCACTGTCTTCTTGGTAAACAACTCGAGTGTAGATTTGTGTAGATTTGGCCTTGTGTTTTAGGTTATTGTCCTGCTGAAAGATTCATTTGTCTTCCAGTGTGTCACGTTCTGACCTTTATTTTCTGTGTTTTGTGTTTAGTTAGTATGGTCAGGGCGTGAGTTGGGTGGGCAGTCTATGTTTGTTTGTCTAGGTTTTGGGAATTTCTATGTTTCGGCCTAGTATGGTTCTCAATCAGAGGCAGGTGTCATTAGTTGTCTCTGATTGAGAATCATACTTAGGTGGCCTGGGTTTCACTGTGTGTTTGTGGGTGATTGTTTCCTGTCTCTGTGTATGCACCAGATAGGACTGTAATTTGAGTTTTCACGTTTTCTTGTTTTGTTGGTTTGTTCATGTGTACCTTATAGCATTAAAAAGTACCATGGAAAAATACCACGCCGCGTATTGGTCCTCTGATCCGTTTCGCCTCTCCTCTTCGGAAGAAGAGGAGGAAACTCGTTACAGAATCACCCACCACAATCGGACCAAGCGGCGTGGTAAAGGACAGCGACGACAGCAGCAGCAGCATCAACAACAGAGGCCACCATCACAGGACTCCTGGACATGGGAGCAGATATTGAACGGAGAGGGACCCTGGGCACGGGCTGGGGAAAATCGCAGCCCCAAAGCAGAGCTGGAGGCAGCGAAAGCTGATCGGCGGCAATATGAGGAGCCAGCACGGCAGTGCGGAGGTACGAGAGGCAGCCCCAAATTTTTTTTGGGGGGCACACGAGGTGTGGTACTAAGCCAGGTAGCAGACCTGAGCTCACTCCTCGTGCTTATTATGAGCAGCGCATTACTGGTCAGGCACCGTGTTATGCGGTTGAGCGCACGGTGTCGCCAGTGCGTGTCCATAGCCCGGTGCGCTATAGGGCAGCCCCGAGAGTGCCATGCGAGTGTGGGCATTGAGCCAGGGCGTATGGTGCCTGCTCAGCGGGTCTGGTCGCCGGTACGCAGTCTTGGTCCAGGTTATCCTGCGCCGGCTCTGCGTGCTGTGTCTCCGGGCGCTGGGAGGGTGCAGTGCGTCCTCTGCCTGCGCTCCGCTCGTACCGGGCAACTGTGGGAGTGGAGCCTAGGGGAGAGGTGCGTGTAGTAAGCACTAGATCTCCCGTGCTTACCCACAGCCCGGTTCAACCTGTGCCTGCACTCTTGAGGGTCCGGGCTCGAGTAGTTGTCCAGCCTGGGGAAGTGGTGCCAAGGTTGCGCACCAGAGCTCCAGTGCTCCCCACAGCCCGGTCTTTCAGGCTCCTCCTAACACCAAGCCTCCTGAAAGTCTCCCCAGCCTGGTAGTTCCTGTGGCAGCCCCACGCACCAGGCTGTCTCTCAGTCTCCTCCCTGCAGGTGCTCCCGCCTGTCCGGCGCTGCTGCCGGAGCCTCCCGCCTGTCCGGCGCCGCTGCCGGAGCCTCCCGCCTGTCCGGAGCCTCCCGCCTGTCCGGCGCCGCTGCCGGAGCCTCCCGCCTGTCCGGCGCCGCTGCTGGAGCGTCCCGCCTGTCCGGCGCCGCTGCCTCCTGTAGCAGCTCCACGCACCAGGCTGTCTCTCTGTCTCCTCTCTGCAGGTGCTCCCGCCTGTCCGGCGCCGCTGCCGGAGCCTCCCGCCTGTCCGGCGCCGCTGCCGGAGCCTCCCGCCTGTCCGGCGCCGCTGCCGGAGTCTCCCGCCTGTCCGGCGCCGCTGCCGGAGCCTCCCGCCTGTCCGGAGCCTCCCGCCTGTCCGGCGCCGCTGCCGGAGCCTCCCGCCTGTCCGGCGCCGCTGCCGGAGCCTCCCGCCTGTCCGGCGCTGCTGCCGGAGCCTCCCGCCTGTCCGGCGCCGCTGCCGGAGCGTCCCGCCTGTCCGGCGCCGCTGCTGGAGCGTCCCGCCTGTCTGGCGCCGCTGCCGGAGCGTCCCGCCTGTCTGGCGCCGCTGCCGGAGCGTCCCTCCTGTTCGGCGCCGCTGCCGGAGCCTCCCGCCTGTCCGGCGCCGCTGCCGGAGCGTCCCGCCTGTCTGGCGCCGCTGCCGGAGCCCCTCAGCCCAGAGGCGCCAGAGCCCCTCAGCCCAGAGGCGCCAGAGCCCCTCAGCCCAGAGGCGCCAGAGCCCCTCAGCCCAGAGGCGCCAGAGTCCCTCAGCCCAGAGGCGCCAGAGCCCCTGTCCCTCTGTCCAGAGCCCCTGTCCCTCTGTCCAGAGCCCCTGTCCCTCTGTCTAGAGCCCCTGCCCCTCTGTCCCGAGCTGCCCCTCTGTCCAGTGGGGTCATTGAGAGGGGTTGCCATGGTGAGAAAGCCACGGAGGCGGAAGATAAGGCGGACAAAGACAAGGGTGAAGTGGGGTCCGCGTCCCGCGCCAGAACCGCCACCGCGGACAGACGCCCACCCAGACCCTCCCCTATAGGTCAAGGTTTTGCGGCCGGAGTCCGCACCTTTGGGGGGGGGTACTGTCACGTTCTGACCTTTATTTTCTGTGTTTTGTGTTTAGTTAGTATGGTCAGGGCGTGAGTTGGGTGGGCAGTCTATGTTTGTTTGTCTAGGTTTTGGGAATTTCTATGTTTCGGCCTAGTATGGTTCTCAATCAGAGGCAGGTGTCATTAGTTGTCTCTGATTGAGAATCATACTTAGGTGGCCTGGGTTTCACTGTGTGTTTGTGGGTGATTGTTTCCTGTCTCTGTGTATGCACCAGATAGGACTGTAATTTGAGTTTTCACGTTTTCTTGTTTTGTTGGTTTGTTCATGTGTACCTTATAGCATTAAAAAGTACCATGGAAAAATACCACGCCGCGTATTGGTCCTCTGATCCGTTTCGCCTCTCCTCTTCGGAAGAAGAGGAGGAAACTCGTTACACAGTGTCTGGTGGAAAGCAGACTGAACCAGGTTTTCCTCTAGGATTTTGCCTGTGCTTAGCTACATTCCATTTATTTCTTATCCTGAAAACCTCATCAGTTCTTAATGATTATGAAAACACCCATAACATGATGCAGCCACCACTATGCTTGATAACATGGCGAGTGGTTCTCAGTAATGTGTTATTTTTATTTATTTAACTTTATTTATCTAGGCAAGTCAGTTAAGAACATGTTCTTATTTACATTGACGGCCTACCCCGGCAAAACCCGGACGACATTGGACCAATTGTGCGGCGCCCTATGGGACTCTCAATCACGGCCAGATGTGTTACAGCCTGGATTTGAACCAGGGTCTGGCTGCGCCACTCGGAGCCCTAATTTGTAGCCAATTTGTTTGTGAGAAAATGTGAATGTGATCAAATGTGGTTTATATTCAAACTTGGGCTGACTAGAGTACCTAGACTTTTTTAATCCAAAGTGATTAACTGGAATTTAGCAATAAACAAAATAGCAAACATAGACTGTGAGTTATTTTTACATTAGACCTACAGTTGCATAGGGCAGGAGTGGACTACACAAAGCATAAAGCAAGCTCAGCCCTGTGTTTTATTGTCCAATCATGTTGCTTTCTCTGTGTCTGTGTATAGGAAACCCCCCTAGTACTTAAAAATATAATTCATATGAACAAATACAAGGTTGGTGCAGTTTGACAGGGTTTTCATCCTCCCCAAGGCCAGGAGTTTTTCTATGAGTTTTTGTAAAACCATGTGACCTGACTAGAAAAATACTGGTCCCATCATAGCCCATAATAAACCTTTTTACAAAATATGAATCATGTCAAACCCTATAAGTTCCAGTGTTTTACCTGGTTATGTTACCAGATCAGGAAAAACTACAGGCCCCAGAATGTTGTTTTCGCCACACCACTCTGGGACCTGTGGTGCCACCTCTGGCTCAAGTTAAGTGATGCCTTAATCCTTTCCTTGTGGTCTATTGGCAAGATGTATAGTCAGCCATGAATCATTCCAAGCACTGGAAACTGAATTCAATCCCCATTCTGGAACTGGAAATATAGATGCTCACAGCTCTAATGTCTACATTAAATCTTGAATTTGGAATTACAATTTTCAAAATGAACTAATCCCTGATGGGACAAAAGGGGAAGGGATATTAGATATGGTGGGCATAGGCCAAGGGGGTATGATATTATACTTCTGATGCTCCTCTGCATTCTGACACTTCCCAAATGGTCTAAGCTGGTATCAACTGTTTTTGATCAGGCTTATAGTCTTTCAGGACTGTGTGGTTTTCCCGTGTTCTTTGCATTTGTATCCTTTGTATCAAACGAGCCTACAGCATGCAAAGCCTTGGTTGTGAACTTTTATGGTGTGCTGGAAAATGGGCTCACAGCACAGGGGATCTGCGTTCAAATAAATAAAAGAAACCTTGAAAGGGTTAGAGGTCAAAGGTTAAGGGACAGAGGTGCGATGACCCCAGCAGGATCTGCTCTCTATAGAAATGTAATTCTTTCCGCAGTGTCCCTCTCACTTCTCGCCCAGCCCCCACTGTGTTCCCAGTCTTCCCACTGCTAGCAAGTGATTGGAGTAAAAATCAGCTCAGAGGATTTGAAAAGATTTGGGCTCCTTTGTTGACATCAAACTCAAAATGGAGGTTTAAAGGGGCAATCTGCATTTCTACATCTAATTTTCGACTTATAAATTAATGATATGTACCCCTTGATTTTTGAAGAATATAACTTATAAATGCGTCATTATCTCAGTTTAACTGTCATACATCATTAGAACACAAAATATAATCTTGTTTTACTCCAAAGTTAAAGTAAATATAAACCAACACTAAATAGCCTCAAAACATGGTTCAAACTATAATTGTAATATCATGCATGGTCAGTCTTTGCATCCATAGATATGTTTATGAATTTGAGAGTAGTTACATTTCTCCAGCCCCATCCCTCAGCTTTTTACCGAAACATGGGCGTGGAGAACGCTTTGTTATTGTTTCAACTGCTGATTTCCACTTTAAGGCAGGGGCAGTTGTGCAATGACATGCTACACCAAATATTGAACTAAGAGCTACTATGTGGTGATACTTTCACGCAAGCCAAACTGCAAGTAAATTAAGATGTGTGGTGTCATTGCATTGTAATACTGAACGCTCCTCTGAAAATGTATTGATCAACATTTCCAAAGCACGATCAGTGTATCATCTATATCAAGAAATAATAGCAACATTTTTGTCAGTCAGACAAGTTAGTTTGGAGAACTCCAGTGGAAAGAAACTACCCTGGCCAAAACTATGAGATGGAACAAGGTTTCTAGGCTATGCACAAACAGACTGCAGAACAGTGACATGTTTATTACCAATGGTATGTGTTTGAGAGAAGAGAAGAATGAAGAAATAAGAACACGGTCCACATTTTGATTGGGGTTTTCAAAATGATTTATGTGGCAGCAAATAATTCCACATACATATCAGTTTAAACTGGAACAGTTGTCACCACAGAAGTTGTCGAGTGCTTTTATTTACAGAAAAAAGTGACTAGAGTTCATATATGTTACACTTTGATATTTGTTCCTTTTTATTCCTACCCATAGGGTAATAGGTCCACAGTAGCTTTGAGTGCATTATGAAACACACAAACCTAGATTAATGTTTCCTTCACTATCCATACAAAAATGAACAAAATACCAACCGTAACACAGAAAACCAAACAAAAAAAGAACACCATGTTACAAAGTTACAGAAAATACATCTATAGTATCTCCTCCTCCTCTCACAAATACAGCAACAGAGCTTGTGACAAAGCACACAAATAATCTGGCTGAGGCACAGCACTCCAGCGGTGAAACAATAAGGCAATCCATCCTGGGTTGTATTCATTAGTCACCAAACTGAAGAAAACAGACTGAAATAGGGAATGACAACCTGAACCCAATAAGAAATACTATATTAATTTTCCGTTGCAAAATGTATTGCTCTGTTGTGCCGTAATGAATACGACCCTGGTTCTGCAGCAGGCTGAAGCTTGTCTTCTGAACAGCATCTGAGAGGCCTGCTCTGAGCCCACACAGGCAATGCGGTGGTGCTGACCAAGTGAAAACAGCGTACGTCGTTAAGAGGCCATACTGACGTCAGCCACAGTGAACAACGTTAACAGAGTTACATTGGTTGCATACATTAGTGGCTGAGTACAGGTAGGGAGGGGTGATGAGTGTTTTTTGACTCGGTACAGATGTAGGATCTTAATTTGATAAATTTCTCACTGCAGAAAAATAATCCTCCAGCATTTTTGTAGGGTTTGAAACATTTTTTGTTAAGGCAAATCATTTTGAAGTGGAAATGACAAATTCTAGAAGCCTTTTAAAACCTTTTAATACACTACAAATTTGCATTTACTACTGTGCAGGATATATCCTGCAACAACAGGGTGATAAAACTAAGATCCTACATCTGTTGGTCGACTGCAGGGATGGGTGTTCATCGATTGCAAAGGCACAGCTGTGTAGGCCACACTGCACACTTCCATATGTGAGATTATTCCGACTGCCTCCGTTTGCACTGCCATTTTCTGCAAACAGCTCCACCATTGAGATGATTGCTGCCCTGAACAGACGAGGCCTGCACCACAATATTCTGATTGTGTAATGTGAGAAGAAGTCCTGAATCTTAGCTTGGTTCTCTGTGCTGTGGCCTGTGGCTCAGGTAACCCAGTGTTGCTACTCTGCAGCCTCTCTCCCCTACCATTACACTGATACTCCTGATTAGGTGACTCTGGGTCGTGTTGGGGAAAGGCAGTGGGACGTTTGCATCCATAGGCTTGGCAGGCAGGCTGCATGGGCATGACTGTGCCCAGGGGAGCTCCTCTCTCTGAGGGCTGAATTGAAAGCCTACTTGGCCCAGCCTGTAGTGGCCTCTCCGTTGATGTAGGCGAAACCGGGAAAGTGTTGAGAGTGTTCATACTCAGAGTTCCTGCGAGGGGCCAGGGGGGAGTACATGTCTCCAGAGGCGGCGTAGCGGGAGGAGTGTATAGGGGGACTGGTGTAACAGCTGTTGGCCGGTGAGACATCAGCCCACCGGGGGGTCACAGGCGTAGGGTGCAGCCGAGGAGTACCTCCCATCAAGCAGGGCTCCATCCGTGACATCTGGCTGTTGAGTGGGTACTGCCAAACAGAAGATAATCTTGGGTGTTAGGTTTATGGCATTATACTGTATGTAACATGTACAGTGAGGGGAAAAAGTATTTGATCCCCTGCTGATTTTGAACGTTTGCCCACTGACAAAGAAATGATCGGTCTATCATTTTAATGGTAGGTTTATTTGAACAGTGAGAGACAGAATAACAAAACAAAATACCAGAAAAACGCATGTCAAAAATGTTATAAATTGATTTGCATTTTAATGAGGGAAATAAGTATTTGACCCCCTCTTAATCAGAAAGATTTCTGGCTCCCCCCAGGTGTCTTTTATACAGGTAACGGGAGTGCTCCTAATCTCAGTTTGTTACCTGTATAAAAGACACCTGTCCACAGAAGCAATCAATCAATCAGATTCCAAACTCTCCACCATGGCCAAGACCAAAGAGCTCTCCAAGGATGTCAGGGACACGATTGTAGACCTACACAAGGCTGGAATGGGCTACAAGACCATCGCCAAGCAGCTTGGTGAGAAGGTGACAACAGTTGGTGTGATTATTCGCAAATGGAAGAAACACAAAATAACTGTCAATCTCCCTCGGCCTGGGGCTCCATGCAAGATCTCACCTCGTGGAGTTGCAATGATCATGAGAACGGTGAGGAATCAGCCCAGAACTACACGGGAGGATCTTGTCAATGATCGCAAGGTAGCTGGGACCATAGTCACCAAGAAAACAATTGATAACACACTACGCCATGAAGGACTGAAATCCTGCAGTGCCCGCAAGGTCCCCCTGCTCAAGAAAGCACATATACATGCCCGTCTGAAGTTTGACAATGAACATCTGAATGATTCAGAGGACAACTGGGTGAAAGTGTTGTGGTCAGATGAGACCAAAATGGAGCTCTTTGGCATCAACTCAACTCGCCGTGTTTGGAGGAGGAGGAATGCTGCCTATGACCCCAAGAACACCATCCCCACCGTCAAACATGGAGGTGGAAACATTATGCTTTGGGGGTGTTTTTCTGCTAAGGGGACAGGACAACTTCACCGCATCAAAGGGACGATGGACGGGGCCATGTACCGTCAAATCTTGGGTGAGAACCCCCTTCCCTCAGCCAGGGCATTGAAAATGGGTTGTGGATTGGTATTCCAGCATGACAATGACCCAAAACACACGGCCAAGGCAACAAAGGAGTGGCTCAAGAAGAAGCACATTAAGGTCCTGGAGTGGCCTAGCCAGTCTCCAGACCTTAATCCCATAGAAAATCTGTGGAGGGAGCTGAAGGTTCGAGTGGCCAAATGTCGGCCTCGAAACCTTAATGACTTGGAGAAGATCTGCAAAGAGGAGAGGGACAAAATCCCTCCTGAGATGTGTGCAAACCTGGTGGCCAACTACAAGAAACGTCTGACCTCTGTGATTGCCAACAAGGATTTTGCCACCAAGTACTAAGTCATGTTTTGCAGAGGGGTCAAATACTTATTTCCCTCATTAAAATGCAAATCAATTTATAACATTTTTGACATGTGTTTTTCTAGATTTTTTTGTTGTTGTTATTCTGTCTCTCACTATTCAAATAAACCTACCATTAAAATTATAGACTGATCATTTCTTTGTCAGTGGGCAAACGTACAAAATCAGCAGGGGATCAAATACTTTTCCCCCTCACTGTATGTATCATATGTAGGGCTGGGTTTTTCCCTGAACACATGACCTGACCGAAGAAACCCCCTGCCCCTAATGAGGCTATAGCTGGACTCCAGAGTTTTTCCTGGTCACGTAATATTACTGGGCAAAACTACTGGCCCTTATGTAATAAATGATATGTAACATAACACAAATCTTTGATTTCTCTGTAACACTATGAGGTTTATAATTCATAATGAACATCAACAGTAGAACCCCTATGCACACCAAAACGTTGTAAATTATGGACATAAATAAGTCACTTCCTGAAACTGAGATGAGCGTTGGACTAGGATAAGTGGTCAGCCGGTAGTATTTTCGTTGCCCAGGGTGACTGACGACTAACAGCGCGGACAGAATCAGCTCCTCTTACAAAATATTTGGGACTGGTCAAGAAATCCAACAAAGTGTCCCATTTGTGTCTTCTCCTTCCCTTCCTCTTGAGAGATCCTCTCAGACACACTCAGACAAAGCGCACACATTGTGCCCGATTTAAGTTCAGAGCAGGGCGGACAAAAGTGGAAGTAAAAGTCTTTCCTCTTTATCCCACTAAATATAAACACACAGGCAACAGTCGGTTTGATTATGAGGGATGGTGGAACGGAAAAAGGCTGTCATCACGGGTCAGGGTGGCTCAGCAACCTCTTGTTCATGTTGAAAAGAGACCATTGAATAACAATATTTTAATAAATACCCCCCTGGCCTGGTCTATGGGGTCTATGGCCACTGGCTCAGAGAGGTGAAGAGACTATTGAGTGGTGGGAGGGGGAGGCAGAGAACAGGGACCCGGGCCACTGGCTAGACCACCTTTCACTGTCTGCTGCTTCCGCTGGTGTGGAGTAGAGGAGAGGAGAGGGCAGGGGCGGCAGGTTCGAATCGCCAAGCCGACTTGGTGAAAAATCTGTCGATGTGCGTTCGAGCAAGGCACTTAACCCCAATTGCTTCTGTAAAGGTGTCAGCATTCTTCAGTTTGGCTAGGTGAACCAAACAAGTGTGCTTGCATAATCCCTTAAAAGACCATTGGAAAATGAGAAAAAAAAGCGGCAATAGTACTGTTTGTCTATTTTGAGACACCATAGCCAGTATACACTTCTTCGAAATAGTCCAAATTAATCTAAGATAACTCAAGAAATCTGTCATTAATTATGACGTTTCTGCAGAGGAGATCTTAGTCACGCAATTTTACATCTAAGTAAGATGTTTGGTGCAGTATTTCTCAATGAAAAAATTTGCATGAAAACGAGTCGTCGCTTGTTGAATGACAACAAAGACTTTATTGAAGAATCCCTATTGTTGACCCATCACCGACGAAGGGGCGTAGACTTCGGCTTCAACTTCTTGTGTGCCTGAACAGCCAAAAAAAACGTTACCTATGTCCAAAACTAACAGAAATGTCACAAAATGTTTTCATAATATATGCATGAACTCTTCCGAACTGTTCGGGCTTAGAAGCATGCGGACGCCTTAAGTCTGTCTCTCTGGATAAGAGAGGAGAGGGGGATTCAGACTACTGACGACCATCTGATCTCCTCCCACTACAAAGACGGGGGAGGCTGGAGGACCCTTGACAGGAAATTACCATCAGAAGGGTCAACTCACACCACTCGCTGCTATGGCTAAAGGCATCATCAGTATGCTTCAGTTCGGCTGGTGACTAGCTGAAATCGGCTAGCAGAACTGAGCAAGCATGCTCTCATAATCCCTTAAAAGACATTTGCTGGAAATATGAGAAAAAAGTGGCAATAGTACTGTTTGTCCATATTGAGATGCCATAACCACTTCCTCAAAATAGTCAGAATTCATCTAAAATAACTCAAGAAAATGGACCAAGATTTTTACGTTTTTTTGCAGAGGAGTTCTTAGTCGCACAGTTTTACATCAAACTAAGAGGTTTGGTGCAGTATTTTTCAAAGAAACAATGTGCATGAAAATGAGTCGTCTCTCATTGAAGGACTACAAAGACTTTATTGAAGAAACCCTACTGTTGACCAATCACCGATGAAGGGGTGTAGACTTCGGCTAACGATTTCGGTTTACTTCTAGAAAAAAATGTCTGTGCCCGAACATCCGAAAAAACCCTCACTGAAGTCCAAAATGAACAAAAACTCACAAACTGTCATTATAATATATGCACAAACTCTTCCGAACTGTTTCAGCTGGGAAGCATGCGGACGCCATAACAGTGAATGAGCTCCACCGACACCGACACCACCACAAGGCTGCTGCACCCTCCTCCTCTCGCCTGCTCTTGTTCTTGTTGGATTCTTCTCTCTCTCTCCTTTCACACTCACTCTTGTATACCCCCCGGCATGCCATGCTATAGAGTGTGTTTTGCATACTAACGAGCCCCGTTCTCATTTACACATCCTGTTCATATTAACATTCCTCTCTGATTTACCGCCTTGTGTAAAATTCAACCTTACAAAAGCTAGGATAGAATTGACGCCTCGCCTACAACCCAACCAGGAATATCACATCTATATTACATGGGGATGTGAATAGATATCAGAGGGAGGTCTTTAGTGGCACGTTGAAGAAAAATAAACAAGTATGCCTTCTGCGTCATTCTGCCTGATTCAATGTCACATATGTCAGTGGGTCTAGCTCCTCTGTAATGATGTACTATGGTTATTAGGTGATTTCACAGCTTTTCTCTGTCAAATAACCCAGCAGGCTGTCTAATTTTTGTCTTTGTAATGGATTTCATACAGTGTTTCGCTGGCTTTCTTCCCTCTCTGCTCTGACGTCAATGAAATACAATGGAGACTACTCCAGGACCCAAGCCAAGAACAACTATTGTCACCAACAAAGTCTTGCAGGTGTGGTGAACTGTGTGAAAAGTTGGAATTGTTGACTCTGTGGCTAAATTTCAGTATTATAAAACAGGCCAGAAACATATATGTTCAATGACAAAAAAGCAAATATAAAGTCAATCTCAGCAACCAGAACCAAATGTTGTGTGTGCTCTGAGAGGCTAATATCAAGCTAATGTAAGCTAATGCTTTTTGACTGGATGTGCATAGACCAGTATAAAGTTACAGAATTTTCTCCACTGTGATTCCATCCAGTATATATACACCGTTAGCAGATTCTCAGGTGAATGTAGGTGATATGGTCTGATTTGTAATTTGGGAGTCCAAGTTTGGACTGACCTGTGCAGAAGTGCGGTGGTAGGCGGGATAATGGAGGGGGGCAGGAATGCCCGGTTCATGGGCCAGACTGGGGTACTGGCTCTGGATGGAGTGGGGGTGCTGGTTGGAGTAGCTTCCGTAGTTATAGCTCCCAGTGAACCTGGAGAGTGCGCACAAAAACAGGTCAACATCATGTATTCAATGTAGTACTTTAAATGTTTTCCATACATTTGTTTGTAAGAAATCAGATAACCCCTCTATGAGAGCTCAAAACCCCTCTATGAGAGCTTATAACCCCTCTATGAGAGCTCATAATGCCCCTATAATACATTATAACCACCGTATGAGAGCTCATAACCCCTCTATGGCAGCTCATAACCCCCCTATGAGAGCTCACTACCCCTCTATGACAACTCATAACCCCTCTATGACAGCTCATAACAGCCATCTATGAGAGCTCATAATCCCTCTATGACAGCTCACCCGTGCTCATCCCGGTGTGCGTAGACTGGCAGTCGATGGGCGGAGGAGGGAGGGGGCACTGGGGCACCACTGCGCATGCAAGGCTGCTGCTGTCCGCCCTCAGAAGGGGTGCCGCTTGACGTTGTCACTGTGTACGTAAGGGACCAGGTATATGACTGAACAGCTCCTGGCACACACACGTAACACATACACACACAGAGACAAAGGGATTGGCACAGAGGAATCTACCTTGCCGTGACCCTTAGAAACCAACCTAATGCATGAGCACAGGCAGGATATGCCCATTCTAATAAATCATTTAATTCAACTGCTATGTATTAATTAATTAATCTGACATTATGTACTTTGTTGGACATAATCGTAACATTACCTTTACAGAACATGGTGGAAGTGGGATTGCTTCTATAGTATTGTAGCTCCAGTCTAGAATTAGCTCAATATCCAAGTAACACTCCCCACTAACAGATTCCCTCCCCAGTACCCCAGTGTTGCTGTCTGTCTCTCTCACCTGTGGTGGCTGTGGCCCCTGTGTACTCTGGGGACTGGGCAGCAGGGGGGGAGCTGGCGGCTGGGACCCCCACTGAGGTGACAGACTTGGCCGGGGAGAAAGGCCCTGGGGACGTGGATGTGGGTGTGGTCTCTGTCAGCATCATCTCTTCCTCTTGCTCAGCTATAAGAAGGGGTCAGAGGTCAATAAACTATTCGAGAGACAGCAGGTTCTTATGTCCTCAAGAGTCAGTGTACTTCATACAGCATTCAATATCAGTACTGTCAAAATACATGTCGTTTTTTGTTGTTGTTGTTAAAATGCATTTCTCGTTGTTTTTGTAGCAGCAGCAATACTGATGATAGTATGACAGGTCATTCCCAAAGTCCTATACAGAAGTATTAGTAATATTATTAGTAGTAGTAATAGTAGGAGTAAAATGTAAAAGTAGTAGAAATTTTAGTACTACTAATTGTGATTGTAGTAATACTAATAGTTGCAGTGGCAATGCAGTGCTGTAGTAGTAGTAGTATTGGAAGCAGTTCCCTTAGTAGTTGTTGACAGAGTGGGGGTCTGACCTGTGTTGCCCTCTGCCTTCATGGACCTCATGAGCTCGTTAGCCCTCTCCTGGCAGTGCAGAGACTCCAGTAGGTACAGCACATAGTCATCAAACATCAGGTGGATCAGGTGGAACGAGCCTACACACAGACAGACAGAGAGAGAGGTGAGATTAAAGTTTCTTTATATTGACATACGCACGTTAACAAAGCTAGTTTCAAGGGCACATTTAAATTATTCGCTTTTATCATCTAGAAGGCGGAGACAGTACAGATGCATCAAAGCTGGGACCGAGAGACGGATTAACAGCTTCTATCTCCAGGCCATCAGGCTGTTAAACAGTCGCCACTGGCCAGCCTCCGCCAAGGACACTAGCGTGAACTTTCGTTACTGTTACTAGCCAGCTACCACCTGGTACTCTACCCTGTACCTTAGAGACTGCTTTGCCCTATGTACAGTACGGAGGTTTACATATACCTGAGTCAAATACATTTAAACTCAGTTTTTCACAATTCCTGATATTTAATCCTAGTAAAAATTCCTGTCTTAGGTCAGTTAGGATCACCACTTTATTTTAAGAATGTGAAATGTCTGAATAATAGTAGAGAGAATGATTTATTTCAGCTTTTATTTCTTTCATTACATTCCCAGTGGGTCAGAAGTTTACATACACTCAATTAGTATTTGGTATAATTGCCTTTAAATTTTTTTACCTTGGGTCAAACGTTTCGGGTTGCCTTCCACAAGCTTCCCACAATAAGTTGGGTGAATTTTGGCCCATTCCTCCAGACAGAGCTGGTGGAACTGAGTCAGGTTTGTAGGCCTCCTTGCTTACACACACGTTTTCGGTTCTGCCCACAAATTCTCTATGGGATTGAGATCAGGGCTTTGACTTTGTTGTCCTTAATCCATTTTGCCACAACTTTGGAAGTATGCTTGGGGTCATTGTCCATTTGAAAGACCCATTTGCGACCAAGCTTTAAATTCCTGACTGATGTCTTGAGATGTTGCTTCAATATATCCACATAATTTTCCTACCTAATGATTCCATCTATTTTGTGAAGTGCACCAGTCCCTTCTGCAACAAACCACCCCACAACATGATGCTGCCACCCCCGTGCTTCACCCCCGTGGTTGGGATGGTATTCTTTGGCTTGCAAGCCTCCCCCTTTTTCCTCCAAACATAATGATGATCATTATGGCCAAACAGTTATATTTTTGTTTCATCAGACCAGAGGATATTTCACCAAAAAGTACGATCTTTGTCCCCATGTGCAGTTGCAAACCATAGTATGGCTTTTTTTATGGCGGTTTTGGAGCAGTGGCTTCTTCCTTGCTGATTGGCCTTTCAGGTTATGTCGATATAGGACTCATTTTACTGTGGATATAGATACTTTTGTACCGGTTTCCTCCAGCATCTTCACAAGGTCCTTTGCTGTTGTTCTGGGATTGATTTGCACTTTTTGCACCAAAGTATGTTCATCTCTAGGAGACAGAACTCATCTCCTTCCTGAGCGGTATGACGGCTGCTTAATTTTCCTGGAATTTTCCAAGCTGTTTAAAGGTACAGTCAACTTAGCGTATGTGAACTTCTGACCCACTGGAATTGTGATACAGAGAATTATAAGTGAAATAATCTGTCTGTAAACAATTGTTGGAAAAAATTACTTGTGTCATGCACAAAGTAGATGTCCTAACCGACTTGCCAAAACTATAGTTTGTTAACAAGAAATATGTGGAGTGGTTGAAAAACAAGTTTTAATGACTCCAACCTAAGTGTATGTAAACTTCCGACTTCAACTGTATATAGAGTCCTTGAACACTGGTCACTTGAATACTGTTTTACCCACTTTATATGTATATACTGTATTCTAGTCATGGTTCATCCTATATAACTACTGCTGAACACACCTTTGCTCTGACCTTTCGGGCAGGCTTCGCAAAACTGCGGTACACCATTGATTATTATAGCATGTGGGGGAGCAGAACAACTGGGCAGTCATTGTCATCAAAAGAGACGGGGGGCTGTTTCTTGTTTCCTGGTACAAAGTCACTGTCCCAAATATGACAGCTGACCCCTGGGTCTGGTATGGGAAATGACTGAGACTGTCGCTGGGGAAGGAAAGGAGCGTGACACAATTGTGACATTGTGCTGGTCACTCTAGCCATCGTGCGCATAATAAACACCAGCAGCTATTCACGGAATGGAGTAATGCAATACTGCTTGGTCATAAAATTGAAAAGATAGGCAAACACATGGGGGGTAGCCATTGTTAATTAACTGTTTTTGCACAGAGAGCTGTTTTATCAAAACACTGCAACCAGCTGTGGCTTTGATATTAACAGACAGGCCTGAAGGGGAGAGGAGAGGAGAGGGAAGGGGAGTCATTTTTAAAACATTTTACAGCCCCTATATATTTCAGTGCCTTGGTCATGCACCGCTAGCTAGTAAAGTAAAGGCTAGGGGTGCCATGCCAACAAGGCAGCCATCTTACGACCACGCTTTCCCCCTGTTTTGGATTGGGAGAACAATCGAAGGGGATTCTCTGCTGAGTCTGGGCACAACTTTTCTTATTATCATTTCCCAAAAATGGGGTGAGGGGCTTAAACTACTTTTGGACCTATGTGCATAGTAGCATATTCATATCTCAGTTCAGCACGTTTTGGGACAATGCCTTGGGTAATCTGTTTGTGTTCTTCAAAGTCTTTTCTAGTCAACTACTGTCTGACACTAGTGACACCAGCAACATGCTCCAATAACATTACATAACCCCCCTATAACAAACTTTTTTCCCGTGTCGGCTAATTACATGCCCCAGCCCAATGCTAGATCCAACCACTCACCAAAGCTAGGCGCACTGTGGAGGGTCATATCCCGGATGACTCGTGTCCCGAAACACGACCACATGAGCAGGAACTGCTGGGCCACCTTCTTCAGGCACCCAGGCCTCTTCCCTGCCACCTAAAGGGGACATTTCCATGTGAAAAGAAGGGGAAGGGTTGGGGAGGGAGAGAATTAACCCCTGGGATCGTATTGGGGCTTAACCCTCAAGAACGAAAAACATGTCAACAAGTTAACTATTTAATTTGCCCCTGGGGACAGGCCTTCCCATTGAACCATTGTCTGGGGAGTCCAGGACGTTGCCAGGGCAACAACATTTTACAAGCCCATATCTGGAGCATAATGGCCGCAAATGGGAGCCATGAAGACATCATTAACTAGGAGAGTGGCTCTGCATCAGCATGGAGAAACGGATGTCATTCAAATGCATAGTTTATTTTTAAAGGGCCATAATCCTTACTGATTTGCTGTATAAATATACTTCAACAATAAAATAACACATTGTCGTCCAGAATGGCCTTGGTAAATGTAACACATACGTCACTGTGGACATTTTTAGGGGGACAATTGAAGAGGTTATTTCTATACTTTCCCCCTACAAACAGCATACGCCATGCTGTAGCAATAGTAGAAAGCACATGCCTCAAGAAGATGTCTGGATGTTTTCTGATAATATATCCTAGATCTTAACAGGGCATAAAAAAATGTTTTTGTGGAAATATGAAGTCATGAGTTCTTTAACTGACCTTGACAACACAGCGGTCCACCATGGAGTCCAGCCACTCTATGTAGCCCTCTATAGGAGACTGCTCCTCCAAAAGACGGTCAAACTCCTGGTACACTGAGAGAGGAAGGAGACGAGAGCTGCATCTAGCCACAGTTTGTCAACACATAGCAACAGATAACAATTTGGATCAAATGAAGAAGTGGAAAAATTGTAGTGTGTGGACCTAAATAACCATTACTTAAATCAATAAAACTACCAAAACCAGCAGCATATACAGTATGTCTTGTATGTGGCTATGTATCTTATTTGTTGCTATTGTGCATAATTTCTCTCTGTCTAATAGAACAGAATGAGAGTTTTTTATGCGACACCAGCCAATCTGTGACCTCTGACCCTATCACAGCCATTTCAGAGGAATACTGCTGAAATGAATTTGAGATGCTCCACGGGGTGTTTCAGAACAGAGTCAACTTGCTTAACCTTTCAGCCTCCATCATTACGGCTTGACTTTCCTGGCCGTGGGAATAATTGTCCAATGGGTGACATCTACTGTGTGTTATTGGCAGTTGTGGGTGTGTGGGAATGAAGTGCATTTCTCTCCTACAATGAATGCATGAAGGAGAGCAAGCAATTTAAGTAAAGTGTATTGGAGCTCAAGAGGGTTGTTTTAGAATGTGGCTTCTAGACTTTGGGACTAAACGTAACTTCATGTGAATGCTGTTACAGGGATTGTGTGTATGTGTGTGTGTGTGTTTGTGCACATAAGTCTGTGTCTGCGTCCCTACGTGTGGGCTTGTCTTGCCCTTACAGTGGATGATGAGCCGCCGTTGCTCCTCCCGTGTGTCCTCCATGGTGTAAAGTGTCTGCTTGGTGATGCTGTTCAGGTCCACGTTCCTCCAGTCCTCCATCATCTGAAAGGTGATGTCTGCACTGTGGATCACCGTCCGCGACGCCTTCCCAGAGACGCATCAAAACACACATTATTAGATAGTGCATTATTAGATGGTGATACACACTGCATATATCTTTATCAGTCATATCATCATGTGGATTTCATTACATTGATACAGGAATATAGCTACCTGACATAGATGGTTCAAAGATGTCTGCCGCTTGAGAACCTGAGAAAATCTTCTAGATACTGTGGATGAAATGGAGAGGAAATATGAACTGTTGTGCTTTATACAGAATACCATTTAGCTATCGGAACCAGTATTCTAAAATCGGCGCTTTCTTCTTATTCTAAGACTCAGTAGTATATCATCATTGTTGTCATAATAGGAGTAAGAGTAACAATGTTATTTTTCAATGCAGACACCTACATTCGAACTTGATATTCCTCAGGTTTTCAGGCAGGTCGTGAAGTGCTACTTTAAGCCACTCATCCAGCTGTTTGGCAAACTTCCGGATAACCTGGGTCAAACTGGATCAACACACATAGAGTACATCTAAATTACATCACAAATAACGAGGCAAAACGAGAGCTTGGGACTATAAGGCTCTATCTGCAGTTTTGCCAAACAAATTGTCATTGACATATCCTTGTTCTGTTCAATGTTCTTTACCCATATACTCTAAATACCCCAATTCATGTTGTTAAGTTAAAAAGAAGATCAAAATTGCTGACACCATTCAAACCAATGAGGGTTCAGAACTTTAAAGCCAATTGTCTCAGAATCACATTTAGGCAGATAGAACCTTATAGTCCCAACCATCTGGGCACAGATGTCATTTCAACATCTATTCCACATTGGGTCAACGTAATTGTATAATGTGGAAACAACATTGATTCAACCAGTGTGTGCCCAGTGGGAAGCTCTCAAAATGGCAAGTTTGCCAAGCCAGTCTTTTAAACAAACAATATACAGGTCAAATTATGTTTAAAACTGTGTGGATCTCATGGACTGTCAGTCTTTGCATTCATGGATCTGTCTATGAATTTGAAATGTTGGGCTGAAACACAGGATTGTAGTATTACTCATCCCTGGGGAGTGGATAGGAGCGACAGTGCACACTCATTCACCTATCAGGCAGTGCTTGAAGGACTGTGGGCATGAGAACCCCAGAGATTGCCTTATAGAGGATGGAATCACAGACGCCCACAATGTTGACCACAGTGGAGGAGCCCAGGACAGGGAGCATGTGCGGGGGCATGCCCTGCCAAAAGTGCAGCAGGAAGCTCTGGACCTGGAGACACCCAAGAGAGGAGGGTTATTGTCTTAACATCACATACAATACAACTGAAGAGACTAGAGAGACTTAAACAATATTGATGAACAATATTGTGAATTCAAGTTAGAAGCAGTTTCTTGTGATAGACATTTGATCAACGGTTATGAGATTAGATCATGAAAATGGGAGGTTTTAATTTGGAAGCTCATAATCTTTTCTTTTTTTGAACCAATTTCAAAAAGAGAATAAAAAAAGTCCACAAAAAAAGAACCACAAAGGCCTGTTCCATTTAGTGGGACGGGTAAATAAAGGGGCATCGTTTATTTTATTTATTTATTTCACCTTTATTTAACCAGGTAGGCTAGTTGAGAACAAGTTCTCATTTACAACTGTGACCTGGCCAAGATAAAGCAAAGCAGTGCAACACAAACAACAACACAGAGTTACACATGGAGTAAACAAACATACAGTCAATAATACAATTGAAAAAGTCTATATACAGTGTGTGCAAATGAGGAAGGATAAGGGAGGTAAAGGCAATAAATAGGCCATAGTGGCAAAATAATTACAATATAGCAATTAAACACTGGAGTGATAGATGTGCAGAAGATGAGTGTGCAAGTAGAGATAACAGAAAATAACAGTATGGGGATGAGGTAGTTGGATGGGCTATTTACAGATGAGCTATGTACAGGTACAGTGATCTGTGAGCTGCTCTGACAGCTGGTGCTTAAAGCTAGTGAGGGAGATATGAGTCTCCAGCTTCAGTGATTTTTGCAGTTCGTTCCAGTCATTGGCTGCAGAGAACTGGAAGGAAAGCCAGCCGATAGAGGAATTGGCTTTGGGGGTGACCAGTGAAATATACCTGCTGGGGCGCGTGCTACGGATGGGTGCTGATATGGTGACCAGTGAGCTGAGATAAGGCGGAGCTTTACCTAGCAAAGACTTATAGATGACTTGGAGCCAGTGGGTTTGACGACGAATATGAAGCGAGGGCCAGCCAACGAGAGCATACAGATCGCAGTGATGGGTAGTATACAGTATGGGGCTTTGGTGACAAAACGGATGACACTGTGATAGACTGCATCCAATTTATTGAGTAGAGTGCTGGAGGCTATTTTGTAAATGACATCGCCGAAGTCAAAGATCGGTAGCATAGTCAGTTTTACGAGGGTATGTTTGGCAGCATGAGTGAAGGAGGCTTTGTTGTGAAATAGGAAGCCGATTCTAGATTTAACTTTGGATTGGAGATATTTAATGTGAGTCTGGAAGGAGAGATTACAGTCTAACCAGACACCTAGGTATTTGTAGTTGACCACATATTCTAAGTCAGAACCGTCCAGAGTAGTGATGCTGGATGGGCGGGCAGGTGTGGGCAGCGATCGGTTGAAGAACATGCATTTAGTTTTACTTGCATTTAAGAGCAGTTGGAGAACAAGGAAGGAGAGTTGTATAGCATTGAATCTCTTCTGGAGGTTAGTTAACACAGTGTCCAAAGAAGGGCCAGCAGTAAACAGAATGGTGTCATCTGCGTAGAGGTGGATCAGAGAATCACCAGCAGCAAGAGGGACATCATTGATGTATTCAGAGAAAAGAGTCTGCCCGAGGATTGAACCCTTTGGCACCGCCATAGAGACTGCCAGAGGTCCGCACAACAGGCCCTCCGATTTGACGCACTGAACTCTGTCTGAGAAGTAGTTGGTGAACCAGGCGAGGCAATCATTTGAGAAACCAAGGCTGTTGAGTCTGCCGATAAGAATGTGGTAATTGAGAGAGTCGAAAGCCTTGGCCAGGTCGATGAATACAGCTGCACAGTATTGTCTCTTATCGATGGCAGTTATGATATCATTAAGGACCTTGAGCGTGGCTGAGGTGCACCCATGACCAGCTCGGAAACCAGTTTGCATAGCGGAGAATAATATATAATAATAATAATATATGCCATTTAGCAGACGCTTTTATCCAAAGCGACTTACAGTCATGTGTGCATACATTCTACGTATGGGTGGTCCCGGGGATCGAACCCACTACCCTGGCGTTACAAGCGCCATGCTCTACCAACTGAGCTACAGGAGAAGGTACGGTGGGATTCGAAATGGTCGGTGATCTGTGTGTTAACTTGGCTTTCGAAGACCTTAGAAAGGCAGGGTATGATAGATATAGGTCTGTAGCAGTTTGGGTTTAGAGTGTCTCCCCCTTTGAAGAGGGTGATGACCATGGCAGCTTTCCAATCTTTGAGGATATCAGACGATATGAAAGAGAGGCTAGTAATAGGGGTTGCAACAATTTCGGCTGATAAAGAGAGGGTCCAGATTGTCTAGCCCGGTTGATTTGTAGGGGTCCAGATTTTGCAGCTCTTTCAGAACACCAGCTATCTGGATTTGGGTGTAGGAGAAATGGGGAGGCTTGGGCAAGTTGCTGTGGGGGTCGCATGGCTCTTGACCGGGGTCGGGGTAGCCAGGTGAAAAGCATGGCCAGCCGTAGAAAAATGCTTATTGAAATGCTCAATTAGCGCAGATTTATTGGTGGTGACAGTGTTTCCTAGCCTCAGTGCAGTGGGCAGCTGGGAGGAGGTGCTCTTATTCTCCATGGACTTTACAGTGTCCCAGAACCTTTTGGAGTTACAGGATGCTTTCCTAACTGCCTGTGTATATTGGTTCCTAACTTCCCTGAAAAGTTGCATATCGCGGGGACTATTTGATGCTAATGCAGTACGCCACAGGATGTTTTTGTGCTGGTCAAGGGCAGTCAAGTCTGGAGTGAACCAAGGGCTACAGTGGGGCAAAAAGTATTTAGTCAGCCACAAATTGTGCAAGTTCTCCCACTTAAAAAGATGAGAGAGGCCTGTAATTTTCATCACAGGTACGTACACTTCAACTATGACAGACAAAATGAGAGAAAAAATCCAGAAAATCACATTGTAGGATTTTTTATGAATTTATTTGCAAATTATGGTGGAAAATATTATTTGGTCACCTACAAACAAGCAAGATTTCTGGCTCTCACAGACCTGTAACTTCTTCTTTAAGAGGCTCCTCTGTCCTCCACTCGTTACCTGTATTAATGGCACCTGTTTGAACTTGTTGTCAGTATAAAAGACATCTGTCCACAACTTCAAACAGTCACACTCCAAACTCCACTATGGCCAAGACCAAAGAGCTGTCAAAGGACACCAGAAACAAAATTGTAGACCTGCACCAGGCTGGGAAGACTGAATCCGCAAAAGTTAAGCAGCTTGGTTTGAAGAAATCAACTGTGGGAGCAATTATTAGGAAATGGAAGACATACAAGACCACTGATAATCTCCCTCGATCTGGGGCTCCACGCAAGATCTCACCCCGTGGGGTCAAAATGATCACAAGAACGGTGAGCAACAATCCCAGAACCACACGGGGGGACCTAGTGAATGACCTGCAGAGAGCTGGGACCAAAGTAACAAAGCCTACCATCAGCAACACACTACGCCGCCAGGGACTCAAATCCTGCAGTGCAGACGTGTCCCCCTGCTTAAGCCAGTACATGTCCAGGCCAGTCTGAAGTTTGCTAGAGAGCATTTGGATGATCCAGAAGAAGATTGGGAGAATGTCATATGGTCAGATGAAACCAAAATATTACTTTTTGGTAAGAACTCAACTCATCCTGTTTGGTGGGACAAAGAATGCTGAGTTGCATCCAAAGAACACCATACCTACTGTGAAGCATGGGGGTGGAAACATCATGCTTTGGGGCTGTTTTTCTGCAAAGGGACCAGGACGACTGATCCGTGTAAAGGAAAGAATGCATGGGGCCATGTATCGTGAGATTTTGAGTGAAAACCTCCTTCCATCAGCAACGGCATTGAAGATTAAACGTGGCTGGGTCTTTCAGCATGACAATGATCCCAAACACACCGCCCGGGCAACAAAGGAGTGGCTTCGTAAGAAGCATTTCAAGGTCCTGGAGTGGCCTAGCCAGTCTCCAGATCTCAAACCCATAGAAAATCTTTGGAGGGAGTTGAAAGTCTGTGTTGCCCAGCAACAGCCCCAAAACATCACTGCTCTAGAGGAGATCTGCATGGAGGAATGGGCCAAAATACCAGCAACAGTGTGTGAAAACCTTGTGAAGACTTACAAAAAATGTTTGACCTCTGTCATTGCCAACAAAGGGTATGTAACAAAGTATTGAGATAAACTTTTGTTATTGACCAAATACTTATGTTCCACCATAATTTGCAAATAAATTCATTAAACATCCTACAATGTGATTTTCTGGATTTTTTTTCTCTACTTTTGTCTGTCATAGTTGAAGTGCACCTATGATGAAAATTACAGGCCTCTCTCGTCTTTTTAAGTGGGAGAACTTGCACAATTGGTGGCTGACTATATACTTTTTTTGCCCCACTGTATATCTGTTCCTGGTTCTACATTATTTTAATGGGGCGTGCTTATTTAAGTTGGTGAGGAAGACACTTTTAACGAATAACCAGGCATCCTCTACTGACGGAATGAGGTCAATATCATTCCAGGATACCCAGGCCAGGTTGATTAGACAGGCCTGCTAGGTGAAGTGTTTTAGGGAGCGTTTGACAGTGATGAGGGGTGGTCGTTTGACTGCAGACCCATTACGGACACAGGCAATGAGGCAGTGATCGCTGAGATCCTCATTGAAGACAGCAGAGGTTTATTTGGAGGGCAGGTTGGTTAGGATGATATCTATGAGGTTGCCCATGTTTACAGATTTGGGTTTGTACCTGGTAGGTTAATTGATTATTTGTGTGAAATTGAGAGCATCAAGCTTAGATTGTAGGATGGCCGGGTTGTTAAGCATGTCCCAGTTTAGGTCACCTAACAGCACGAGCTCTGAAGATAGATGGGGGGCAATCAATTCACATATGGTATCTAGGGCAACAGAGGAACAGAGGAGGAGTAGGATAAGGGTACGGCTAAAGGTTATAAGAACTGGCCGTCTAGTATGTTTGGAACAGAGAGTAGCAGGAGCAGGTTTTTGGGCGTGATAGAATAGATTCAAGGCATAATGTACAGACAAAGGTATGCTAGGATGTGAATACAGTTGAGGTAAAACTATGCATTGAGTGACGATGAGAGAGATATTGAGATGGACAGATATGAAAAGTGGCTTGCCTCGTCAAAGTTTGCGCGTATTACTGTATCCAGTATCCTCTGGCAGTGAGTTCTGTACATCATGATGAACGTTGACACCTGTAGGAAAATGCAGAGAACACTGAGTACACAGTGCATTCGGAAAGTATTCAGACCCCTTGACTTTTTCCACATTTTGTTACGTAACAACCTTATTCAAAAATGTATTAAATTGTTTTTTCCCTCATCAATCTACACAATATACCTCATAATGACAAAGCAAAAACAGGTTTTTAGAAATGTTTGCAAATGTATAAACATTTTTTTAACTGAAATTACATATACATAAGTATTCAGACCCTTTACTCAGTACTTTGTTGAAGCACTTTTGGCAGCGATTACAGCCTTGAGTCTTCTTCGGTATGATGCTACAGGCTTGGCACACCTGTATTTGGGGAGTTTCGCCCATTCTTTTCTACAGATTCTCTCAAGCTCTATCAGGTTGTATGGGGAGCATCGATGCACAGCTATTTTCAGGTTTATCCAGAGATGTTCAATCAGGTTCAAGTCTGGGCTCAGGCAGGGCCACTCAAGGACATTCAGAGACTTGTCCTGAAGCCACTCCTGTGTTGTCTTGGCTGTGTGCTTAGGGTCGTTGCCCTGTTGGAAGGTGAACCTTCGCCTCAGTCTGAGGTTCTGAACACTCTGGAGCAGATTTTCATCAAGGATCTCTCTGTACTTTTCTCCAGTCATCTTTCCCTTGATCCTGACTAGTATCCCAGTCCCTGCCGCTGAAACACATCCCCACAGCATGATGCTGCCACCACCATGCTTCACCGTAGGGATGGTGCCAAGTTTCCTCCAGATGTAACATTTGGCATTCAGGCCAAAGAGTTCAATCTTGGTTTCGTCACTCCAGAGAGTTTTGTTTCTCATGGTCTGAGAGTGCTTTAGGTGCCTTTTGGCCAACTCTAAGCGGGCTTTCATGTGCCTTCCGTCTGGCCACTCTACCATAAAGGCCTGAGTGGTGGAGTGCTGCCGAAATGGTTGTCTTTCTGGAAGGTCCTCCCATCTCCCAGCTCTGTTAGAGTGACCATCGTGTTCTTCGTCACCTCCCTGACCAAGACTGATTGCTCAGTTTGGCCGGGGGGCCAGCTCTCAGAAGAGTCTTGCTGGTTTCAAATTTCTTCCATTTAAGAATGATGGAGGCCACTGTGTTCTTGGGGACCTTCAATGCCACAGAAATGTTTTGATACCCTTCCCCAGATCTGTGTCGGAGCTCTACGGACAATTCCTTTGAACCTCGTGGCTTTTTGCTCTGACATGCATTGTCAACTGTGGGACCATATACAGACAGGTGTGTGCCTTTCCAAATCATGTCCAATCAATTGAATTTACCCCAGGAGGACTCCAATCAAGTTGTAGAAGCATCTCAAGGATGATCAATAGATACAGGATGCACCTGAGCTCAATTTCGAGACACATAGCAAAGGGTCTGAATACTTACGTAAATAAGGTATTTCTTTTAAAAATGTTGTCTAAATGTTGCTTCAGTTAGGATATATTCTAATCGGGGAACTGGATTCAACTACAATATTTATACGGCAGCTAGTGTTTTCAAGTGATATAATACACGAAGGGATTGATACAAAAAACAAGACAATAAATCCCTTCCAAGAGCCTCAGCAGCAATAAATACCTGCAACAGGTCCCACGCCAAAACTATGTTACATAAAACCAGCTTTAGAGATCAGCAACTCACAAACCATTGAAAATGATGACCCCCTCTTTTAAAAGCAGGACAGCTAGAGCTTGTCCTTTGTCCCGCACTGGATCTTATTATCTCCCCACAAGATTAAGAGTTAGTGAGAAGCCAGAAACATATAAATCCTCAAGGTCCTTCTTCTCTTAACCCAGACTCAGTGAAGGTCCGGGGCAGATAAAAGGAGAGAGCCAGAGGGTGCGAGAGGGACGAAAGAGGAGGGGGTTGTGGGACGTTTTAGAGTCCTGTTTACCTTCTCTTCTGACAGACTGGCGGGCAGATTTAGGTCTTTGACATTTGGAAAGTCTGGCAGGAGCGTCCCCAGTTTGGAGCGTGGTGAATACGCCACTGTTTGCTTGGTGACCTCCTTCTTGCCAGTCTCGTTCACCCACGCCGCCCCCTTCTTGGAATACATCACATCGTAGTACTGGGAACTCTCCTTCACAGCGATGCCATAGTAGTGGTACCTTTAGGGAATAGTTGTTAGAGATGTGTATAAATGGAAAATAAAGTTTTCACAGTCATCTTTTCTTGCTGTTGATTTATTTGACCAACATTCCCACTAAAGAGCCTTAATCTGGGTGTGAGGGTGTGGCAGGTCATCATAGGATTTGAGGGGTTGCATCCTCAAATAGTGAAGAGTACTGGCTTGAAGAATCCTTAAAAGCAGGCTCTCACTCTTCACTATCTCCATCCAACTATCATTCTCCGATACGGAGTATTTTTTCATTGAAAGGTTGAACTTTTAACTTTCATCATACAAAACAATGGTGTTTCTCTTGAATTAATGAAAAAAATACGAAAACCAATGTGCACAAAGAAGGACATGACAGCTCATGCATTGAGGAATTTTGATCATAAAAGTAGAAAACAACGTTGACTTACTTTGACTGTCCCCTGGTCCCCAGTCTTCTTGTGGTTAGTTGTGGAAACTGTTGTCTAATAATCTGTTAGAATCAGAGAATTTTGAAGTGTATCAATTATTGTTCCTATGTGAGATTCTTCATGCTTTTTGATATCCTCCATGTAAAGCACCTATTAAAAATGCATTATCACTCTTGACAGGATATCACACTGTAGATGTAAAGGAAGAGATACACTAAAAGGACAACTCAAGAAAAAAGTCCACAATTTCCTCAGCTAGCGGCTGAAGTAACAACCCCATCCAGAATTATTGATATTCTTGTACAGCTCAAAGAATGACAGGAAAATCCATATTGAACATATCAATGAATCAAGTGAAAGTATCTCAAATGTTTTGGGTTAGTATCTGTTTAATGAGGTCTGTTCGAGATGTGAAGAGCTGTGAAGTTCCCAGAGCCTTAACCCCAGGGAGGTCTGTATTGGAGAAAAAGGCTTTGGGAACCATATTTTTTTTTACATGTTCAGGGGTATTATTTTTATATATATTAAAAACCTCTACAAAATCTCTCCCCTCTCCCTCTTTCTTTTTGTCCATGAGATTGGCTCCTTGGTTCAGCTCCTGGTGCAGAAACTTTAGCAAACAGTGGAGCTTTCCATTGTGTGGGGTGAAAAAAGAGGCCAAGCTGTGAAGTTTCTGTCAGGCCCCGCTTGATAAATGAGCAGACAGGGAGGCAGCCCAGGCCCTTGCTCGTTTTTTTGTCCCGAATCAATGAAGCCTTCCTAAAGGACACCCCACACTGCTCCAGCCACTGATCTAACATTCCGCAACATCTCACCCTTCCAGATTTCCTTTAATTACACATTAATCCAGGCCCCTTCTCTTTTTCAATATCCTCCGACAGGAGCTGGGGAGGGATAGGGTGGGGGAGTGGGATGAGGATGGGGCTGGGGGTCAGGGTCCGGGTGTTCGGGGTGGCTGGGAGTAGGTGGGTAAATGGGCGTCTCTGGGTTTCGGGAACAGAGGCGAGCATGTTTACTCTAGCTGGGTAATCAGTCCAGTGGTTTTCAGAGGAACCATCAGTGGGCTGTTCCGTTGGCTCTCAATAACTACAGTACTTTCGGAAAGTATTCAGACCCCTTGACTTTTTCCACATTTTGTTAGGTTAGGTTGTTATTATAAAATTAATTAAATTGTTTTTCCCCCCTCAACATCTACACACAATACCTAATAACAACAAAGCAAAAACAGGTTTTCAGAAATTGTTGCTAAATTATATATATTAAAAAAACTGAAATATTACATTTACAAAAGTATTCAGACCCTTTACTCAGTACTTTGTTGAAGCACCTTTGGCATCGATTACAGCCTCGAGTCTTCTTGGGTATGACGCTACAAGCTTGGCACACATGTGTATTTGGGGAGTTTCTCCCATTCTTCTCTGCAGATCCTCTCAAGCTCTGTCAGGGTGGATGGGGAGCATTGCTGCACAGCTATTTTCAGATCTCTCCAGAGATGTTTGATCGAGTTTAAGTCCGGGCTCTGGCAGGGCCACTCAGAGACTTGTCCTGAAGCCACTCCTGCGTTGTCTTGGCTGTGTGCTTAGGGTCGTTGTCCTGTTGGAAGGTTTCCTCCAGATGTGACACTTGGCATACAGGCTAAAGAGTTCAATCTTGGTTTCATCAGACAAGATAATCTTGTTTCACATGTTCTGAGAGTCTTTAGGTGCCTTTTGGCAAACTCCAAGTGGGCTGTCATGTGCCTTTTACTAAGGTGTGGCTTCCATCTGGCCACTATACCATAAAGGCCTGATTGGTGGAGTGCTGCAGAGATGGCTGTCCTTCTGGAATGTTCTCCCATCTCCACAGAGGAACTCTGGTGCTCTGTCAGAGTGACCATCGGGTTCTTGGTCACCTCCCTGACCAAGGCCCTTCTCCCCCGATTGCTCCGTTTGGCCAGGTGGCCAGCTCTTGGAAGAGTCTTGGTATTTCCAAACTTCTTCCATTTAAGAATGTTGGAAGCCACTGTGTTTTTGGGGACCTTCAATGCTGCAGACATTTTTTGGTACCCTTCCCCAGATCTGTGCCTCGACACAATCCTATCTCGGAGCTCTACGGACAATTCCTTTGACCTCATGGCTTGGTTTTTGCTCTGACATGCACTGTCAACTGTGGGGCCTTATATATCCAGGTGTTTGCCTTTCCAAATCATGTCCAATCAATTGAATTTAGCACAGGTGAACTCCAATAAAGTTGTAGAAACATCTCAAGGATGACCAATGGAAACAGGATGCATCTGAGCTCAATTTTCAGTCTCATAGCAAAAGGTCTGAAAACGTATGTAAATGTGGTATTTTAGTTTTTAGTTTTTAATAAATTAGCAACAATGTCTAAAAAACTTGTTTTTGTTTTGTCATTATGGGATATTGTGTGTAGATTTTTGAGGATTTTTATTTATTGAATCTATTTTAGAATAAGATTGTAACGTAACAAAATGTGGAAAAAGTCAAGGGGTCTGAATACTTCCCGAAGGCACTGTACATGTCGATATTACTTTGCAAATATACCGTTACAAGCCATGAGACTGATTTACATACACAATCAGTAAGCATGCTATTCAATGCTATTTATTTCCCCCTTCATGTTTTACTATTGTCTATGAAGAAGATAGTTCTGAAAGATGGTAACCTCCCTACGCAGGTATAGCCTACTGCACCAATGGGGCTATTTCACTTTCTCTTTCTGTGAAGTATTATGTTCACAACATTAGTTTGGGCTAAACCAAGCAGGCCCTCCTAAGTTTATTGTTAAACTGGTCAGTGACGGGTCAGAGTGCTGTGTCCTACCTTCCCAAAGCTGGCGGCGTTGACAGGCTGTGTGTCGTGCTTCTCACAGAAGTCCAGGTAGTGCATGTAGAGAGCACTGCGGGGGATACAAACCCCTTCTGCAATCTCATAGTTCTCCTCCAACCTGTAGGTGAAAAGCAGACCTGTCAGTCAATCCCCCCCGAATACCATGGACTTCTTACCGACCTCAAAGACATCTTTAGTCTGGCATCTACCGTATTTACCGGCATCCAAATAAAGTGTTACCCAGTTTATTCTTCAGTCAAGGGAAGGTAATTTTCTAGTGGAACATATTAGATGAATAATCTAACCTAAATTAGGAGCTACTTTGTGAAATTACATGTGGATTTATTTTTTAACATCTGGGAAAGACGGAACTACAACCATCATTTCAAAGCATAATATCTCTACTGTATAGCATAAATACTCTACTGTATAACATAATATCTCCACTGTATAGAATAATATCTCTACTGTATAGCATAAATACTCTACTGTATAGCATAACATCTCTACTGTATAACATATTATCTCTACTATATAGCATAAATACTCTACTGTATAGCATAATATCTCTACTGTATAGCATAAATACTCTACTGTATAGCATAATATCTCTACTGTATAGCATAAATACTCTACTGTATAGCATAATATCTCTACTGTATCGCATAAATACTTAACAAAACTAAGCATTAAAACATGCGTGAAGAGCTTCAAAGTGCTATAATACACTTATCGGTTGTGATCAATCACTCTTAGTAGCATACATGTAATACAATTCAGGATGATAAAAAAAGTTATTTTGAACTTCTCATGAACATAAAATGAACTGTGATGTCTGCTATTACTCATAGGTATCAAGAGGCTATGTACACCTGTATTTTATGTGCAAAAGAAAGCAACAACTATTATTTTATCTGTCCTATTACAGAGAAGCGTTAAATAAGAACATTTCACAGGAATACTCAATATTATGTCTCATGAACACCTCCCTCAAGCGATAAACCAAAACAAAAAGGACAATTTCAGGAGTGAGATGAAAATGGGAAATTTCCTCACTGCTGTTGAAATGTGAATGACTGTGTAATCCCTGGGGATTTACAACGCTCCCCTATATTCCCATAGACCAGGTATATCTATCTAAATAGGAATCTATGTGTATGACAACAACACTATGAACGTTTGAACATCTTGAAGAACAATCTGGCCTTATTGGCCATGTACTCTTATAATCTCCATCTGGCACAGCAAGAAGAGGACTGGCCACCTCTCAGAGCCTGGTTCCTCTCTAGGTTTCTTCCTAGGGTTCTGCCTTTCTAGGGAGTTTTTCCTAGCCACCGTGCTTCTACCTACATCTGCATTGCTTGCTGTTTGGGGTTTTAGGCTAGGTTTCTGTATGGCACCTTATGACATTTGCTGATGTAAAAAGGGCTTTATACATACATTTGATTGATTGATTGATTGATTGATTGATTGATTGATTGATTGATTGATTGATTGATTGAACACTACACAAACCAACCCGCTTCAACTACAGTGGCATGAAAATGACTGATAAACACATATTCACCACCCTTCAAAAAATGACATCTCCAACAAACAGACAGATCAAGTGTTTTCACCATTGTTGTTTTCACCAGAAGGAATGAAATATCAGGTACAGACAACAAATAATTAAACGAAGGAGAATGTCTTGACATAGCCAGCTTACTGTTTTAATTGTGTCTAATGAATACTATTCCCTTTTGATCATAAAAGGTGCAACTACACAGGTCCTATGAATGCATGAAAATATTTATATTTTTGTGAAAAAGCCATTATACTAATTAAACCATCCTTCCAGCCCAACAGCGGCATCCCTGTCATATTGTAAATGTAAACTGTAAGCACCCTTACAATGCTCACCAAAGCTGATAAATTGATAGTTCGCTTATAAAAAGGTGCTGTTTGATGTTACAATTATGTCCTTCATCTTTACATGATTACATTTTATAGGCCACTACATGAGAAGACTGTATACTGTATATATCCTCAAACATATTTTTGCAAACAATATAATAACAAAATAGGGAAATGCACTTGTATTTTGATCAACAAACAAAAAGCTAAATTGCAAATGCATCAAATAATACAAAATAAATGTGCAGAATAGTTCATGCGTGGAGAACATTGAATTAACATTACATCTCTAGAATTACAGCTTTAGGACAAAACAACATTATGCGAATCTGATTGGATTTTGCTGGACCAAGTTCCATACTTTCACCAAAAAGTAGATCATGAAATAAACAGGTGAGGAAAGAGGTGGATATACGAACACTTACCATTGCAGGGTAGCTGGTGTTGAATGTGGTTTAGATGCCCTGTTGTTTTCTTTCTCCTCATCTTTCACAGACAAAAAAAGGAATGTGTCAGCTATTTTCAACCATCACACCTCTTCAATGTAGTACCTAGCCAGCGCAATATAACATTTTAATAAATAACCAGTTGCTGTGAATAAAAATGGTAAAATGTAAAAAGAAATCTAAACTGATCAAGGCCAGACAAAAGGTTGATGCTTGATGCAGTACACTACAACTAAAAAAGTGATCGTTTCTCTCTTTATCCAACTATTCTACTCTGCAACAATCACCAATATTATGATAATGATAATCAGTGGATTATCACGGACATTTGTTATTGGCACGTTTTGTGAATACATTTGTGTGCTTTATTTGAACAAATTCCAATCCTACAAGTGCACTGACTTTTGCCATATTTTGCGCATCTTATTATTGCGCACCTTTTTATAGCAAATATCAATTTAATCAATAGTACTCTTAATTTAGCCCCATGACAATAGATTATTTCAAGAGATATTTATCCATTGCTTTATGAGTTGGAGTAATAAATACAACATTAAAGCGTTATACAGTCACTGCTTACTTTCGTCATTGGACGTATTCCCCAGGGACGTGTGGCTGGAACACCGCTTGCTCTCGTTCTCGTTGAGGCATCTTTCAATCCAGCTCTCTAGAAAAGGGCAAGATGGCCCACAGGTCAGGGGAAAGCCTACAGAAATGTACAATTGTAGGCTTCTTTCAGTAGCCCACGTGAGGATTAATTATTTATTAATTTGCGCTATGGCCCATCAAAATGTGGCAACAATTGGGTGGTCAGATTTGTCCAATATTTTGTTAGCCTACTCTATTGTCCCTAATCAATATCGGGCCTATTTCAAAATGTGGTTCACAAAAAAAGTTATCTCAATAAATCACAATCTAACAATCAGGTTTGTTTATCAAAAGTTGACTTTGCTTAAAGCTGCAGCTGCAACAGGTTGCCTTTTATACCTTAATTTTAAGTCACATTTTGCCAAATGCAAAAAAATAGGCCAAAGACTCAGTCTAGCTCACGTCTAAACAGTGCACAACCAGTTGCATATCACTGCCTACACGCACTCATTTGGTAACCTAATGTGACAGAGCAATTCGACTACAATCTATTGTTGGGGCCCACCGCAGTTGTGCTTCTATTTGAAATGTTTTCACCAACACTACAGGAATCATTCATTGTTCTTGAGGGGACTACAAGCGCGCACACTTGCCCAATTGAGTCCGCGCTCATTGCTCGAGCAGCCTCGCGACACAGAGGCCTTTGTCCCATTCTAATTTCTACTTAGAAATAGCTCAACTGGTGTCCTTTCTTGGGACAGAAACACTTCTAATATTTCTCGTAGTCCTGTAGATCCTGTTGCCCGCATGACAACAATCACCATAGTAGCAGTTGCCAGGTTTGACTGTTGGCAAGGCAACCTGTTCCATCCCATCAGAAGGGGTTGGAGAAGAGGTCATGGAAATAGAAAAGTTAGAGACTCCGAACTAAAAGGATAAATGAACATTTGGTTGATGAGTGGCACGCGCTGTTACAATAAATAGCCTAAGACATGAGCTAGAATGGTTTATCTCATGAATAAAATCAAACGTGTAGGCTATGCCTAATTTATCTTTGATCTTTGCAATGCCCTCATATTCTATAGCCTTAGGCCAGGCATTCGTTTTTAATTGTAAGAACAGAACAGCATGATAAGGCTGCCTGACATTGTTTACAACGAGAACACGTGCTGTCATCAGGTCTATCAAGTTTAAAGGAATGATCAAATTAATAAACAAAAATAATCATTATTGTGATCATCATAATTATTTATAATAATATCACCATCATTACATCACATGACATTACATCATTACAATTAATACCAGTACATTATTAGGCTGCCGTGTAACTTATTTAAGTGTATTGTGCACTAGACTAGCTGATACTTTAAAATGTTTCCCCAATCATTGATGAAGTTAGTCCACTGAGGTGAAAATAATTCTCCATTGTAGCACTGATCCTTGGGTTGTAATTGAATCATTTGCCATGAGCACAGATAAAGTAGAGCTCTAAATAATTGGATTAAATTCGATCAACGGGCTAAACGGATCTCTGATAATTTTATAGGCACACTCTTTCATGTTAACCAACTCCCCACCAGACAGCGAATTACCATAAACAGCAGGGGGAAAAACTCCCCGACGATTATAAAGTAAAGTAAATAAACGAGTCGAATAAAATTAAGGATGACGTTAGATTAAGAGCACAATTAGAAAAACGCATAGCTAAAGCCGCAACATTCATTCTAACTAATTATAGCCTACATCTGCATATTATGGCTGTTACTTATAATCGCCTTAATTTTAAAAATGTAAGAGCCCACTTTTCAGAAGAAGGCTATTTCTGTTACTTTTGCGATACAATACGTTTACCATAAATATTTAGTGTTTGATATTACATCGAATTTACTTTAGGCTGCTTCTTGGGTCATGCCGTGCGACTTTATCCTGAGGCGGGCGACTGGCGGCTTATTTCAGAAGCTGTTTACAAGAAGCAGGTGCATCACAGGCTACAAGCGCCTTGAAGGCTTGGAAGATACTTTTCCCAAAGAAATGGACAACTTTTAGGAATCCTGCTGTAAGTTGCTGAATGTAGTCTAATAGTTGACGTTTCATTCATGCTCCTTAATCAACGTTTAGGCACAAAATAAATGGCCTAATGTCATTCCATAATCAAACCACCCCTAAAACCTGCTTTTTGTTGGTATATATTTGTCATGAGTTAATGGTACAAAACCACAATTTATCTTTTGTTGACATCTTAAAGAAACTAAAATCTAACACATGGCTCTAAACTGGCTGTTTAGAAAGTCACAAATTCCCAGGGGCCCAGTGGCTATAGTGATCCACAACAGAAAGTGGTTCCCCATGCATCCTGATAAGGCAAGTCTGCAGTGTTGCAGGACAGGATGACCAACCTGTGGAATCCATATCAGGCTCCTCCAGCAGCCCACAATGCATCCTCTTCCCATCAACGGCACACTGGCTCCTCCAAGAAAATTGCTCTGTGCACGTCTCCCCCTCCTCAGTAGGTTTCCTCTTGTCTAGCTCCGTGTCTCCGTGACCACTGCCTATCCGTGGCAGGAGATGGTGAGGCTCTGGGCTCTGCTGAGAGAGGGGTGGTGTTGGTGGTGAGGGGAGGTGGTGGTGGGGGGGGGGGGGACTCCAGAAATCCAGCGGGGGAAAGCCAGACCCGTCAAAATGTTTGCTGATGTTTCATGGGAAAGGGTCTGATTTTATAGGAGCCCTGATGGGGACATGTCATTGATAGGCTCAGAAGGCTGATGAATGGCCTCAAGTCAGATGGGGATGTGGCAAGGCTCACTGGAAGTCTTTTGTGGGGCTGCTTTGAATAAGAAAGGCTCCCTCCCCAAGAAAAAAAGAGGCTTAGATCTATGCAATCCTAGCACTGTGGCCTCCCCGTCTTCCATTATAGCATTTAATACGTTTTTATACCCCCCCACCCCGGTCCTACACACACACACACTAACCCACCGCCTCCTCCACCCCTCTTATTTAAAGTCCGAGATCCCATGAACACTTGTTGGCCCGTTTCTGAACTTTTTTGATGTCTGTCTTCCTCCATTGGCCATGGGAACTGCAACATGACCATTGGAGCAAGTTTTTAGGAAACTACTTACAGAGAGTGCTACTACTATATATCTTTTTTTTCCACACATTCCAATCACTTTCTTATTTCAAAATACCCTCTTAACTATGATGCCTTTATAAAAAAAAAATCAATGTTGCCAAGTCTAAAATGGCACAAGTGCGAACTTTGTAGGGGGGGGGGTAATTTCCCCCATCTCCCCCTCTCCTTGAGGCAACCTTATTTTAGTGTGCCTCGGAGGAGAGCACTGGCCACAAAGGGAGGAAGTTGGGAGGGCTCTGATGGAGTGCCTGTGAGCTGGAGAAGGGAAAGCTGTGATTAGAATATGAATAGAACCACAGGAGAAGGGGGAGAGGGGGAGTGAGGAGAAAGGGGGATTATGGCTGAATTACTCCCCACCACACTGCTCTTCTTCAGAGTTGCCAGTGCACAGGCGTAGGGACACTGTCGATGTTGGTGCTCTTACCATGCGTCCAGGACAGTTGGGAAAGAACACGTGGTGTCCATGAGAGTACAGGTCATACATGAGACACTGACTGACATGCAGCACAACACTATACAGTACATTCGGAAAGTATTCAGACCCCTCAACTTTTTCCACACTTTGTTATATTACAGCCTTATTCTAAAATGAATTAATCTGCACACAATACCCCATAATGACAAAGCAAAAACAGTTTTTGTTATGTTTTTTTTAAATTATGGAAATATCTCATTTACATTATTATATTATGTAAATTATATATATTAAAGAAACATTACATTTACAAAAGTATTCAGACCCTTTACTCAGTACTTTGTTGAACCTTGCTGCCAAAGGACCTTTGGCAGCAATTACAGCCTTGAGTCTTCTTGGGTATGACACTACAAGCTTGGCACTCCTGTATTTGGGGAGTTTCTCCCATTCTTCTCTGTAGATCCTCTCAAGCTCTGTCCGTTTGGAAGGGGGGCGTCGTTAGACAGTTACTTTCAGGTCTCTCCAGAGATGTTCAATCGGGTTCAAGTCCGGGCTCTGGCTGGGCCACTCAAGGAGACTTGTCCTGAAGCCACTCCTGGTTTGTCTTGGCTGTGTACTTAGGGTCATTGTTCTGTTGGAAGGGGGTCCTGAGCTGTCTGGAGCAGGTTTTCATCAAGGGTCTCTGCACTTTGCTCCGTTCATCTTTCTCTCAATCCTGACTAGTCTCACAGTCCCTGTCACTGAAAAACATCCCCACGAAGAAAGACACTTATGACTCTAACCCAGTAATTTGTCACATTATTAGGATCTGGAAACAGATTAGGTATTTTCTTAACATACCCACTGTTTACATTGACAGCCCAATTTGCCTGAATCATGCTTTCCACCCTGCATTGGATGATGTGGTGTTTTCACAGTGGAGGGAGAAGGGGCTCACAACAATCAGTAACTTATACATGGATGGTCATTTAGCTTCATTTCAACAATTACAGGGTAAGTTTAACATGGCAGCAACACATTTTTTCAAATACCTCAAAATCAGGAATTTCTTAAGGACACATATCCCACAGTATTGGATTAAGCCAAATAATCCTACATTAGATAGCCTGATCCCTGTCAAACCCCATTCAAAAGGGTCAGTCCCTAGACTGTATGATGTGCTACAGGCCCACATAGAGGTATCCACAGACCCTATTAAAAGGGCTTGGGATCAGGAACTTAGTTCAGAAATCTTAGATGAGGACTGGGTAGAAGCTCTCAGGAATATAAACCACAGTTCAGTGAATGCCAGACACAACCCTGTTCAGTTTAAGGTGATACACAGGTTACATTACTCAAAAGTTAAACTGCATAAAATATTCCCAGACACCTCACCACTGTGTGAGAGGTACAAGCAGAATGAGGGAACTTTTGAACCACTTATTTTGGACATGTCCTAAATTACATGCCTTCTGGGCTTTCATTTTTGATGACTTAGATAGATCCCAGACACTCTATACGTGAGTTACAACACAATAGTATATGAAGCAAAACCGCTATGTATGTACAGACAATCTATGGGATCACAGATCTCCAAGTAATCCACAGGACAGTATAAGGACTATAGAAACCCATTGTCTAATCAATGTATGTACTTATAGTCTGCATTCAATCACAGCCATTGAGTGAATTTCTGTTCGGTCAGCAGTCTGTTCTGATGTGAGAATAGGAACTGGATCCCCAATAAATCGTAAATAACCCATTAGCAATAAGTAACTCCTAATTAAGGTGTCTACAAGAGCCCGTACAAGGCAGCAGCATTGTCAGAACATCCTAGGACAGCCTAACACATCCACATCAAACGGGCCCAGAGAATGGGTTGCGGGAAGCTACGGCCCCAAATGAGGATCTAATTAATTTTAGTTTAAAAAAGAAACGAGGATGCTGGGTCTTGTCTCTCCCTCCGCAGACATCCTTTTCCCATCCTACCCGTCACTGGCTCATTAGAGCCTCATTAGCTAGGACAGGTGCAGCCGCCCCAAAAGAGCCCACTCTACCCTCCACGTCGTCCTACTGATGTGCGCTGCTTTTGTCCAATCAAAGAGCTCCAATTCAGCTTTGTGGGTGGGGGCATGCTTTGAGCTGTGTATTGGTGGTGTTAAAGCTTTGGAGTGAAAGGGGAAAGAAGATGACACAAAATAGCCTTTTTTTCTGCTGTCAATGTATTACTGTGTTGCGGTAACACAATCAGAGAAGGATACCTTTGTTTAGCGTTCATACACTGAACACGTCTTCAGCAGTGTTTGGTATTCAGTGTGAAGTGTCCAACTTATCTACCCACACATGTTGGGTCATCGTGTGTCTCTGAAATGTAAATGGATTTGTCTTCACTGTTCTATTAACATCAGTAAAAAAAAGACTGCTAAATGATATTATCCAATTCTCATTTCTACTGTAGCTTTTATTGATGAATCATGGCCATATTTTAGTGTCCAAATCTTCCTGTAATTACAAAAAAAATTGAAATGTCATTTCCAATATACATTCAAGATTAGTTTTGTTGATGTATTTTTCAACAATGTCTCGATCAACTATTTCACAAGTCGTTCTCAGGTCCACAACAAAAATAAATACAAAATAAATAAATAAACATTAAATAATATGTGTTGTTTATTATGTACACAAAAAAAGGCGAAAAGCACAAATGTAGCTAAACATACATTCAAAACTCTTGGAAATGTTTTAGAAATATAAAAATAATATATATATTTTTAAACAAAAGCCAACCAAAAATTGTATACTAGTATCCCACTTGCAGTAGCCTTCATTTTGCTATTTTTGCAAACAACTGCTTTTTGTATGCTTTGGCATTTAACTCATTATCATCACGGTTCGTACATAGAGTGGAAAGTCAAATTCAAGGACTTTCAAGTACCTTTTCCAGCACTAATATTTATTTTCAAAGACCATCTATTTGTAATAGTTCCTATTATGCAATTTTTTCTAGTCGCCAACAGATGGCAGTCACAACCTCATGAAAAAAACACTAACTTACTATTCAAGTTCTACTCAATAATACATGTTTCACTACTTATTTCCTACATACATGACTGGTAAGTCAGGACAGATGTTGACTGATTCCCATATATGAACTGTAACTACATATATGAAATGAAACTAAGTAAAAACAGTTTTGTTCAGTTTACATACTATTAAATTGTCTTTATACTAAAATTGTCTTTACATTTCACGAAATTTTAGGTCCCACAGACTGTCCCAACACATTATTAATGTGTTTGAAAAGATTAGACTCTGTCAGGCGACCCTATAAAAATTTTAGGGGACCCCACATGGGTTCCGGACCCCAAGTTCGCGAACCACTGTACCTCTCTCCCTGCTTGCTTCAATGCTTCCTCTCTATGTGTAGCTCCTTTGCCTCCTTCATTGCAGCCTGACTCACCACTGTCTGTCTCACTATTCTCTAAAAATAAAATGTATTTTGTTATGAGAACTTATAAGCCCATCTTTTGATTATAGCTAGCTTAATTTCAGTCATCTGCTCCTGCTGAGGTCAGGCTCCGTTCAACGTTAGCTTCTAACTTCATCCTTCATGTTTCCTGCTGGACAGAGTGGTGAATGATTGCGCTGCTAACAAGGCAAATCCGGGGAGCAGGCGAACATAACAAGCATACATGACTCAATCATTCACAATTCCACTCTCTCGCAGAGGAAGGCGTGCTTAGAAACCTGTATGAAAATTGGGAGCCTTGTATCATTTTCTGATAAACTATAGCCATTCCATTATTGTAACAGTGCTATAGTATTTCCTAAAACATTATATTGACAATTGTCAATTTGAATATTCAATGTTGCTTGTTGTCCTTCTCACATTTCTAGCTCCACCCTCTGTCAGTTCATCTCCATCTCACCCTTTTTATACTCTTGTCCACCAGCCGGCTTTCCCTCTCAGTCGAGCCCTATATGTGGTAGCGATTAGCCTGGGCATGAGGTTACTCGTAGCATGCTAGTTTAAGGCGAAGGGGGCAATGTTCATGGACGGCAGCTCCTGGGCTGTTTGCAGGCGTAGGGGATCCGCAACGAGGACATGTGACAAGAGGACTTACAGTAGTGGCACCTGGAATAGAGAGAGGGAGAGAGACAGGGGAGTGAGGGGCCTCTATAATACTGTTTAACAGAGGATAGAAAAGGTGCTTAGTTCAGTCTAGTGGTCTTTGCATAAACAACCTTTACATCTGATTAAAGGGAAACATCAGGATTTTGGCATTGAGGCCCTTTATCTACTTCCCCAGAGTCAGATGAACTCATGGAAACCATTTTTAGGTCTCTGTGTCCAGGATGAAGATAGTTTTGTGAGCCAATGCTAACTAGCATTAGCGCAATGACTGGAAGTCTATGGGTATTTACTAGAACGCTAGCAGATACCCATAGACTTCCAGTCATTGCGCTAATGCTAGTTAGCATTGGCTCACAAAACTACCTCTAACTTCCTTCATACTAGACACGGATACATAAAAATGTTGCCAAAATCCCGAAGTATCCATTTAAGTAAACTGGTTATGCTAATCACATTCAGAGCAGACACACACACATCACATACTTTGTTGGTTGTAAGCACAGTAAAAATCTGCAGCTGCAATACCAGGAAACTAAACCTTGGGTATCAAGTTTGATTCTAACTACCATTCTCCGGTATTACAGATGGACTAAAAAGGACACTCACCACCCAGAATATCCAAACAGGCTACACTGGCCACACACATCGACCTCGAAGGCATCACTGGAGATCATGACCGCTCCAGCGGCAGCATGCTGGCCCCGTAGCCAATCAGACAGTGGCGCTCAATCTCTCCCCTCTGTCTCTAGAGCGCCCCTCTGTGGGCTGCCTGGGATGGGGCGCTGACACGAACAGGACAACAGCAGGCAGGTAAGATGGGGGGGGGATGACTTTCTGTACTTAACGGAAAAATATTAAATTGAAGTGTCAATATGACTCAATGGAGTACAATACTGCAATATTGGATAGGGGAGGTATCATACAACCACAGCCATGTAGACCTTTAAGGAGCTCTAGTATTGTTACATCACCAACAGCTTGAGAACAGGTGCTAACATGGCGTTCTGTGTAAAAGTTGGCCAAACGCTGTATATGGTTCTGCACATAACATTCCTGGGTTTATCTGACCTGGTGATCACAGCTCTGGGGCTGCGGGCTCTGGCATGCATGTGCTTCAACTTCTGATAATACACTGGTCCAAATATAGGCCTCAATTGACTCTCTGAAGGAGAGAACACAAGACCATCAAATTCTAGGGCTTACAGCTAGATCAACTTTTGTCAATGCTGGAACTGGGGACACAAAGGGGTAAATATATATATTTTTTTGCCCTAGAACTCACCTGATTCAAATTAAAGGCCTGACGTTGAGTTGATTACTTGAATCAACTGTGTTAGTTCTGGGGCAAAAACTAAAATGTACACCCCTTTGGGTCCCCAGGACCAGAACTGAGAAACACTGAGCTAGAGAATGGCTATAATACTGTATAATACTGTTAAATTAGCGGCCACAGAAGTCATGTCCGTAGCCATAGTGTAATGCTCATACGTGACATATACATTCTTAAATACAACTAGCAGGTTCAATCGGACTGAACAATGTGCTCACCAATGTTTCACTTATCAAACAGTCTGGTTTAACCAGGCTGACATACAACACTCCTCCATTCCATGTCTTTAATTCAAAATGTGTTTACAAAGTGATGCTCGAGGTGATGTAGTCCTTGCCCTGGTAGTTGTACCCCTAAGCGGATCAGGTCCTCACACACAGCCTTCACCTTGCTGCCACCGAAGGCGGTGCGGTAGTGGAACCTTCCATCCAGCACCCCTGCTTTCCCAGCCAGCAGCTTGACCAGCTTCCCCACCTGGTGGAGGAGACATGCTATTCAATAGGCACCAAACTGGACAAAACACTGACTGAAATAGGGAGGGACAACCTGAATAAAATCCATCAATAAATTGTTGTTTGCCAAATGTTTTGCAATAGTGTGCCCTAATGAATATCTCCCAGGAGACAGGTCACGCCATCCTTCAACTCATCACAATCCATTTCAAAACAATACAAAAGTTGACACACCTACTTATTCAAGGGTTTTTCTTCAATTTAGCCACCCTTTGCCTTGACAACAGCTTTGCACACTCTTGGAATTCTCAACCAGCTTCACCTGGAATGCTTTTCCAACAGTCTTGAAGGAGTTCCCACACATGCTGAGCACTTGTTGCCTGCCTTTCTTTCACTCTGCGGTCCAACTCATCCCAAACCATCTCAATTGGGTTGAGGTCGGGTGATTGTGGAGGCCAGGTTATCTGATGCAGCACTCCATCACTCTCCTTCTTAGTCAAATAGCCCTTACACAGCCAGAAGGTGTGTTGGGTCATTGTCCTGATGAAAAACAAATGATAGTCTCACTATGCACAAACCAGATGGGGTGGCGTATCGCTGCAGAATGCTGTGGTAGCCATGCTTGTTAAGTGTGCCTTGAATTCTAAATAAATCACTGACAGTGTCACCATCAAAACACCTCCACACCATCACACCTCCTCCTTCATGCTTCATAGTGGAAACCACACATGCAGAGATCATCAGTTCATCACCTACTCTGCGTCTCACAAACACGGCGGTTGGAACCAAAAATCGCAAATTTGGACTCACCATTGCTTGTGTTTCTTGGCCCAAGCAAATCTCTTCTTCTTATTGTTGTCCTTTAGTAGCGGCTTCTTCTTTCAATTTCGACCCATGAAGGCCTGGTTCACGCAGTCTCCTCTGAACAGTTGATGTTGAGATGTGTCTGTTACTTGAACTCCGTGAAACATTTATTTGGCTGCAATTTCTGAGGCTGGTAACTCTAATGAACTTATCCTCTGCAGCAGAGGTAACTCTGGGTCTGCCTTTCCTGTGGCGGTCCTCATGAGAGCCAGTTTTATCATGACATTTGATGGTTTTTGCGACTGTACTTCAAGAAATGTTCCGCATTGACTGACCTTCATGTCTTAAAGTAATGATGGATTGTTGTTTCTCTTTGCTTATTTGAGCTGTTATTTCCATAATATGGACTTGGTCTTTTACCAAATAGGGGTGGTACACAGAGGATAGCCCTATCTTGTCACAACACAACTGATTGGTTCGAACGCAATAAGAAAGAAAGAAATTCCACAAATGAACTTTTAACAAGGCATACCTGTTAATTGAAATGCATTCCAGGTGACTAGCTCATGAAGCAGGGGCGGCAGGGTAGCCTAGTGGTTAGAGCGTTGGACTAGTAACCGGAAGGTTGTGAGTTCAAACCCCCGAGCTGACAAGGTACAAATCTGTCGTTCTGCCCCTGAACAGGCAGTTAACCCACTGTTCCTAGGCCGTCATTGAAAATAAGAATTTGTTCTTAACCGACTTGCCTGGTTAAATAAAGGTAAAATTAAATTAAAAAGCTGGTTGAGAGAATAACAAAAGTGTGCAAAGCTATCAATAAATCACATTTATTTATAAAGCCCTTCTTACGTCAGCTGATGTCACAAAGTACTGAAACCTAGCCTAAAACCCCAAACAGCAAGCAATGCAGGTGTAGAAGCACGGTGGCTAGGAAAAACTCCCTAGAAAGTCCAAAACCTAGGAAGAAACCTAGAGAGGAACCAGGCTATGAGGGGCGGCCAGTCCTCTTCTGGCTGTGCCGGGTGGAGATTATAACAGAACATGGCCAAGATGTTCAAACGTTCATAGAACGGGGGTCAAATAAGAATAATCACAGTGGTTGTTGAGGGTGCAACAGGTCAGCACCTCAGGAGTAAATGTCAGTTGGCTTTTCATAGCCGATCATTCAGAGTATCTCTACCACTCCTGCTGTCTCTAGAGAGTTGAAAACAGCAGGTCTGGGACAGGCAGCACGTCCTGTGAACAGGGTTCCATAGCCACAGACAGAACAGATTAAACTGGAGCAGCAGCATGGCCAGATGGACTGGGGACAGCAAGGAGTTATCAGACCAGGTAGTCCTGAGGCATGGTCCTAGTGCTCAGGCCCTCCGAGAGAGAGAAAGAGAGAGAGAATTAGAGAGAGCATACTTAAATTCACACAGGACACCGGATAAGACAGGATAAGTACTCCAGATATAACAAACTGACCCTAGCCCCCCGACACATAAACTACTGCAGCATAAATACTGTGGGCTGAGACAGGAGGGGTCGGGAGACACTATGGCCCCGTTCGACTATACCACCGGCCAGGGCCAAACAGGCAGAATATAACCCCACTCACTTTGCCAAAGCACAGCCCCCAACCACTAAAGGGATATCTTCAACCACCAACTTACCATCCAATGCCGAGTATAGCCTACAAAGATCTCCGCCACGGCACAACCCAAGGGGGGCACAAACCCGGACAGGAAGATCAAGGCAAAGGGTGGCTACTTTGAATTTGTTTTACTTTTTATTTTTTTATTTGACTAGGCAAGAACCTCAAATATAAAATATATTTTGATTTGTTTAAAACTTTGTTGGTTACTACATGATTCCATATGTGTTATTTCATAGTTTTGATGTCTTCACTATTATTCTACAATGTAGAAAATAGTACAAATAAAGAAAACCCCTGGAATGAGTAGGTGTGTCCAAACTTTTGACTGGTACTGTACATGCTGTGTACAAAATGGGATGATAATGAACTAAACCTTGATGTTTAAGATGAGATGAATGTACAGCAGCAATTACAATCAGTGGTGGTAATGTTAACTGCTCTATAACACAACTCGCGAAAACGGTCAACAGGCCTACTGGTTCAGTGGTTTATGCCCTTGTAATAATGAGACAAATTTATAACAGGCTAACCAGTGTGCATTTTCTAGATAATCAATAACAGTGATTGATCAATTAAGTGCCAGAGAGAAAAAGAAATTCAGCATGAGTTTTGCTGTTGAGGGTAATGTACGGTGCAACCCCTACTCCAGACCATTCCACTGACAAGCAGTAGCCATCACCAAGGTCACAGGAAGGAAGACCTCTGACTTTAGCACACATGATCATCCTCTCTGGCCAAACATTGCTGTGTCCTGTCCATGACAACCTCAGACAACACTAGCCAATAATAAGGAACCACTCTCTCAAAAAGACGAATCAAATTGAACTGTATCTAAAACAACGTATGTGTAACAGAGACTGTGAGTACACTGACAGATCAAAGGCTGGGACATGTGTAATGCTGCTGAACAGTTCACACCTTTATATCAAATAAATAGCATTGCAACATATGACAAAGGTTTCATTGTGTGTCATTCAGCATTTTAGGTCCATTGTCAAATCTAGTTTTCTATTCTAAACTCAGAAAGAAAAAAGTGGGAATACCAGTAGCTACGAAGCTAGCGACTTCCTTAACAGCGGTTTCCATAGCAACAGATATCTGTTCGTGAACAATAACATTGACTGCTTAGTGTTGTCAATGGACGTGTGTTCTGGAAGCCCATGATAACCCAACCAATGGAGTAGGGGGGATAATGAGCGCTTTGTCTCAGAAGGGCTAATTCAAACCTGTGAAGAGTGAGGGTCAACACAGTAGTCTTCTTGGGCTTCTGCTTCTGTTGGATATTAGAGACCAAAATGGAGAAAGTGAGGGAGAATTGTCGAAGGATTTGGAGGGTAGGTATCAAATTATCAACCTGAAACAAAACTAAAAGTTTATTCATTTTCTCCATAAGTGGTTCAGGGGGATAGGTTTCAAACTGTATCAAAACAAAAGTTCATTCATTTTCCCCGTGAGTTAGAAGAAGCCACGAGAAGCTTGGGATACTTTGATAAGTCTGATCTTCCACATCCAGTTCCCTAGCTAGCAGATTGTGACGGGTGGATGTGATGCTCCGTTAGCCGTTACAGGATAGGTACTGTATGGAGTAGCAGAGAATTTTTGACCAACCTTAGCTTGCCGACACTATCTTCGTCCACATTAGCCTGTTAAAATCTGTTAGCTACCAGTTCCCTTGAGTGGGACTTTGTACCCCCCAAAGCAAAGAAAAGGTCATGTTGAATTGTGTGAAGGTACTGTATCGTCATTCTGGCGTGGTAGTCGTGAGGGTTCTTGATGATAACATGGCAGATGCCCGAGTCACAGAAAGGCATGTCCTCCTGAGGAACGATCAGGCCACACACACCTGTCACACACCACAGAGAGGGAGATTGAGTTAAAGTGGTCCAAGTGCAGATACAAATTATATACTGGACATGGGGATGAAAAGGACCCACTGTAATCAATGAGCCATGCTACAGCTGCGAGTGAGTGAAGTCTTTATACATTTCAAGTTTATTTCAAGAGTTTCTATGCACGTCTCTGAAGCGTTATCAATTGATAGTAGCTTGAGCTTTTGATTTCTGCCTCAGTTTGCTGCTTCTGGTGGAGCATGCTAAAAAACAACACTAACTGAAGGAATGCATGTTCCACACTAAGTTACCCCCAGTGCAGCATACACTGCCATGCTGCTGTTGTCTGGTGGGGCCCCCTTTGGATTCACATGATGTGAGAGGCAAGGGCCCCGGGCCTCCGGTAGCTGCCTGGGACTGGAGGCCTTAAGTGTGAGGGCAAATGTTTGCCCAGGGGCTGAGGCACTCTTCCATCCCTGGTTAGAGCAAACAGATTGTAGGCCCATTTGCAAACCAAAAAAGAGAGGGAGAGAAGTGAAAAGAAAGGGAGCAGGAAGTGGAGAGAGGTGCTTAACCTGACAGTGAGAACAGGATTACACACACATGACTTTCAGTCAGTCCAGCCCAGAGAGGAAGTGAAGGGGGATCAACTCAACATGAGAGGGGAAATCAAATCAGTGCATGTGGGAAAATTCTGTCTAACAATACACTGTAACTGTAGGACCTGTTGGCCACTAGATGGGAAACGCTAAACGATACACCCTAAATAAGCTGTGCCTAACATCACCCAAACAAATGTTCCTGTAGTTTTGTGTATACTATATGTGAGGATAATAAAATAAAGTTCAAATTTGACATCATAGAAATGCCTTCAAGGTAAATCCACCTCTTTGATTTGAACAGAACCTTTCATTCATATTTGTCCATATTGGAAGCGCTCAAAAAGTAACTTTTTAGACCTGAATGACAAAGCATTCAAGAGATAAAGGTGCTCAAAGTTGACCTATCTTGCATACCCCACCATATCATCACTATCTGAGGTTTTTGTGTTGTGCTCGCCATCGACTGAGACACAACATGCTCTTGAATAAAAGGTGGATGTTTTGGCTGATAAATGTACTAAATCAAATGGTCCAAAATGGGAATCAAATTTAAAGGTCAACTTACAAATGGTACCACAAAGATGGTTGGAGGTCCAGACGTCAGAGAATGTTGAATTGAATGGGAATATCTGTTCTAAATAATAATGTCGATCCTCCATAGGAAACCTATTGAAATCATAGAAATATAGATAACAGAATAGACATGACCATTTAAGTTGACATTCAATGGTGGGTGGACCAGCAGCCATCTTGGTGGTGATAAGTAGAAGAAAACATTTCTCAATTCAATTTGAATTTCAATGGTGTACTTGATACATTGCAGTGGTCTGAAGGGATAGATCCATTCTGTAAATTGTGTTTCTATGATTGAAATGACACCCACCCTGTGGAGCATGGTGTGTCTCAACCGATGGCGAGCGCAACACAAAAAAGTCAGATTATGTCATGTCTAAGCTAATGTACAACATAACATCAATTATCTAAAAATGGGTAAGGTAAAAAAACGTACACTTTTATTAAAAGCTTTTTACCAAGAAATGATAAAATAGTTTGACAACCCTTTTTGTAAGCTGTTTAATGGTATCGAACTCAATCGTTTATCTTTTCCAGTGATGAAGAAAGGGATTTCTCATGGTCGTTATGCAAAACGGGTAAATGCCGTCAAAAAGCGATTGAATTCAAATGAATGGACCCTTTAACCCATTTCCCTGCTATGACATATACCAGTAAGATGATGGGTAGTAGTATTTCTGAACGTGGTATCAGTTGTTTATGACAGGGTTTCATCATAGAGTAAAAATGTGTATTCCATAGGTCTACATTCTATTTCTATGGTTGTTACCTCTGCTGATGTCACTGTTCTACAGATAGTCATGAGCAAAGTTCAGGCAGATCTGTTAGTGTTAGCCACACTTAGTGGTCCATTAGTCCCATAGACCCCTGCAAGAGGGCAGCTCCTGCTCAGCCCAGTCAAAGCTCTTCTCTGTCCTGGCACTCCAATGGTGGAACCAGCTTCCCACATCAGAAACCTTACCTCTTTAAATGGTATCTTAAATAACAACCCCCCACACACACAAAACAAAAGCATGCCTTTCGTGAACTAACACTCGCACTTGACTATTCCCCCCTACTAGCACTGACTTTGCTGATAGCTACTTTATTGAGGACGAATTGACTTACTATGACTGGGATATGTGGTTGTACCTCTTAGCTATCTCTGGATAAGAGCGTCTGCTAAATGACTAAAATGTAAATGTAAAATGTTTTGATTGGGAACAAGAACAGTGCTTTTCTAAGGACTAAGGAGGTCCATGCCTGATTGAGAGTGAGCTCCATCCAACAGCAGGAAGGAGAGGACAGGAAGAGTGAAAACCAAGAAAGGGCAAACGTCTAATAGGCTATACAGAGGGAGAAAGAGAGAGAGACCGAGAGAGAGAGGATATTGGAGGGAAAAACAGGAGTGGAGGGAAGTGTGAGGGAGGGAAAGGGCAGAGCAAAAGGAAAAAATAGACCAGAGGGCAAAGGAGAGAGAGGCATAAAATGAGAGAGGGAAAATGGAGAGAGAGAAGGAGCAGGCAAGAGAGAGAGGGATAGAGAGAGAGAGAGAGAGAGACACTAGTTCCCATAGCAGGCGTCCTCTGTGTTGTTTGTTTTGTGTGAAAGTGCATGATAAAAGAGCCATGAAATCGGCAGAGAAAGCCAAGACAACAGCGAGGGTCCAGAGCCCTCCATCACGCCCTATACAGTTCCACACTGACGGCAAGGACAATGGGCCCCCAGCCCTCACAACCACACAGACCAACCCCCGCCGCTACCCCTGGCCTGCAGCTGTGTGTGTGTGTGTGTGTGTGTGTGTGTGTGTGTGTGTGTGTGTGTGTGTGCGTGTGTGTGCGCTAAATCATTTACTTATTTTATTTTATTTTACTAGGCAAGTCAGTTAAGAACAAATTCTTATTTACAATGACGGTCTACCGAGGAACAGTGGGTTAACTGCCTTGTTCAGGGGAAGAACGACAGATTTTTACCTTGTCAGCTCAGGGATTTGGGCCAGTAACCGAAATACTGGCCCAATGCTCTAACCACTAGGCTACCTACTGCCCAAACCTATTCTGCTCTGATTACAATATGAGACTTATGAGACTACTTATGACCAGCTAGACGTAGAATTTAATAAATTTGCCAAGACTCAGCTAAACACATTTCTTTAACTAATACAGAATTGCTTTTTGAAAGTGGATTCTCTGCATTTCATATAACAAATCTATAGCCTGCTTCACAAAAAACTAAAGTCATTTGCAACACTTATACCACTCATACAGTATATTCAACAGTACTAACAGTCCGTCACTCCGTACAAAATCCTTGTGAGGATGGCAGCGGGACGAAAATCCAGATAAGTCTTTAGTGCACCAACATGAAACAACCCAAGAACACACTCCAGCATTGCTACAGTACATCACCACTCTCAGGTTGGTCACTTGTAGCTCCATCCCGGGCCTTTCCCCAGTTCTAGCATTCCCCCTCTCCTGCTATGCCTAACCCCTTGGTGACCCCTCACTCCTGTAAGAGACAGAGGATATTGTCCCATGACTATACTGACCGGCCAGACCCAGCAGCGACCCCGTTTAATGAAGTGAGTAAATTATGCATGGCGCCAGTTAGCTTTCCGATTAAAACATCATACAGGCCCTCTCTTCTAGAGGGAGGTGCAGCAGCAAAACAATGGCGGTTGTAAACACTTTTCCCAGGAGCGGCAGTGTACTGCTGGGGTGTAATACATTTGCATAGTCTGGCGCAGGACAAAGAGCCAATTAATTGAAAAGCAGAGCCCCTCGAAAGACGAGGAGAGAGGCCCTCACTGGAACTACTGGCAACACTGGGGCCTGACTCAACACACACAAATGCACACGTGCACACACACTAATGCGCGCACACGCTCTCACACACACAAAGTCTTGCAAAGGAATCTACCATTTCAGTTGGTCAACACTGCGTTAGATTACATCTGTATATTCTGTATGTTGACATGGGGCACTGAGACTCTGCAGTTCATGCAGACACATCAGGCCTGTGACAGATCAGTTGCTTTCCCGATTATAAGCATCATATGGCCCTGAGAGGGCAGATAAGGGAGGGTCAGTAGTACCTTTCTCTCAGTGCTGACTGCTGAACTCTCCTATCTCTGGTCTCCTGGTCTGTCTCAGCAGGATCTTAATGAGGAAAGCATCGTCTGCGTTGGAGGAGATAAACACCTGACCTGATAAGGCTGAATCGCTGAAAGAGACCTGAAAGGACTGGGTTGTTTGACGTCATATAGTGGACACTAAGTGTTTTGCTCAAGGGTCAGAAGAGATAGTAGATGAGGAACGAACGTTATATTTAAGCAATATGGCAGGTGGAGGTGTGGTATATTTCCAATATACCACGGCCGCCAGCCAATCAGCATTCAGGGCTCGAACCACTCAGTTTATAATAATAGTTCTGTGTGGGGGCAGGCAGGGGTGTATGAGTGGCTGACCCACCTGATGGGCATGTGTCTGTACTGGGGCTGTCCTGGCTGGGCACTGCCCTCCAGTGGTGTCTGGGTGACGGTGGACATGGACTTGTTCACCAGCACCTGCTTGTTCTCCACCTTCTCACCTGGGACACACAATTACTTACACATCTCTCACATTATTTCCATATTTGCTAGTTCTTTATGTATGAATGTCAAATTTCAGATATATTATACACATTTTAGGTTGCATAAAACACAAATACATCCTTCAACGTGTTTCTATAGGGAGATGGATGTCACCAACAGGTTGTAACAATAAAATGGGAGACAGTGGGGTTCTTGTAATAGAGTTGGTTGGTTACTCACCTGGGCAGAAGATGCTGTCAGTGTCCAGGATACTGTGCCTCCAGATGGGCTTGTGTGTGGCCGCGTCCAGCACGGGACACATCACCTTGTCAAAGTTCTGATTGGTGTAGAGCCTCAATGTGCACTTGGCTTTTTTGTAGACCAGGCACCTTCCCGAACCCTGGGGAGGAATGAATGGAAGAAGAGGGACAGAGTTCAGTATTGCAAATAAGTATCCGTCTGATGGCATTAGACTGCCACTAAAAAGTGAACCAGAAGAGTGAACTCTGTATTTAAATAGAGTAACAAGAACACTACATCTGAAATGAATGAGTGATTATGTTCAGAAGTCGGTGTGTAGGGCTGTGACGGTAATTGAATAACCGTGTAAAACCTTTTAGGATATCATTTAGTTTTTGTTAGATTTTATTTTCATGTATATAAACTTCAACTATTAGCGGGAGTGTTTACTAATGATAATCAGGAATTGTTTTGCTAACTTAGTCTGTCTATTAAAGGTTCTACATCTTCTTCCCTTTACAACTGAATATGTGCGGGCTGTAGAGCGCTATGCCACTTCAGTAAGAAAATTGTTTCATACCATCATTCACGCTCTCCTGGCTTGATTCTTGCAAATGCAAAATGTAGGGAAGTGCCCAGCTGGGTTTCTTAGTATTTTTTTCTTCACCTCACACAGTACGTCAATGAAGTCAGTTTTTTTTTTACATCATTCTAATTATAATAGTTCGTCACAGTATTTGAAAAATCTTTCCAACACTCTCCCCATCGATAATCAGCGTTGCTGATAAATAGGCTATTCATTTGTTTCTATTTTAATGATTGTCAATTTCATCTTCATACTATAGCATAGCTGTCCCCTTCATAATTTCCTTGTCAATTCACTATCTTTATAGCCTTCTTTCGCAAAGCCTAAGGTAGGTTAGGTTTTTTCATACGTTTTAAGGAAAGGAGAAATATTTCCTTGTGTCCGACATATGCTAATGGTTTGATTGGCAGGTGCTTTTATGGGGGTGTGCGTGTGAGTTTGTTGATTCTCTCAGCAGGCCTATATTATGTCCATCGAGAAAGCTTCCTAAAGTAGCCTATCTGGACACCATCTCTTTAAGAAGAATCGAACACTCCTGTCACTACTTAATCTTGTAAAAGGACAATTTTCTATAGTTTAGGCTACATTATTTCTCTCATTACGGCGTCCTCTCTTTGAAGAACGATCGAATGACCGCAGCAGGGTTTGTGACTATATGCATATATTTCGGGGAAAGGGGGAGAAAGCCCATTGAACTTTGTTTGAATGTTTTGCTGTCGAAATAGGATCAATTATATGCAGAAAAGCCAACAGACAAAGCCAATTTAGGCATATCTTTATTTTGACTCTGTTAATGTTGTGTCAATACAAACATGTGACAGATCCTCTCCAAACTGCCATTTCTTAATTTGTTGATTTATATGTAGAAGTAATAAACGGAATAATAAGGAAATTACATGATAATAACGAAACGTAATGGCTCGTTTCAAATATGTTTTTATTAAGAAGCATATCCATGTAAACAAGTGTACAAACTGAATTGAGACTTTAACCCCTGCGGAATACAATACAATTTGCCTGCTCAGCTCATAGACATACATTAACTAATTCACCTCTGTCTAGAGAGGCCATGTTGTGGATAAGAGCATCCTCTGTCATAAGCACTGTATCTCATCACAGCCACTGTGGCGTTCTGTCCTGCAGGCAGCTTCTCAAAGTCTATCAGCTCTATGGTCTTAGTCTTGACCATGGGTTTCAGGAGTTAACCCAGCAGATACAGTTGAAGTCAGAAGTTCACATACTCTTAGGTTGGAGTCATTAAAACTCTTTATTCAACCACTCTGGTTCATCCTTGGGAGCAATTTCCAAACGCCTGAAGGTACCACGTTCATCTGTACAAACAATAGTACGCAAGTATAAACACCATGGGACAACGCAGCCGTCATACCGCTCAGAATGGAGACGCATTCTGTCTCCTAGAGATGAACGTACTTTGGTACGAAAAGTGCAAATCAATCCCAGAACAGCAAAGGACCTTGTGAAGATGCTGGAGGAAACAGGTACAAAAGTATCTATATCCACAGGAAAACGAGTCCTATATTGACATAACCTGAAAGGCCGCTCAGCAAGGAAGAAGTCACTACTCAAGAACCGCCATAAAAAAAGCCAGACTATGGTTTGCAACTACACATGGGGACAAAGATCGTACTTTTTGGAGAAATGTCCTCTGGTCTTATAAAACAAAAATACAACTGTTTGGCCATAATGACCATTGTTATGTTTGGAGGAAAAAGAAGGGAGGCTTGCAAGCCAAAGAACACCATCCCAACCGTGAAGCACGGGGGTGGCAGCATCATGTTGTGGGGGTGCTTTGATGCAGGAGGGACTGCTGCACTTCACAAAATGGATGGCATCATGAGGTTGGACAATGATGTGGATATATTGAAGCAACATCTCAAGATATCAGTCAGGAAGTTAAAGCTTGGTCGCAAATGGGTCTTCCAAATAGACAATGACCCCAAGCATGCTTCCAATGTCGTGGCAAAATGGCTTAAGGACAACAAAGTCAAGGTATTGGAGTGGCAATCACAAAGCCCTGACCTTAATCCTATGGAGAATTTGTTGGCAGAACTGAAAAAAAAACACGTGTGAGCAAGGAGGCCTACAAACCTGACCCAGTTACACCAGCTCTGTCAGGAGGAATGGGCCAAAATTCACCCAATTTATTGTGGGAAGCTTGTGGTAGGCTACTCAAAACGTTTGACCCAAGTTAAACAATTTGAAGGCAATGTTACCAAATACTAATTGAGTGTATGTAAACTTCTGACCCACTGGGAATGTATTGAAAAAAATAAAAGCTGAAATAAATAATTCTCTTTACTATTATTCTGACATTTCACATTCTTAAAATAAAGTGGTGATCCCAACTGACCTAAAACAGGGATGTTTTACTCAGATTAAATGTCAGGAATTGTGAAAAACTGAGTTTAAATGTATTTGGCTAAGGTATATGTAAACTTCCGACTTCAACTGTATATCAGTGTCTGTACGCTTCCTCTGGGTGTAGCCAATTGTACCTGACTAGAGAAACCATAGAAATACAATTAGAATGGACATACCTATTCAAGTCTTTAAAACTTTCCAAAGTATTTGATTAATCAATTGTCTGAGAAATCTTTCAAAACTCGTTCAGTTCAGAGCAAAGACAAAGCAAAAATAAGAACACATTTTCACCAAGAAACACCAAATGTTCTCAATGTCAATGTTTGAGCCACTTAATTAACCAAGCAGTGTCTCAGAGAATATCCTAGGGTGGCTGAGTTGTTTTAATCTTGCATCTCCATGGGCTGGGGTTGAGCCAGGGCCAACAGGGCCAGCTCTGTGCTACAGACAGGGGAGAGGAGCTGGGCAGGGCAAGTTATGGCATAATGACTGCCCTCCCTGGAGGCCTTGACATTTGTCAGATGCTATTACTTCACAATCAGGCTACAAGAAACAGAGCCCTGTGATAATAGGCCCCCGCCCATAGAGCCACATTTGCACATGTATAGGCATGGCCACACAAAACAGACACGGCAGAGGATATTGGGCCAAATATAGTGGCACTAGCAGTGTTTTTGTGTAAAGATGGGGGAAGGGAGGAGGAGATGGATGGAGACAGGGAGGGGGATGGGGTTGACTAGGTCTTTGCGAATGTTAGTGGTGTCTTTTGGAGAACTTTTGGTTACCAGGGAGCTCCTGGGTGTGCACTCTGGTCTCTCCCTAGCAGCTGAGCACACTGACCCCCTGAGCACAGCGACCAGCAGACACAATGAATTGCTAATGACACTCTGGGTGACTGGCAGGGAAAGGGCCTCCACACACACAGGGCACAAAGGAGGGCCTACGCAAGCACCCCATGTTTGATGTCCATGCGCGTACACACACTGACACACACACAAACACACCATCACACACACACACACACACACACAAAATGCAGTCTGACAAGAAATGTGTGTGTGTGTTCACAGCGGTACACAGTGCTCCTGTGGAGGATGATTGATGAGTACTGTTGCCTGATCTTCAAAAGGTGCAGCTTAAAACAGACACCCTTTACAGACAGTAGCACAGGACTGGAGAGGTGTATCACCCATGGCCTGCTTGCCCATAGCACACAGGTATGTATTCCTGAGGGACTGGTTGTGATGGAGGTAGGGGATCAGGCCAGCACAGACTCCTAGTAGTACAAAATCAATTCAAGTTTTATTGGTCACATACACACGGTTAGCAGATGTTAATGCGAGTGTATCGAAATGCTTGTAAACAAGAACATTAGGACTGATAAGAATCATATCCATCAGCAGAGAATATTGAGTACAGAAAAAAAACTATGCAGCAAGACAAAAGAGGCCCAACGTTTCAGACAGTAGAGAGCCATGGCAGAGAGTCATGGCAGAGAGCCATGGTAGACATGGTAGACATGTTAGTGAGCCATGGTAGACATGGTTTTGAGCCATGGTAGAGAGCCATGGTAGTGAGCCATGGTAGAAAGCCATGGTAGAGAGCCATGGTAGACATGTTAGTGAGCCATGGTAGAGAGACGTGGTAGACATGTTAGTGAGCCATGGTAGACATGATTTTGAGCCATGGTAGAGAGCCATGACAGAGAGCCATGGCAGAGAGCCATGGCAGAGAGCCATGGTAGAGAGCCATGGTAGAGAGCCATGGTAGACATGTTAGTGAGCCATGGTAGACATGGTTTTGAGCCATGGTAGAGAGCCATGACAGAGAGCCATGGCAGAGAGCCATGGTAGACATGGTAGTGAGCCATGGCTTACTCACATATTAATCATGTGCTCATAGAGGGAGATCTGACAGTCGTTCTCCTCGTTCACATCCAGGTATTCCACCAGGCTCCTCAAAGGTTCTGACAGCAATGAAATAAAAGATCATCATCACGTAAACATTTAAAAAATCCACAACTTCCACCACTAATGTTAACATTTTACCCCCTTTAAAAAAGTACACTTGGCTGAGTTCATAGCTCATATCAGAGCTAAATTCATTGGCGGTAGATGACGCTAGTTTCTTTGTGTTGAATAACGTTAGCTGTATGAGCTGATGATCTGGAGCCAACCTGGGTCAACTCCTGGGTCAACTCCTTGATGTGCTTGTTCTTGACGATTGGCTGCTCTACCATCACAATGATGTACGGCCTGCCAGGAGAAATAGCACCATTTAACAAAAGGTGGGTGCTAGCGAGAGATGAAGGAGTGAACTAGTATAAAAAAATGTGTTCAAACCGTTTTGGTGCAGAACCCGGGCTGAGTCATAAGGAGATGTAGACACAGCAGTCGGTCAGGAAGGTGGAGATGGACACAAACTCGTTGATGAAGCCGGCCCTGCGCATCAGTCTGAAGGTGTACACCAGCCTTTGGTGGTCCCAGATCACACCCGGGATGTTACCTGTGGACAGGATGGACACACCCAGAGACGCCGACTATAAGGCAGAGTTCTTTACTCTCAATTCTTACTGTCGTGACTATATTACGGGTTGTTTGATCAACATGCACAGAAATAATGCATAGAACATAAAGTCTAAATGGCTACTGTATCTATCACACAGTTTGCAGAGCCACAGACTCCAGCAGGGGTTCTGTGCATATTGAACTTGAGGAAATGGAGGAGCCACAGTGAAATGGCTCTGTGTGTGTGTGGGAGGATTTGCACGCTCTCTGTGGCGCTTTGACACCTGCTGTTACTAATTAATTAAGCCTGGTGGCAGACAGTCAACATAATTTGACAGTTATCAGTGGCTTGAAACATATAGACTAATTAATGAACCCAGTCCAGACTTTTTCATGGCACATTAGTAGCACTAAATTAATAGCTTATCAGACACACTGTATGAAGCACAACATATTGTTTCTGTAAACTGGACATTCCATGTTCTTCACCTTCTTGTTTGTGGCACTGTATTGAAAAGCAGAGGACGGCTTTTAAGAAGAGAAGCAGTTTGTAAGTAATCAAACACAAGGGAAGAGCCACCAGCAACAATCCTGGCTTGAGAGCCTACTGCTGGTTGTGTGTATCAAGTGCTTATGCGTATGCCTCTGGATGTCTGGGCGTGCATGTGTGCCTGTGTGCCTGTGTGTGGTCACCACTCCCAGGTTGAAGGCCAGCTTGACGATGGGGCCGTCCTCCATGTCTGTGGTGATGTGGGTCATCAGGGCCAGGTTCTTCACCAGACCACAGGTCTAGGACACGACAGGACAAAACCACTGATCAGAAGCTGATATACACAGGCCAAGGCAACACCATCTATAACTGGAATTAGGGTTAGGGTTGTCCAGGACAAAAAACAAATAGCACTTGTTTGAGCAGCAGTTCAATATTCACACATACAGTGCCTTGCAAAAGTATTCATCCCCGATGGACATACAGAAAATAGTCCAAATTGGTGAAGTGAAATGAGAAAAATAACTCATTTAAAAAAATTCTAAAATATAAAAAACAGAAAAGTGGTGCATGCATATGTATTCACCCCTTTGCTATGAATCCCCTAAATAAGATCTGGTGCCACCAATTACTTTCAGAAGTCACATCATTTGTTATATAAAGTCCACCTGTGTGCAATCAAAGTGTCGCATGATCTTTCACATGATCTCAGTATATACAGTTGAAGTCGGAAGTTTACATACACTTAGGTTGGAGTCATTAGAACTCATTTTTCAACCACTCCACAAATTTCTTGTTAACAAACTATAGTTTTGGCAAGTCGGTTAGGACGTCTACTTTGTGCATGACACAAGTAATGTTTCCAACAATTGTTTACAGACAGATTATTTCACTTATAATTCACTGTATCACAATTCCAGTGGGTCAGAAGTTTACATACACGAAGTTGAGTGTGCCTTTAAACAACTTGGAAAATTCCAGAAAATGATGTCATGGCTTTAAATCAAATCAAATCAAATTTTATTTGTCACATACACATGGTTAGCAGATGTTAATGCGAGTGTAGCGAAATGCTTGTGTTTCTAGTTCCGACAATGCAGTGATAACCAACCAGTAATCTAACTAACAATTCCAAAACTACTGTCTTATACACAGTGTAAGGGGATAAGGAATATGTATATAAGGATATATGAATGAGTGATGGTACAGAGCAGCATACAGTAGATGGTATCGAGTACAGTATATACATATGAGATGAGTATGTAGACAAAGTAAACAAAGTGGCATAGTTAAAGTGGCTAGTGATACAAGTATTACGTAAGGATGCAGTCGGTGATGTAGAGTACAGTATATACGTATGCATATGAGATGAATAATGTAGGGTAAGTAACATTATATAAGGTAGCATTGTTTAAAGTGGCTAGTGATATATTTACATCATTTCCCATCAATTCCCATTATTAAAGTGGCTGGAGTTGGGTCAGTGTCAATGACAGTGTGTTGGCAGCAGCCACTCAATGTTAGTGGTGGCTGTTTAACAGTCTGATGGCCTTGAGATAGAAGCTGTTTTTCAGTCTCTCGGTCCCAGCTTTGATGCACCTGTACTGACCTCGCCTTCTGGATGATAGCGGGGTGAACAGGCAGTGGTTCGGGTGGTTGATGTCCTTGATGATCTTTATGGCCTTCCTGTAACATCGGGTGGTGTAGGTGTCCTGGAGGGCAGGTAGTTTGCCCCCGGTGATGCGTTGTGCAGACCTCACTACCCTCTGGAGAGCCTTACGGTTGAGGGCGGAGCAGTTGCCGTACCAGGCGGTGATACAGCCCGCCAGGATGCTCTCGATTGTGCATCTGTAGAAGTTTGTGAGTGCTTTTGGTGACAAGCCGAATTTCTTCAGCCTCCTGAGGTTGAAGAGGCGCTGCTGCGCCTTCTTCACGACGCTGTCAGTGTGAGTGGACCAATTCAGTTTGTCTGTGATGTGTATGCCGAGGAACTTAAAACTTGCTACCCTCTCCACTACTGTTCCATCGATGTGGATAGGGGGGTGTTCCCTCTGCTGTTTCCTGAAGTCCACAATCATCTCCTTAGTTTTGTTGACGTTGAGTGTGAGGTTATTTTCCTGACACCACACTCCGAGGGCCCTCACCTCCTCCCTGTAGGCCGTCTCGTCGTTGTTGGTAATCAAGCCTACCACTGTTGTGTCATCCGCAAACTTGATGATTGAGTTGGAGGCGTGCGTGGCCACGCAGTCGTGGGTGAACAGGGAGTACAGGAGAGGGCTCAGAACGCACCCTTGTGGGGCCCCCGTGTTGAGGATCAGCGGGGAGGAGATGTTGTTGCCTACCCTCACCACCTGGGGGCGGCCCGTCAGGAAGTCCAGTACCCAGTTGCACAGGGCGGGGTCGAGACCCAGGGTCTCGAGCTTGATGACGAGCTTGGAGGGTACTATGGTGTTGAATGCCGAGCTGTAGTCGATGAACAGCATTCTCACATAGGTATTCCTCTTGTCCAGGTGGGTTAGGGCAGTGTGCAGTGTGGTTGAGATTGCATCGTCTGTGGACCTATTTGGGCGGTAAGCAAATTGGAGTGGGTCTAGGGTGTCAGGTAGGGTGGAGGTGATATGGTCCTTGACTAGTCTCTCAAAGCACTTCATGATGACGGAAGTGAGTGCTACGGGGCGGTAGTCGTTTAGCTCAGTTACCTTAGCTTTCTTGGGAACAGGAACAATGGTGGCCCTCTTGAAGCATGTGGGAACAGCAGACTGGTATAGGGATTGATTGAATATGTCCGTAAACACACCGGCCAGCTGGTCTGCGCATGCTCTGAGGGCGCGGCTGGGGATGCCGTCTGGGCCTGCAGCCTTGCAAGGCTTAACACGTTTAAATGTCTTACTCACCTCGGCTGCAGTGAAGGAGAGACTGCATGTTTTCGTTGCAGGCTGTGTCAGTGGCACTGTATTGTCCTCAAAGCGGGCAAAAAAGTTATTTAGTCTGCCTAGGAGCAAGACATCCTGGTCCGTGACTGGGCTGGGTTTCTTCTTGTAGTCCGTGATTGACTGTAGACCCTGCCACATGCCTCTTGTGTCTGAGCCATTGAATTGAGATTCCACTTTGTCTCTGTACTGACGCTTAGCTTGTTTAATAGCCTTGCGGAGGGAATAGCTGCATTGTTTATATTCGGACATGTTACCAGACACCTTGACCTGATTAAAAGCAGTGGTTTGCGCTTTCAGTTTCACGCGAATGCTGCCATCAATCCACGGTTTCTGGTTAGGGAATATTTTTATCGTTGCTATGGGAACGACATCTTCGACGCACGTTCTAATGAACTCGCACACCGAATCAGCGTCCCAGTCCACGTGATGGAAGCAGTCTTGGAGTGTGGAGTCAGCTTGGTCGGACCAGCGTTGGACAGACCTCAGCGTGGGAGCCTCTTGTTTTAGTTTCTGCCTGTAGGCAGGGATCAGCAAAATGGAGTCGTGGTCAGCTTTTCCGAAAGGGGGGCGGGGCAGGGCCTTATATGCGTTGCGGAAGTTAGAGTAACAATGATCCAAGGTTTTACCACCCCTGGTTGCGCAATCGATATGCTGATACAATTTAGGGAGTCTTGTTTTCAGATTAGCTTTGTTAAAATCCCCAGCTACAATGAATGCAGCCTCCGGATAAATGGTTTCCAGTTTGCAAAGAGTTAAATAAAGTTCGTTCAGAGCCATCGATGTGTCTGCTTGGGGGGGGGGGATATATACGGCTGTGATTATAATCGAAGAGAATTCTCTTGGAAGATAATGCGGTCTACATTTGATTGTGAGGAATTCTAAATCAGGTGAACAGAAGGATTTGAGTTCCTGTATGTTTCCTTCATCACACCATGTCTCGTTAGTCATGAGGCAAACGCCCCCGCCACTCTTCTTACCAGAAAGATGTTTGTTTCTGTCGGCGCGATGCGTGGAGAAACCCGTTGGCTGCACCACATCGGATAGCGTCTTCCCAGTAAGCCATGTTTCCGTGAAGCAGAGAACGTTGCAGTCTCTGATGTCCCTCTGGAATGCTACCCTTGCTCGGATTTCGTCAACCTTGTTGTCAAGAGACTGGACATTGGCAAGAAGAATGCTGGGGAGTGGTGCGCGATGTGCCCTTTTTCGGAGTCTGACCAGAACACCGCCTCGTTTCCCTCTTTTTCGGAGTCGTTTCCTTGGGTCGCTGCATGCGATCCATTCCGTTGTCCTGTTTGTAAGGCAGAACACAGGATCCGCGTCGCGGAAAACATATTCTTGGTCGTACTGATGGTGAGTTGACGCTGATCTTATATTCAGTAGTTCTTCTCGACTGTATGTAATGAAACCTAAGATTACCTGGGGTACTAATGTAAGAAATAACACGTAAAAAAACAAAAAACTGCATAGTTTCCTAGGAACGCGAAGCGAGGCGGCCATCTCAGTCGGCGCCGGAAGTTCTGATAGGATAATTGACATCATTTGAGTCAATTGGAGGTGTACCTGTGGATGTATTTCAAAGCCTACCTTCAAACTCAGTGCCTCTTTACTTGACATCATGGGAAAATCAAACGAAATCAGCCTCAAGAATTGTAGACCTCCTCAAGTCTGGTTCATCCTTGGGAGCAATTTCCAAATGCCTGAAGGTACCACGTTCATCTGTACAAACAATAGTATGAGTATAAACAAGTATAAACACCATGGGACAATGCAGCCATCATACCACTCAAGAAGGAGACGCGTTCTGTCTTCTAGAGATGAACGTACTTTGGTACGAAAAGTGCACATCAATCCCAGAACAACAACAAAGGACCTTGTGAAGATGCTGGAGGAAACAGGTACAAAAGTATCTATATCCACAGTAAAATGAGTCCTATATCGACATAACCTGAAAGGCCGCTCAGCAAGGAAGAAGCCACTGCTCCAAAACCGGCATAAAAAAAGCCAGAATACGGTTTGCAACTGCGCATGGGGACAAAGATTGTACTTTTTGGAGAAATGTCCTCTGGTCTTATGAAACAAAAATAGAACTGTTTGGCCATTATGACCATCGTTATGTTTGGAGGAAAAAGGGGGAGGCTTGCAAGCCGAAGGACACCATCCCAACCATGAAGCATTGCTGCAGGAAGGACTGGTGCACTTCACAAAATAGATGGCATCATGAGGCTGGAAAATTACGTGGATATATTGAAGCAACATCTCAAGACATCAGTCAGGAAGTTAAAGTTTGGTTGCAAATGGGTCTTCCAAATGGACAATGACCCCAAGCATACTTCCAAAGTTGTGGCAAAATGGCTTAAGTCAAGGTATGGGAGTGGCCATCGCCCTGACCTCAATCCTATAGAGAATTTGTGGGCAGAACTGAAAAACCATGTGCGAGCAAGGAGGCCTACAAACCTGACTCAGTTACACCAGCTCTGTCAGGAAGAATGGGCCAAAATTCACCCGACTTATTGTGGGAAGTCACCCGAAACATTTGACCGAAGTTAAACAATTTAAAGGCTATGTTATCAATTAGTAAACTTCTGACCCACTGGGAATGTGATGAAAGAAATAATAGCTGAAATAAATCATTCTCTCCTATTATTCTGACGTTTCACATTCTTAAAATACAGTGGTGACACACACACACACACACATACCTTTTTTCCCCCGCACTATTGGTTAGAGCCTGTAAGTAAGCATTTCACTGTAAGGTCTACACCTGTTGTATTCGGCGCACGTGACAAATAAACTTTTTGATTTGATTCTAACTGACCTAATACATTTTTACTAGGATTAAATGTCAGTAATTGTGAAAAACTGAGTTTAAATGTATTTGGCTAAGGTGTATGTAAACTTCTGACTTCAACTGTATACACCTGTTCTGAAAGGCCCCAGAGTCTGCAACACCACTAAACAAGAGGCACCACCAAGCAAGCGGCACCATGAAGACCAAGTAGCTATCCAAACATGTCAGGGACAAAGTTGTGGAGAAGTACAGATCAGGGTTGGGTTATAAAAAAATACCAGAAACTTTGAACATCCAACTGAGCACCATTAAATTCATTATTAAAAAATGGAAAGAATTTGGCACCACAACAAACCTACCAAGAGAGGGCTGACCACCAAAACTCACAGACCAGGCAAGGAGGGCATTAATCAGAGAGGCAACAAAGAGACCAATGATAACCTTGAAGGAGCTGCAACACATCCACAGCAGAGACTGGAGTATCTGTCCATAGGACCACTTTAAGCTGTCCACTCCACCGAGCTGGGCTTTATGGAAGAGTGGCCATAAAAAAAGCCATAAAAGAAAAAAAAATGCAAACATGTTTGGTGTTCGCCAAAAGGAATGTGGGAGACTCCCCAAATATATGGAAGAAGGTACTCTGGTCAGATTAGACTAAAATTTAGCTTTTTGGAGAATGCTATGTCTGGCGCAAACCCAACATCTCTCATCCCCCTGAGAACACCATCCCTACAGTGAAGCATGGTGTTGGCAGCATCATGCTGTGGGGATGTTTTTCATTGGCAGGGACTGGAAAACTGGTCAGAATTGAAGGAATGATGGATGGCGCTAAATACAGGGAAATTCTCAAGGGAAACCTGTTTCAGTTTTTCAGTGATTTGAGACTGGGATGGAGGTTCACCTTCCAGCAGGACAATGACCCTAAGCATACTGCTAAAGCAACACTCAAGTGGTTTAAGGGGAAACATTTCAATGTCTTGGAATGGCCTAGTCAAAGCTCAGACCTTAATCCAATTGAGAATCTGTGGTATGACTTAAAGATTGCTGTACACCAGCAGAACCCATCCAACTTGAAGGAGCTGGAGCAGTTTGGAGTTTGAAAGAGCTGGAGCAGTTTTGCTTCGAAGAATGGGCAAAAATCCCAGTGGCTAGATGTATAGAGACATACCCCAAGATACTTGTTGCTGTAATTGCTGAAAAAGGTGGCTCTACAAAGTGTTGACTTTGTGTGTGGGGGGGGGGGTCTGATTTTTGTCTTATTTCTTGTTGGTTAAATAATAAAAAATATTTGGCATCTTCAAAGTGGTATGCAGGTTGTTGTAAATCAACAAAATGGGGGGTGAATACTTTCGCAAGCCACTGTATTAGTTTTAAACAGTAGGAGTGATTTTATAAGTGTGTGTGAGCATGGATGTAATGGGGTTTTGGGGCCATGTGTGTGTGTGTGTGTGTGTGTGTGTGTGTGTGTGTGTGTGTGTGTGTGTGTGTGTGTGTGTGTGTGTGTGTGTGTGTGTGTGTGTGTGTGTGTGTGTGTGTGTGTGTGTGTGTGTGTGTGTTTGCTCATTTATGTGTACGTGCTTGCCAATATATACAGTATATATGTGCCTGTCTATCTGTCCGTCCATGTGTGTCTCCCTCTCTCGCTGACTGACCTCTCCCTCAGGGGCATCGGAGGGGCACAGAATGCCCCACTGGGAGGGCTGCAGGGAGTGGGGTCCCCTGACCTTCCTGCTCTTCTCTAAACTGGGAGGAGGTCCTGGTCATCATGCCCAGAGCCGAGATGAAGGAGAGACTGGACAACACCTGTGTCACACCCTGATGGTCCATCTTAAACCTCTTCAGGGACCAGTTCCCATGGGGGCACAGAGAGAGGGACAGGTCAAATCCCCTTTTGCCATATGTCCTCTGTCTGGTATAAGGGACCAGATCTTGATACAGGGGCAGCACTCACGGCGGAGATGGCGTTGACCATGCTGTTGGTGATCTGGTCCTTCCGCATGCATTTGACTATGTCGAACTGGGCTGCTTGGGGATGATCTGGTCTGATATCTTCTTCAGCTCTGAAATGAACAGAGGGGGAGAGAGAGTGTTAAAGCTTGCACCAAATGTAGATCAAGCGTTTGTCTGCCGATCATTCAGTACGATGTTTCAGGGACCACCCACTGTCGATGTCTGACTGGCGACATTTTTCATGTGATTCTACATGTAAAATCGGTGCATGCTTGGTTCGCAAATTACACTCAAAGTTACTATATACTCTCGGCCAGCAAACGCTATTGTTGTGTCTGAGCTCTTAGTACAGTCAGAACCTATGGGCCCAAATTTATTAAGTGTCTCCGAGAAAGAGTGCTGATCTAGGATCAGGTCCTCCCTGTCCATAACAATCCGATTAATTATGATCTAAAAGGCAAAACTGACACATTGGAAACATCAAAACTCAATACTGGGAGTTACAGACCGAGTATCTGATGCAAAGAACTAGATGTGAAACAACAATACTCCAAGAGATAGTCATATCAAACCCTCTGTTTTCCCAGTTCTCAGTTTTCTTGGCTTCTTCTGCCAGTTGTTCTGTTCCTCTCCGTTATCAGCTCAGAGAAAATGACCAAAGAGACAGATTTAATAACCAGGTGTGCCAACCCTGAGATAAGCCTGACCTGGCCTCTCTCCCAGGTCTCTCTTCTCTCCTTTCCTCTACCCAGTAAGGCTTTCACTGGGGAACCTCTCTCTTCTCTTTCGCTCAACCCCCCACCAACCCTCCCGACACATTTGCATACATCAAAACAAACAAGCAGCACCGGCAAAATTAATAATAAAGAAATTAAGCTTCCGTTGCACAGCCGGGCCAATTAGTTGAATGTCAGGGAATCATAATTGGAGAGAGAGGAGATTGCTGGGCGTTCTAAGTGCATAAGCCCCCTATTGAAAGGAGGCCCTGTACCCCCCTCCACCCCCACCTCGCCCCCACTCCTCAGCCAGAGCAGGTCGGGATGGGGGGAAATTAAAGGCCTTAAGACAGCCATAATTACATTATCAGACCTGGGGCCTGCAGGATTAGCTCAATCGCTCCAGTCAAGGCGGCCATTCTTTTGTCATAGCGTGGAAAAAATCCCTCCGCTTCCCCGGCCCTGGGATTTTGGTGCGGCTGCTGCGTATCTCTCCCCCTGACAAAGCCAGTCAAGGCGGGAATACAGAGCGAGGCGGGGAAGGAGGGATGAGGGTGGGGGGAGGATGAGGAAAACAAAACAGCAACAACAAAGCGGGAGGAAAATAATGAAGGTATTAATAAAGGAGGGAGAGAATAAAGACGCAGGTGAGGGCATGGGGAGGCTGGTGTAGAGTCTGTATCCACTAGCACAGGCCTGGGATCAGGGCATGGGGAGGTTGGTGTAGAGTCTGTATCCACTAGCGCAGGCCTGGGATCAGGGCATGGGGAGGCTGGTGTAGAGTCTGTATCCACTAGCGCAGGCCTGGGATCAGGGCATGGGGAGGCTGGTGTAGAGTCTGTATCCACTAGCGCAGGCCTGGGATCAGGGCATGGGGAGACTGGTGTAAAGTCTGCATCCCCTAGCGCAGGCCTGGGATCAGGGCATGGGGAGGCAGGTGTAGAGTCTGTCTCAACTACCAGCGGCCTGGGATCAGTTCTTAGATAAGTACAAAGTACGTAGAGATTTAGCACTGCGTATAGAGACCATCGTTTTGACTGTGGAGGAGGAGCAGATTAAAAGTCATGATCTAAAGTCAATTTGGGGTTTCACCGCTAAAGATTAAGGTTGGGGTTAGAGGATGGTAAAATAACCAAGATCTGTGAATACAGGCAACTTCTACCTGGGAGCTTTAAAACCCATTCATCCCATGGGCACCAGCAGTGAGCCTGTACAGCACTGTCACACAACCAGCCCCTTTAAAACATTAGCATTAAACGCTGACAGTCATCTTAATTGAATTACAGAGTGAGTGAGTCGTGCTGCGCAGATAGACCCAGAGCATGCAGGCTCTGCTTATCTACACTGTGGAGCAGCACACTATAGGCCACTGTGCTGGAGGAAGACTGTACAGGAAAATGTGTTAAAGGAAGTCTGTACAGGAAAATTTAAGTATGCTCCCTCTAATTCTTTCTCTCACCCTCTCCCTCCCCTCCCGGAGTACCTGAGCCCTGGGACCATGCCTCAGGACTACCTGACCTGATGACTCCTTGCTGTCCCCAGTCCACCTGGTCGTGCTGCTGCTCCAGCTTCAACTGTTCTGCCTGCTGCTATGGAACCCTGACCTGTTCACCAAACGTGCTACCTGTCCCAGACCTGCTGTTTAAAACTCTCTTTCCACCGCACCTGCTGTCTCTAACCCTGAAATTTACTTATGACATTTACATTTACTCCTGAGGTGCTGACCTGTTGCACCCTCTACAACCAGTGTGATTTTTATTATTTGACCCTGCTGGTCATCTATGAACGTTTGAACATCTTGGCCATGTACTGTTATAATCTCCACCATGCACCATTAGAAGAGGACTGGCCACCCCTCAGAGCCTTGTTCCTCTCTAGGTTTCTTCCTAGGTTCCTGCCTTTCTAGGGAGTTTTTCTTAGGCACCGTGCTCTACATCTGCATTGCTTGCTGTTTGGGGTTTTCGGGTGGGTTTCTGTTTTGGACTTTGTGACATCGGCTGACGTAAAAAGGGCTTTATAAATACATTTGATTAATTGATTGATTGAAATGTGTAAAAGGAAGTTTGCACTGCCCAATGTACTCTGGTACACTACATGACCAAAAGTATGTGGACACCTGCTAGTCGAACATCTCATTCCAAAATCATACGCATTAATATGGAGCTGGTCCCACCTTTGCTACTCCACTCTTCTGGGATGGCTTTCCACTAGATGTTGGAATATTGCTGTGGGGACTTGCTTCCATTTAGCCGCAAGGGTATTAGGGAGGTCGGGCATGTATTTATATGCTGTAGCATTAAGATTTCCCTTCACTGGAACTAATTGGTCCTACCTGAACCATGAAAAACAGCCCAAACCATTATTCCTTCTCCACCAAACTTTACAGTTGGCACTATGTTTTTGGGCAGGTAGCGTTCTCCTGGCATCTGCCAAACCCAGATTGTCAAGTTTGATTCATCACTACAGAGAACGCGTTTCCACTGCTCCAGAGTCCAATGGCGGCAAGTTTTACACCCCTCCAATCAACGCTTGGCATTGCACATGGTGATCTTAGGCTTGTGTGTGGCAGCTTGGCCATGGAAACCCATTTCATGAAGCTCCTGACCAACAGTTATTGTGCTGACGTTGCTTCCAGAGGCAGGTTGGAACTTGGTAATGAGTGTTGCAACTGACAGAAGATTGTTACGCACTGAGCGCTTCAGCACTCGCAGGTCCCATTCTGTGAGCTTGTGTGGCCTACCACTTCGCGGCTGAGCCGTTGTTGCTCCTAGTTGTTTCCACTTCACAATAACAGCACTTAAAGTTGACAGGGCAGAAATTTGACGAACTGACTTGTTAGAAAGGTGGCATCCTATGATGGGTGCCACGTTGAATGTCACTGAACTCTTCAGTGAGGCCATTATACTGCTAATGTTTGTCTATGGAGATTGCATGGTGGTGTGCTCGATTGTATGCACCTGTCAGCAACAGGTGTGGCTGAAATAGCCAAATCCACTCATTTGAAGGGGTGTATATATAGTGTAAGTCTGTGCATCCCAATGTGTTAAAGTGCATCTCTATAGGCCAATGTGCAGTCTGCATAGACAATGTGCTGGAGTCTACTAACTGAGGGGGTAAACTAAACATACACAGAGGAGTTTCGCAAGAGTAATATTTTACTATTAGGATAGATAAGGTATATTAGGATAGAGAGGTTATGTTAGGGTAGAGAAAAACAGACCCTGATTCCATAGATGGAGCAACCTGTCCAGCCAACTCCAGACACTTCAAATCAAATGTATTTATACAGTGGGGCAAAAAAGTATTTAGTCAGCCACCAATTGTGCAAGTTCTCCCACTTAAAAAGATGAGAGAGGCCTGTAATTTTCATTATAGGTACACTTCAACTATGACAGACAAAATGAGAAAAAAAACATCCAGAAAATCACATTGTAGGATTTTTAATGAATTTATTTAGCAAATTATGGTTTTATGTAAGTCTTCACAAGGTTTTCACACACTGTTGCTGGTATTTTGGCCCATTCCTCCATGCAGATCTCCTCTAGAGCAGTGATGTTTTGGGGCTGTTGCTGGGCAACACGGACTTTCAACTCCCTCCAAAGATTTTCTATGGGGTTGAGATCTGGAGACTGGCAAGGCCACTCCAGGACCTTGAAATGCTTCTTACGAAGCCACTCCTTCGTGTTTGGGATCATTGTCATGCTGAAAGACCCAGCCATGTTTCATCTTCAATGCCCTTGCTGATGGAAGGAGGTTTTCACTCAAAATCTCACGATACATGGCCCCATTCATTCTTTCCTTTACACGGATCAGTCGTCCTGGACCCTCTGCAGAAAAGCAGCCCCAAAGCATGATGTTTCCACCCCCATGCTTCACAGTAGGTATGGTGTTCTTTGGATGCAGCTCAGCATTCTTTGTCCTCCAAACACGACGAGTTTTTACCAAAAAGTTATATTTTGGTTTCATCTGACCATATGACAGTCTCCCAATCTTCTTCTGGATGATCCAAATGCTCTCTAGGCTGGGCCTGGACATGTACTTAAGCAGGGGGACACGTCTGGCACTGCAGGATTTGAGTCCCTGGCGGCGTAGTGTGTTGCTGATGGTAGGCTTTGTTACTTTGGTCCCAGCTCTCTGCAGGTCATTCACTAGGTCCCCCCGTGTGGTTCTGGGATTTTTCTTTGGAGTGTGACTGTTTGAGGTTGTGGACAGGTGTCTTTTATACTGATAAACAGGAGCCATTAATACAGGTAACGAGTGGAGGACAGAGGCGCCTCTTAAAGAAGAAGTTACAGGTCTGTGAGAGCCAGAAATCTTGCTTGTTTGTAGGTGACCAAATACTTATTTTCCACCATAAATTTGCAAATAAATTCATTAAAAATCCACAATGTGATTTTCTGTATTTTTTTTTTCTCATTTTGTCTGTCATAGTTTAAGTGTACCTATGATGAAAATTACAGGCCTCTGTCACCTTTTTAAGTGGGAGAGGTTGCACAATTGGTGGCTGACAAAATATTTTTTTTGCCCCACGGTATATATAGCCCTTCTTACATCAGCTGATATCTCAAAGTGCTGTACAGAAACCCAGCCTAAAACCCCAAACAGCAAGCAATGCAGGTGTAGAAGCACGGTGGCTAGGAAAAACTCCCTAGAAAGGCCAAAGCCTAGGAAGAAAACTAGAGAGCAACCAGGCTATGAGGGGTGGCCAGTCCTCTTCTGGCTGTGCCAGGTGGAGATTATAGCAGAACATGGCCAAGATGTTCAAATGTTCATAAATGGTCAAATAATAAAAATCACAGTGGTTATCGAGGGTGCAGCAAGTCAGCACCTCAGGAGTAAATGTCAGTTGGCTTTTCATAGCCAATCATTAAGAGTATCTCTACCACTCCTGCTGTCTCTAGAGAGTTGAAAACAGCAGGTCTGGGACAGGTAGCACGTCCGGTGAACAGGTCAGGGTTCCATAGCCGCAGGCAGAACAGTTGAAACTGGAGCAGCAGCATGGCCAGGTGGACTGGGGACAGCAAGGAGTCATCAGGCCAGGTTGTCCTGAGGCATGGTCCTAGGGCTCAGGTCCTCGAAGAGAGAGAAAGAAAGAGAGAAAGAGAAAATTAGAGAGAGCATACTTAAATTCACACAGGACACCGGATGACACAGGAGAAGTACTCCAGATATAACAAACTGACCCTAGCCCCCCGACACAAACTACTGCAGCATAAATACTGGAGGCTGAGACAGGAGGGGTCAGGAGACACTGTGGCCCCTTCTAGGTTAGACTACTGCAATGCTTTACTTTCCGGCCACCCGTATAAAGCACTAAATAATCTTCAGTTAGTGCTAAATACGGCTGCTAGAATCCTGACTAGAACCAAAATATGTGATCATATTACTGCTAGCATCCCTACACTAGCTTCCTGTTAAGGCAAGGGCTGATTTCAATGTTTTATTGCTAACCTACAAAGCATTACATGGGCTTGCTCTTACCTATCTCTCTGATTTGGTCCTGCCGTACATACCTACATGTACGCTACGGTCACAAGACGCAGGCCCTAGAATTTCTAAGCAAACAGCTGTAGGCAGGCCTTTCTCCTATAGAGCTCCATTTTTATGGAATGGTCTGCCTACCCATGTTTGAGACGCAGACTCTGTCTCAACCTTTAAGTCTTTACTGAAGACTCATCTCTTCAGTGGGTCATATTGAGATTGAGTGTAGTCTGGCCCAGGAGTGTGAAGGTAAACGGAAAGGCTCTGGAGCAACGAACCGCCCTTGTTGTCTCTGCCTGGCGAGTTCCCCTCTCTCCACTGGGATTCTCTGCCTCTAACCCTATTACAGGGGCTGAGTCACTGGCTTACTGGTGATCTTTCATGCCGTCCCTAGGAGGGGTGCGTCACTTGAGTGGGTTGAGTCACTGACGTGATCTTCCTGTCTGGGTTGGCAACTGACACTTGTTGCCATAGTAGTCTCTGTCGTCCACCTTGTTCTCTCCTTGGGCCAGGATCACCCTGCACACCATCACCGCCAGCTAAATATACTTGGCCTGGAATTTAAACTCCTTCACCTGGAAGTGGAATAAAAGAAAGGTTTGGGGGGGGGGGGTCAATTCCATTTCAAATTCAATTCAGCAAGTAAACTGAAATTACAATTTCTCAGATAATGTGGAAGGACCACTAGAGGGCAGGCTGGGCTCATGGATATTAGCCCAACAAAGCATGGGAGACAAGGTAACCAGAGTCAATTAAGCACAGCTGACGGTACTAATGAGATACTCTCCTTCCCCTATAAAAGGGAGAATGGAACCAGCAGAGGGGGAGAAAACTATCTCTGGAAGATGGCCACCGAGAGAGCGAAGCTGTGCTGAAAGAACCACGAAGACGGTGACAAACCCGGGATTTATGTTTGTTGTAGTTTAAAGATTATCCTATTGTGTTCTTGTTTCATCTGGAGAAGATGTGTGTTTTTTTTTCCTTGGAAGATTTTTCATTGATTATGTTAGGATTTTTTTGTTGACAAAATACCCTCAATAGAGAACCGTGTTCAATCAGAAAAACCTACTCCTGACTCGTTTATTCCACCTTCCCGCTTTAGAGTGACGCCTAATTACTTGGTACGCTCACAATAAGCAATGGGGAAAATTGGATTTTGTACTTCAGTTTACTTCCTGAATTGGCATGGAATTGACCCCAACCCTGGTAGTAGTAGGGAGTCACTCGATCAAACCTCAGTGGACCAATGAGGAACGTTTTTGACTGCAATATACAAAATAATGAGGGTTGATCCTGCTAGCTAAATGATATGGAATCGGTTATGTTAACACACGTATAGCCATATTACTAAAGAATAGTTAAGGGTACAGGTGACAAAACTAAATCATCTGATGGTGTGGTAAGCACAGTGCTTTAACCAACACCTATCTCATTGATACTGCTGATAGTCCATAGTAAATCCCATGCCACACTGGGCAGCGCAGGTGTGTATAAAGCTGTTGTTGGTGTTAATCTGATAGCACTTACAGGTACATGAGGGAGGATGAGGGAAGCTCTCTATAGCGTCCTCCATCTTGGTCTTCTTGGGCCCTCCTCACATGCGCTGTCGCCGCACTTTATTCCCAATGTATTTCAGAGCCTAGGTAACACACACATGCAGAGGTATATGAGTACAAACTCTGAAACTGCCCAGCAATATAAAACAGGCAAGCTGTATCTCAGATCACACAGTGACAAACTTTAAAAGAATGAACCGGAGGCATAATTCTAAAGTAATGAAAATGTGAGACGCACGTTTACTATCACGATAAGAAAAGAACAAGTTTAAGTTAACATTCTGAGGGATCAAAGTTGCAGCAGGTCAAGTGACTCACAAAAGCCACGACCAGGGATGTGTCAGCCCTTATGCCCCCCCCGACACCCACACTACACAAACACACCACCGTCACACTGAGTCAGCAATAGTCTGTGTCGAGCTCTAGAGAGATGGCCAGTGAGACTGAGCATGTCCTCCCAGACCACCCACCCTGCAGGCTATAACCATTGGCTACTGAGGACGACCAGTGAAGAGTCAACCATGCCAGCCTATTCAACTATGTCCTGTCCTGTGTTTTACACTACAATAATGGCAAATGTAAAAACAGTAAATGTGAAGTCCATTTGTAAGCTTTATGAAATGCATGTACAATGGAACATGGGCATTTCTAAAGCTTATTTACTTCAACAAACAACATATTTGCCATTTAAATAGACATACTTACAGTATATAGTAGGAGGGGAGGGGGGGGAAACTACGGCCGATTAAAAGCGGCCTGCAGTGGATTTAGCATAAACAATTGAATCAAAACAAATTGTAGTTAACTAAATGCGCCGCTTGGTTCATAGACCCATGATTACGTGAGTAGCCTTCGATATACACTGAGTATACCAAACATTAGGAACACATTTCTAATATTGAGTTGCACCCCCCTTTTTTGCCCTCGGAACAGTCTCAATTCATCTGGGCATGGACTCTACAAGGTGTCAAATGCGTTCCACAGGGATGTTGGCCCATGTTGACTCCAATGCTTCCCATCGTTGTTTCAAGTTGGCTGAATGTACATTGGGTGGTGGACCATTCTTGATACACACGGGAAACTGTTGAGTGTGAAAAACCCAGCAGCGTTGCAGTTCTTGACATAAACCGGTGCACCTGGCACCTACTACCATACCCTGTTCAAAGGCAGTTAAATCTTTTCTCTTTCCCATTCACCTTCTGAATGGCACACATATACAATCCATGTCTCAATTGTCTCTAAGCTTAATAATCCTTCTTTAACCTGTCTCCTCCCCTTCACCTACATTGATTGAAGTGGATTTAACAAGTGACATCAATAAGGGATCATAGCTTCCAACTGGATTCACCTGGTCAGTCTGTCATGGAAAGAGCAGGTGTTCCTAATGTTTTGTATAGCCAATGTTCTTCATACTTCAGAAAGTATTAACACCCTTCGACTTTTTCCACATTTTGTTGTTACAGCCTGAATTTAAAATGATTGCATTGAGATGTTTTGTCACACAATATCCCGTAATGTCAAAGTGGAATTACGTTTTTTTTTACAAAATAATAAAAGATGAAAAGCAAGAGTCAATAAGTATTCAACCCTTTTATTATGGCAAGCCCAAATAATTTCTGGAGTAAAAATGTGCGTAACAAGTCACATAATAAGTTGTATGGACTCACTCTGTGTGCAATAATAGTGTTTTACATGATTTTACAATGACTCTCTCAACTCTGTACCCCACGACACATACAATTATCTATAAGGTCCCTCAGTTGAGCAGTGTATTTCAAACACAGATTCAACCACAAAAACCAGGGAAGTTTTCCAATGCCTCGCAATGAAGGGCACCTATTGGTAGATGGTAACAACAACAAAAAGACATTGAATATCAAGGAATTAATTACCCTTAGGATGGTGTATCAATACGCCCAGACACTACAGAGATGCAGGCGTCCTTTCCTAACTCAGTTGCCTTAGAGGAAGGAAACCACTCAGGGATTTCACCATGAGGCCAATGGTGACTTTAAACAGTTACAGAGTTTAATGGCTGTGACAGGAGAAAACAGAGGATGGATCAACAAGCATATTGTTACTCCACAAGACTAACCTAATTGACAGAGTAAAAAGAAGTAAGCTTGAACAGAATAAAAACTATTCCAAAACATGCATTCTGTTTGCAACAAGGCGCTAAAGTAATACTGCAAAAAATGTGGCAAAGCAATTAACTTTTGGTCCTGAATACAAAGTGTTATGTTTGGGACAAATCCAATACAACACATTACTTAAGTATTATGTCGTTAAGTTTTTGTCATTCAGTTTTTTTGTTGTATGTCTGTTGTGTAGTAAATATTTCAGCTTTTATTTTCATTGTGTTTATTTGTTTTCTCCTGTGAAGCACATTTCGTTGCATTCCATGTCTGAAATGTGCTGTATAAATAAAGCTAGATTTGGTTTGATTACGTAGTACCACTCTTCATATTTTCAAGCATTGTGGTGGCTGCATCACGTTATGGATATTCTTGTAATCATTACGGACTGGGGAGTTTTTCAGGATAAAGAAACAAACTGAATGGAAGCAAAATACCTGGTTCAGTTTGCTTTCCACCAGAGACTGGAAGATTAATTTACCTTTCAGCAGCACAATAACCTTAAACACAAGTCCAAATCTAGACTGGAGTTGCTTACTTTGGGGCGGCAGGTAGCGTAGTGGTTAGAGCGTTAGGTCAGTAACCAAAAGTTTCGCCGGATTGAATCCCTGAGCTTACAAGGTTAAAAATCTATTGTCCTGCCCCGGAAAAAGGCAGTTTGCCCACTGTTCCCCGGTAGGCTGTCATTGTCAATAAGAATTTGTTCTTAACTGACTTGCCTAGTTAAATAAATGTTAAATAAAAAAATTACCAAGAAGAAAGTGGTGGCTGGGTTACAGTTTTGAATTATATCTGCTTGAATATCTATGGCAAGACAGACCTGAAAATAGTTGTCTAGCAATGAGCTTGAATCATTTTTTAAAGAATAATTGGCAAATGTTGCACAATCCATAGACTTACCCTGAAAGCTCACAGCTGTAATCGCTGCCAAAGATGATTCTAACATGTATTGACTCAGGGGGTTGAATACTTATCTAATCAAGATATATTAGTGTTTTATTTTTCCTAAACTAAACAAAAAATATAAACGCAACATGCAACAATTCCTAAGATTTTAATGAGTTATAGTTCATATGAGGAAATCAGTCAATTTAACTAAATTCATTAGGCCCTAATCTATGGATTTCATATTATTTTCCTCGTGCAGCACGACACATTTCCATCGCATAGAGTTGATCAGGCTGTTGATTGTGGCCTGTGGAATGTTGTCCCACTCCTCTTGAATTTCTGTGCGAAGTTGCTGGATGCTGTTGTACACGTCGATCCAGAGCATTCCAAACGGGCTCAATGGGTGACATGTCTGATGAGTATGCAGGCCATTGAAGAACTGGGACATTTTCAGCTTCCAGGAATTGTGTACAGACCCTTGCGGCATTATCATGCTGAAAGATGATGGATGGCGGATGGAGGCGGATGAATGGCATGACAATGGGCCTCAGGATCTTGTCATAGTATCTTTGTGCATTCAAATTTCCATCGATAAAATGCATATGTGTTCGCTGTTCGTAGCTTACGCTGCAGTTGGTCTGCGGTTTGCAGTTGTGAGGCCAGTTGAACATACTGCCAAATTCTCTAAAACAACGATGACGCAGCTTATGGTAGAGAAATTAACATTCAATTCTCTGGCAACAGCTTTGGTGGACATTCCTGCAGTCAGCATGCCAATTGCATGCTCCCTCAAAACTTGAGACATCTGTGGCAGTGTTGTGTGACAAAACTGCACAATGGCCTTTAACTGTCCCCAGCACAAGGTGAACCTGTGCAATGTCCATGTTGTTTAATCAGTTTCTTGATATGTCAGACCTGTCAGGTGGATGGATTATCTTTGCACAGCAGAAATGCTCACTAACAGGGATGTAAACAAACAAAAAATCTTCCACTTCAACATTAGAGTATTTTGTGTAGCTCGTAGACAAGAAAATTACAATTAAATACATTTGAATCCTATTTTGTCACAACAAATGTGGAAAAAGTCAAGGGGTGTAAATACTTTCTGAATGCACTATGTACACATTCTAATGGACCTATATATGTTTTAATAAATGCCCTTTTCCTGGCCCAACAAATTAATCCCCAAAAAATCTGTGCGGCCCTCCGCCCTCTGTTGAATTTCTAAATCTGAAGTTTTTACTGTTTTTTCAATTGAACCTTTATTTAACTAGGCAAGTCAATTAAGAACAAATTCCTATTTACAATGACGGTCTACCCTGGCCAAACCCTAACCTGGACGGCGCTGTGCCAATTGTGCGACTCTCTATGGGTCTGTAGTGACACCTCTAGCACTGAGATGCAGTGCCATAGACGGCTGCGCCAGGAGCCCACCCCTGGTCTAATATCTATTTAAGGCTTTATGTCTACTGAGGCATAGTTTGACGTATCAAACATCAAAGGTATAATGAGAACAACACTGAAAAGGCATCAACAACAAGCATTCAAATCTGATCCAACGGCCGTTGCTAGGATGCTAATATGGCCCTCGTCAATGCATTGCTGGTTCCTCCTACTGAATAAGGGTCCTTATTCAGACAAATTGGGGCATTGCATTCATCAACACATATAAAAAAAGGACATGTTGGCCTATTGAGAAATGACTTGAGGAGGATTATTCTTTAATTACTAGGCAAGACAAAGGCTGTGTCCCACACGCAAGACTCATCTCCTCTTGCTTGAATACATTCTATTCTTCAGTCAAAGTCCTAGTCCTCAGGAAGACATTATTAGAGGGTGCGGTATGAGCGAGATTACGCGTGGGTGCGAGGGATGGAGGGAAGGTATAAGGGCAAAATAGAGGAGAAACGTGGAGGAGGTGGTTTAAGGGCAAGGATTGAGGTGGATGACGAAGGTATCAGGGAAGTTTGGAGGGGTGAGGACATATGGTGGAGATGTATAAGTGAATGGATAATGATGAAGTGGAGGAGAAAGAGGTATAAAGGATGTGATGTGACAAAGAGGATGGGAGAGGTGGATGGCGGAAGAAAAGAGAGGTTGGCAGGAGATGGAGAAGTGAGGAAGAGGGTGGAGGAAGGGGCAGTGTGGGTGTACACGGAGTGAAAGGTAGAAAAAAGATAAAGGGAGAGGTACAGACAATAGAAGTCAGGGAGAGGTGAGGCAGGATCTCTGACATTTGCTTATGCTATTGCGAAGCTGTGGGAACAGGGCTGGCTGGCCCACAATGCATCTGGGGCCGTGCTGCTTGGCAGCATTGTCGAGTGCGGCGAGGGCCAGGAGGAATTCACCCAGGATGCATGAAGGCAGAGCAAACAAACCAGGCAGGCCAACACTCCACACTGGTGATTACTCTAAATGTTACAAGGCCACATTGGACACAGTTATCTTCCGGGTGACTCTCAAAAAACTTGTCTTGACCACAATCCCAAGGGCTCCTTTAAATGGAACCATTGCAACTATTGCAGTAATATTGCACAGAAGAAGTATTTTGTTGTATTACGTCAAGCATTTCATTAACTGTAAATCCACTCATGTCATCTATAGATTGGAATGTCCACAGTGTAAGGTGTTCTACATTGGACGGACAAAGAGACGCCTTCAAGACCGCTTAGCGGAACACAAGTATGCCGTACGGGTAGGCAATGAAGACTACCCCATGACAAGGCACTACAAGTCCCTACACCATGGCAACCCTGACTCCCTACAAGCTATGGGTATTGATCATATTCCGGCCTCTATTAGAAAAGGGGACCGTCTTAAACAGTTAAACCAAAGGGAACGTTTTTGGATTTACAAACTACAGGCCACTAAATACCCTGGTTTAAATGAAGATATGGATTTACAAACTACAGGCCACTAAATACCCTGGTTTAAATGAAGATATGGTTTTCTCACCCTTCCTGTAGGGTTGTGATGGGTCCATTTGCTGTCATCCAGTGGACATTTTGCTTAATTTGCCCCCAGCTACGGTTAGACTGTTGTTGTTCATGTTTTGCTGTGTTCTAGTGTACTATGGAATATATTGCTTTCTTATTCTTGACACTTCTCCCAGTCATATTTAAGGTTAGAACTACCTTTTAGTCTTCTGATACTTCTAGCTTGGAGTTGTATTTTTATGATAACTTAGCTACATTATTTCACCTTTTAATGTGTATAGTTTTGCTTACTAGGTGTGTCCAATCAATTGTGTAACCACTCCTTCTTCTAATTAGGGCTAATTGTAAAGCTGTTAAAAAGAGGACCTTGTATTCCTTTTCTTGTACTCCCTGACGAAGGCCATGCAGCTGGTTTTTAAAAAAAAACGTTGTTTCTATTGAACATGCCATACTAATAAAGACATTTTAATTAATTATATGAAGAGTGCTTTGGTCCTCCTTTTTGATGACCAATTTACCCATTTTACCAAAGAGCACCTTCTATCTACCAAAATGTACTATTGTGTACATTAGTAGCGCTTCCCTTCCTCCTCTTTCTACTAGCCACATTGGACATGTTTGGAGAGGGCTGGCCAAGAGGAAATCAACAATGCTACTGCTGCCAACAGGTTAATAGAGCAATTTTAATCTAGGTGTCACGGATATGAACCTTATTGAGTGATAAAGATGCCCAAATGTTTAACAGAAGAGGATGACTGAAAGCGAAGACAACTCACTGAAAGTATGGATTAAAAAATACATGTGTTCTGCTGTTGCTTGAATGAATCCAATCAAATTTTCAGCTCAAAAATTAGTAGCAATTGTTATATAATGGTAATAGATGCAGCATGTTCACATACTGAAATTAGCTAAAACATTAGATTAGCTCATTTTTATATTACATAATCAAATTAGGTCTTAATGAGTAGCACAAGTGGGTTCCACTACCAACGCATTGAACAACAAGGCTGAACAGGGTAGAGAGGTGGAAGAGCTTGGCATTATATGTATTCTGTTGGCATATTTTAGTCAGACAGCGCCCTCATGTGGACTCAGGTGTAACCACATTACACAGAAGTTTGAGTTGAGTGTGGTGGCAAGTGAACTGACGTTTTGATAAACAGACATGCCAATACAGTCTTACAATAATAAAGCACTAAAGTAAGCAGTAAATCAGAAAATTCATATAATGAATCAATCATGAAAGAAAGTAGGTATGGAAATATCAATAGGAGCAAAGCATCTACACCACACTGCAGCTAGAGTCTAACTAGGGAGACTCACAATCTGGTCGAGTCATTCTAGATATGAGTGAGGCTCCCACTGCTCCCTTCCTGTCCTGCCCCACGATGATGTGGTTCTTTGACAGCTGCTCCTGGACCAGAATGACCTTCTCCTGACCTTTGACAATGAAGTGGCCCCCTGTGGATGTAGAGAGAAGGACACAAGTTCACACACACACACACACACACACACACACACACACACACACACACACACACACACACACACACACACACACACACACACGCATTCTGATGCTAGGCATTACTGCAGTCATTCTAGGGCACTAGGGATGGGCCACCGTGTGTGCATGTTTTTTGTTCTAGCCTACCTGCAGGCTGCACATACTGCAGGCAGACCTCCAGGAGCAGAGTGGCCACCATGTAAGGTGTTCAGCTAGGTTTTGTCTACCAGGGTCCAGAGGGCACTCATTGGGTTTGGAGTACTCCATGACCATCTTCCCTGTGAGGACACAGTTAGAGCTGTGCAGCATCGTGGGCATCCTGGGTCGGATACAGTTCAACGCACCGCTAGTAGGACAATCTCAGAAAGAGTAGACACTATTTTCCAGTTATGCCGACAGCGGCGGACAAACATCTGGACTGAAGGTATGTTGACCTCAACTTCTTGCTCTGGGAAGTGTGGGGGCTGATGGAGCATTCAAAGGGGGATAGTCCAGTAGCTGAGCAGGGGAGAGTTGCTGACTCCAGGTGTTGGGGTTACTAGCAACAAGACACAGGAGTGCCGTCTCCATATCTTGATTGGCTTCCACCGACTGGCAGTTAAATGGGGATGAAACCCAGATGACAGGCTGGCTGATGACCCGATAAGAGTGCAGAAAGTCTTCCAGAATTGGGACGAGAACTGGAGGACCCCGATCCGAGACAATGTCAACCGGGAGTCCATGGATTCGGAAGACGTGCTGCCCCATAAGCTGGGCCGTCTCCTTGGCTGAAGGTAACTTCGGAAGAGGGATGAAATGGGTGGCCTGGTGAACCGATCTACCACCGTCAGGATGGTGGTGTTGCCATCTGACGGAGGAAGCCCAGTGACAAAATCCAGGGAAATATGGGACCAGGGGCGATGAGGGACAGGGAGTGGCTGTAGGAGGCCAGACGGAGCTTGCCGCGGAGTCTTGCTTTGTGCGCACACCATGCATGCTGCGACGAAGGCCGAGATGTCAGGAACCATGGTGGGCCACCAGAAGCATTGACGAAGGAAAGCCAGAGAGTTCGACGAGTGCCAGGACGAGAGGTAAGCCTGGAAGAGTGAGCCCATTCCAGGACCTGAGGCCGGACCGAATCAGGAACGAACAGCTGGTTCGTCGCCCCCCTTCCCCCCCATGGTCCAACTGGGAATGCTGTGCCTTGCAGACCAGAGCCTCAATTTCCCAAACAACAGAAGCCACCAAACAAGAGGCAGAGAGGATGGTCTCAGATTCAGAGGGAGTGGAAGTGGAACAGTACAGACGGGATAGAGCGTCTGGCTTCACTTTTTTTTTACCCTGGGCCGTAGGAGATGGTGGAATTGGCAGTGCGGAGGTATTGTAAATTCTTATGATCCGTCCATACCAGAAATGAATGTTCCGCCCCTTTCAGCCAGTGTCTCCGCTCCTCCAGAGCCATCTTAACTGCTAGGAATTCCCGGTTCCCAACATCATAATTCCTCTCCGCAGAGTTGAGACGATGGGACATGAAAGCACAGGGATGAAGCTTTTGGTCCTGGACGGATCACTGGGAAAGAACGGACCCTACTCCCACGTCGGAAGCATCAACCTCCACCACAAACTGACGAGTTGGCTGTTGGGAGCATTCGCCCCTTTGCCTCTCCTGCCGGCGCAGGATTCTTCTTTGTGGGGAAGAAGGACAATACCCTGCGTCCATGTATTGATCACCGGATCCTCAATGATATTACGATTAAAAATCGGTACTCTCTACCACTCCACTCCTCAGCTTTTGAATCTCTCCAGGGGGCTACTATCTTTTCAAAATTGGACCTTCGGAATGCCTACCACCTTGTGCAGATACGCGAAGGAGACAAGTGGAAGACAGCTTTCAACACTGCCAGTGGACACAATGAGTACCTGGTTATTCCATTTGGACTCACGCGCCTGCTGTCTTCCAGGCACTGGTCAATGATGTGCTCCGGGACATGTTGAATTGTTTTGTTTTTGTCTACCTCGACGACATTCTTAATTTTCTCTCGTTCTGCCCAGGAACACGTTGTCCATGTTCGACAGGTCATTCAGCGCCTCTTGGAGAGGCTGCGAAGTGCGAGTTCCACCACTCAACTATCTCCTTTCTGGGATACATTGTTGCTGAGGGGAATGTACAGATGGATTCGGAGAAGGAGTGGTGGTGGATTGGCCCCAGCCCACGTCCAAGGTGCAGCTCCAATGGTTTCTGGGTTTTGCAAACTTCTACTGCTGTTTCATTCAGGGATCAGCAACCTGGCGGCTCCCCTCTCTGGACTCACCTCTCCCCAGGTACTGTTCACATGGTCCCCAGCAGCGGACAAGGCTTTTGGGGATCCAAAGCAGAGATTTACTACTGCTCCCATCCTAATCCATCCGGACCCAACCAGTGAGTCCTCGATGTACTCCTCCATGGCCTCGAGGCGGTGTGGTGATCAGTAGCACAATCGTAAGGACGGTGTGGAGGAAGGGAGGTAGCACGAGTATTGCTGAAAACCTCCAGGGGGTCATGATACTCTGCGGGCACGGCAGAGAGATCCGAGGCCATACTTAATCCTGGAGACAGACGTTTCGGAGATGGCTGTGCCGCGTTTAGGCAGTGTGAATGGCAAAATGAGCTCCAACCCAGAATGGAACCTGTAGTCCAGTCAATATCTGGGTCGTGTTTTTGGAGCCAAGAAAAACCAAAAAAAATCAGGTATGTGGGAGGACTTAATGAGGAGGAGCTGAATTGACTCACTGTGGTTTCCAGATACGCGCATATTAATTCCTTGGTATGGAGCATCGGAAAATGCCCATGGTTTAGATTGATTAGGATATCATTTAGAATCACTGGTAAATTTAACCACTTCAGGATTTTCGATAATAAGACAGAATAGCAAGCCGCTCGGCCATACAGATTAGGGTAGCGCTTGACATGTTGCTAGCACGGGAGGGGGGAGTGTGCAAAATGATAGGTGACCATTGCTGTACATTCACACCCAGAGGTGAGGGTAACTTGACTATGGTAGTGGAACATCTGAAAGAGCACAGCGGTGATCTCGCAAACAAACACCAACCAGACAACGATTGGAATCTGTTTGGATGGGTTCAGTCATTATTTGGTGTTATGGGAGCTACAGTATATTTCATTGGTTGATTTATGGCTTTTAAAAAACATTTTGTTTTACCATAGTGTTTATTATAACTTGTGTTAAGAAATTGTATAGCAAAGACATTGAGACTATTCTTGCCATGCCATTAATGTCCCCCGAAGGAGACGCCTCAGAACCATATTTATGTCATGCCTTGATCTGTTTCACCTGTTCTTGTGATTGTCTCCACCCCCTCCAGGTGTCGCTTATTTTCCCAGTTTTCCCAGTTCCTGTTTATCTGTGCCAGTTCGTCTTGTCCTCCTGGTTTTGACCATTGCATTTTTCTGGACTCTGTACCCACCTGCCTGACCATTCTGATGGCCTGAACTCGAGCCTGCCTGCCACACTGTACCTCCTGGACTGAAATATCAAAGACTCAAACCACCTGCCTCCCGTGTCTGCATCTGGGTCTGGCCTTGTATCCTTATAGTACGAACTGGCTATAACAGACCCAGCAGACGTGGACCAGCTCAGCCATGCTGTCTCCCTGCAGGGAGCCACCATTGAGAGACATGAGGAGCTACTACAGGACCTTCTGGAAGGGCTGCGTTCCCTGACTGAACGCCATGACCAAGGGTTTAAGGCTATTATGGAGCAAATCAGGGAGTTAGCTCATAGGTAGCCTGCCACCTCTGAGAAGCCCCAACCACCCAGTAACTTTTTCCCTATGAGTGGTGAGTTTGTACAGGCTACCCCAGCTCTCCAAGAACCCCGCTTACCTCCTCTGGAGCGATACTCTGGGGATCCTGGTACCTGCTGGGGTTTTCTTTCTCAATGCTCCCTTATTTTTGAGCTACAGCCATCTTCGTTTCCTTCGGACCGATCAAAGATAGTGTATATTATTATGCTAATTTTCAGGAATGGCGCTCTCCTGGGCTACAGCAGTTTGGGATCAACAATCCACCATTTGTCGTCATCTGGAGGATTTCATGGTGGAGGTGAGGAAGGTGTTCGATAGAGGTCCGGTTTTCCAACCACCCCCTGCTGCTCCCTGCTCACTTGTGTTTCGACACTTTCTAGAAAAGTGTCCTTCTTTTCCACAGTTATAACAAACAAAGTTCCTGTCCTGTTGTTGCTGCTGTCTGGCCCACCCGTCAGCACTGGCTCCCCCTCCTCCTCCTCTACCTCTTCATGAGCCTGCCGCTGCTGGCCCTGTCCTTGATAAAAGCCAGCTGTGCAGCTTGTAACTTCACTCCTTTTTCTATTATCTGTTTTGTCTTGTCTTCTTGAGATAATTGCTGCCTCTCAGCATGTTCACATTGTTCAATAACCGCTTGTAGACTGGTAGTTTCCCAGCTAATGCAAGTCATTTTAAACTGTTGGCAAAACAGGGCTGGCAAAAGTCCATTCATTAGGGCCGCTTTAAAAAAGGTTGTCGTCGTCATCATTGTGGCAGCCATCAGTCATTGGTTTGAGTCCGCTATGCTTACGGTAGCAGGTCCCCAGCCTGTCTTTAGTCTTCCAATGACTCCTTAGCTTTCTGCATGCAACTATGGATAGCTGCCCAATCGGTCATGGGTGGGTAATGTTCTTTTATGCGATCACACAGCATAGCCAGTTGGGTCTGATAGGCTTTACCCTCTTCCCATTGATAGTTTTCATCAAAGCCTCCCTCCACGTCCGCCCATCGCAGCCTCATCTTGATACGGCAAATGTGCGCGATCTCAGCTGCAGATGGCTTGCTCAGCCGGGCCATCTTAAGGTATCACCAGCGTCAGCAGATGACTTCGTCAACCATTTTGAAAAGAAGGTCGACGACATCCGATCCTCGTTTGCTAAGTCAAACGACACCGCTTTCTGCTCACACTGCCCTACCCTGTGCTCTGACCTCTTTCTCCCCTCTCTCTCAGATGAAATCTTGCGTCTTGTGACGGCCGGCCGCTCAACAACCTGCCCGCTCGACCCTATCCCCTCCTCTCTTCTCCAGACCATTTCCGGAGACCTTCTCCCTTACCTCACCTCGCTCATCAACTCATCCCTGACCGCTCTACGTCCCTTCCGTCTTCAAGAGGCGAGAGTTGCACCCCTTCTGAAAAAACCTACACTATGTCATACAGACCAGTATCCCTTCTTTCTTTTCTCTCCAAAACTCTTGAGCGAGCTCTCATCTCTCTCAGAATGACCTTCTTGAGTCCAAGACTAGTCATTCAACTGGACTGCTCTTCTCTGTATCACGGAGGCGCTCCGCACTGCTAAAGCTAACTCTCTCTCCTCCTCATCCTTCTAGACCTATCGGCTGCCTTCGATACTGTGAACCATCAGATCCTCCTCTCCACCCTCTCCGAGTTGGGCATCTCCGGCGCGGCCCACGCTTGGATTGCGTCCTACCTGACAGGTCGCTCCTACCAGGTGGCGTGGCGAGATCTGTCTCCTCACCACGCGCTCTCCACTGGTGTCCCCCAGGGCTCTGTTCTAGGCCCTCTCCTATTCTCGCTATACACCAAGTCACTTGGCTCTGTCATAACCTCACATGGTCTCTCCTATCATTGCTCCAGATGACACACAATTAATCTTCTCCTTTCCCCCTTCTGATGACCAGGTGGCGAATCGCATCTCTGCATGTCTGGCAGACATATCAGTGTGGATGACGGATCACCACCTCAAGCTGAACCTCGGCAACGGATGCTCTTCCTCCCGGGGGGAAGGACTGCCCGTTCCATGATCTCGCCATCACGGTTGACAACTGCAGAACCTGGTGATCTGGACAACACCCTGCTCAGCTAACATCAAGGCGGTGGCCCGTTCCTGTAAGTTCATGCTCTACAACATCCGCAGAGTACGTGTGGCCTCACACAGGAAGCGCGCAGGTCCTAATCCAGGCACTTGTCATCTCCCGTCTGGATTACTGCAATCGCTGTTGGCTGGGCTCCCTGCCTGTGCCATTAAACCCCTACAACTCATCCAGAACGCCGCAGCCCGTCTGGTGTTCAACCTTCCCAAGTTCTCTCACGTCACCCCGCTCCTCCGCTCTCTCCACTGGCTTCCAGTTGAAGCTCGCATCCGCTACAAGACCATGGTGCTTGCCTAAGTGTGAGGGGAACGGCACCTCAGTACCTCCAGGCTCTGATCAGTCCCTACACCCAAACAAGGGCACTGCGTTGGCCTGCTCGCCTCCCTACCACTGAGGAAGTACAGTTCCCGCTCAGCCCAGTCAAAACTGTTCGCTGCTCTGGCTCCCCAATGGTGGAACACACTCCCTCACGGCGCCAGGACAGCGGAGTCAATCACCACCTTCCGGAGACACCTGAAACCCCACCTCTTTAAGGAATACCTAGGATAGGATAAAGTTCTCCCCCCTTAAAAGATTTAGATGCACTATTGTAAAGTGGCCGTTCCACTGGATGTCATAAGGTGAATGCACCAATTTGTAAGTCGCTCTGGATAAGAGCGTCTGCTAAATGACTTAAATGTAAATGTAAATGTAGAATCTGGAAGTTCTTTAGCAATGTCCTTCATTTCGTTCTGTCTCCAAGTCTTCCGGATGTTGGCAAGTGGGTGCCATTCGTGATGGCCCTCCTCACCGTCCGCAGGTTGCGGTTGTGGATTAGGGAACATTACCAGGGGTGCCTGGAGAAAGGTGGGTCCCCTTTTTCACCTGTTCTGTTCGTGACTGTTGCGGGTGAGGGAATTAGCTGCGTGGTAGCGGTCGACCTCGATGGTGGACTATATTCCCAGAGTCCATTAACACCAGAGACGGCACTCAATGTTGGCGGTGCATGGAACAGATTTCCACTGCTCATTGGCCACCTCCAAGGGGTCTGCTGGTAGAGCTGCGGTAGGGGAGACGGCTGAGCCGTATATAATATAAAATTTAAACACATACAAAAAGGACGAATGACACTTCATTATGAAGCTCTCGGACAACCAGGGCTGGTGCTGGTACAGTGGATACAGGGGTATAATAGCGGAGTGGAAAGTCATTATCATCCCTGTTTCTCCTTCTAACTTTCTTTCACCATTATTCCTTTAACTTTCCTGTCTGACTGTCTTTTGGCTTCCCTCTCCCACTTTCTAAACTTACTCTCAGTCTATTAGACATGTCATGCCTTTCTTGGTTTCCTCAAACGTTTCTAATTTCTTTCTATATTCTGCTAATACAATTTCACTCAATGTGAAATCTTCTACTTTGTGCCACACTGGTGCCTGTTCCAGAATATCCCTGCCCCATTTATCCGCCATGACCTTCACTGGTCTGGCTACTGGATTGGGCAGGCAAGGTTCTCTCTTGCTGCTCATGGCTCCCATTGTGAAACTCCGCTATACACACACACTCAAACACAAACATACAAACAACAGTGTTTAATTAGGAACGTCTTCCTTCCTTTTACATTTTTTTAAATATAATTATTCTATGTCATTTTAAATGTTATACCAACATGGTAGTTCCTCCTGTGTGTCACGAATATTACCGAAGGTGACTCCCCTTCTTGTTCGGGTGGCGCTCGGCGGTCGTCGTCGCCGGTCTACTAGCTATCACCGATCCGTTGTTCTGTGTTCCTTTGGTTTTGTCTGATTGGTATCACCTGTTTCTTGTTTGGTTGTTAGGGTAGGGTTATATATAGTTTGTTCAGCCCACTTCTGTTTCGTGTGGGTTTGTTAGTCTGTTTTGTTGTTTGAGTGTATTTTGTTTGTAATTTGGGTTTCACGCTGTCCGTTTATATTTCTGATAATTTGTTTTCCTACTTTTGTTCATGTTATGTTTCCGGGACATTAAAGTGTGTTTTTTCCCACATCTTTTGCTCTCTGCGCCTGACTCCACACCTCCTCACTCATTTATTCTTAACACTGTGCAAATTCCCATGTAGGTTTTCAAATGTATAGCTGGTCTCCCAATCATAACCAAATGTTTTACCAGTACACTTATTAATTTGAATTATTACAATGTATTTATTTCTATCTCAGGATTATGCCCTAGGATCACATAACTTGTAACCGTGTCATATCATCCCATGGCTGTCACTCTGCTTCAACAGAGAAACACAACCCCTGTCTCTAACCCCTGTCTCTATTTCTGCTTGAACAAAAAGATTCCAATTGGAGATCACCCTGCTTCAACAGGATGTTTGCCCTAGAATTACTTCCAGGACTTCCCCCATTCAGAAATAACTCTGCTACAAAGATTCTAACTATGGGTGTCTTTGCTACAACAAAGACATCATGTGCACAACCTATCCCAGAACAGGATTTTCTATGGTGTTTAAAAGAAAATCAGTCTCACCCTTAATCTATTTTGTCTGTCTGGAATGGCGTATCAACTCACTGACACTCCCAGTCAGTGTCACGGCTGGCTGATGGACTGGACCAAGGTGCAGCATGGTAAGCGTACATTTGTACTTTATTTAAAAATGACGCCGAACAAAACGAAGAACAAAAACCCAACTGTGAAGCTTTGGGCTATGTGCCCTGAACAACTACAAAGTTAACTTCCCACAAAACAGGTGGGGGAAAAGGGTACCTAAGTATGGTTCTCAATCAGAGACAACGATAGACAGCTGTCCCTGATTGAGAACCATACCAGGCCAAGACATAGAAATACAAAACTTAGAAAAAAGGACCTAGAATGCCCACCCTAGTCACACCCTGGCCTAACCAAAATAGAGAATAAAAAGTCTCTCTATGGCCAGGTCGTGACAGTCAGTCCGAGGTGGGTCCATTTCTGCTCCGTTTTAGTCGGAGTGTGGGCTCCCGAGTCACATCTAACGCAGCCCTGTGCGTAGGTAACCTTGGTCTCCTCGGGAGCAATCAGCAAGCGCAGTTAGCCATCCCATCCTCGTCGCCAATTTTGTCAGGGTAATTCTATAAGAAGAGAGAGACTGTAAATTCTTCCAACAACAGCTTTATTATAAGATTTGCAAAAATTAAGCAATCAACATCACCAAGAATTGTTCAGCGTTGAAAGCTTAACAAACGTAGCCGGGTATCTGCATTTATAGAGAAAATTCAACCCCTTTCTGTATACGTGGCAGTCAGCAGATAATGTGCAGACTTTAATATAGCACGAGGTTGCTAGCCTGAGGGCTCAACCGTCTAACTGCATTCAAAACAACAAACACTATTGTACTCCTTTCTGCAAGGTTCTTTACGTGTGACTTTCTTAGATAGTAAACCCACATGCTGCGGTTGCACCCAATCATCCCTTAGCTGTAAGCCCAGTCTTATGAATAAGTCACACCAAGAGAAGTTTGTATCTGGTTAGAATAAACACTAGCATATAACAAGATACTATTCTTTAAGCAGTAAAACATTGGATAGCATTTTTTTTTTCACCTTTATTTAACCAGGTAGGCTAGTTGAGAACAAGTTCTCATTTTGCAACTGCGACCTGGCCAAGATAAAGCATAGCAGTGTGAACAGACAACACAGAGTTACACATGGAGTAAACAATTAACAAGTCAATAACACAGTAGAAAAAAGGGGAGTCTATATACAATGTGTGCAAAGGGCATGAGGAGGTAGGCGAATAATTACAATTTTGCAGATTAACACTGGAGTGATAAATGATCAGATGATCATGTACAGGTAGAGATATTGGTGTGCAAAAGAGCAGAAAAGTAAATAAATAAAAACTGTGGGGATGAGGTAGGTGAAAATGGGTGGGCTATTTGACTATGTACAGCTGCAGCGATCGGTTAGCTGCTCAGATTGATGTTTGAAGTTGGTGAGGGGGTTAAAAGTCTCCAACTTCAGCGATTTTTGCAATTCGTTCCAGTCACAGGCAGCAGAGTACTGGAACGAAAGGTGGCCGAATGAGGTGTTGGCTTTAGGGATGATCAGTGAGATACACCTGCTGGAGCGTGTGCTACGGATGGGTGTTGCCATTGTGACCAGTGAACTGAGATAAGGCGGAGCTTTACCTAGCATGGCCTTGTAGATGACCTGGAGCCAGTGGGTCTGGCGACGAATATGTAGCGAGGGCCAGTCGACGAGAGCATACAAGTCGCAGTGGTGGGTGGTATAAGGTGCTTTAGTGACAAAACGGATGGCACTGTGATAAACTGCATCCAGTTTGCTGAGTAGAGTGTTGGAAGCAATTTTGTAGATGACATTGCCGAAGTCGAGGATCGGTAGGATAGTCAGTTTTACTAGGGTAAGCTTGGCAGCGTGAGTGAAGGAGGCTTTGTTGTGGAATAGAAAGCCGACTCTTGATTTGATTTTCGATTGGAGATGTTTGATATGAGTCTGGAAGGAGAGTTTGCAATCTAGCCAGACACCTAGGTACTTATAGATGTCCACATATTCAAGGTCGGAACAATCCAGGGTGGTGATGCTAGTCAGGCATGCGGGTGCAGGCAGCGATCGGTTGAAAAGCATGCATTTGGTTTTACTAGCGTTTAAGAGCAGTTGGAGGCCACGGAAGGAGTGTTGTATGGCATTGAAGCTCGTTTGGAGGTTAGATAGCACAGTGTCCAATGACGGGCCGAAAGTATATAGAATGGTGTCGTCTGCGTAGAGGTGGATCAGGGAATCGCCCGCAGCAAGAGCAACATCATTGATATATATACAGAGAAAAGAGTCGGCCCGAGAATTGAACCCTGTGGCAAGGCAGTCATCCGAAAAACCGAGGCTACTGAGTCTGCCGATAAGAATATGGTGATTGACAGAGTCGAAAGCCTTGGCAAGGTCGATGAAGACGGCTGCACAGTACTGTCTTTTATCGATGACTAATTATGTGACTGATCAATATCTCAGCCTCCCCTCCCCCTGTCAACTTCCCAATAGTCACCCCTGAAACCCAGCTCTCTGAAATCGCCCCCATTGACTCTCATGTCATCCAAGACTACAACTTTCTCCCTGGATCCTCTCTCCACTGCTCTCATCAAAGTCTAACTTCCTCCTCTCTGTCATTATATCCCATACATCGTCAACCACTCACTCGCCCACAGAACTGTCCCTTACAAAACAGCTGCAGTCACCCCCCATCTTAAAAAGGCCAGGACTGGACACCACCATCCTCAATAACTTCCAAACCATTTCCAACCTCTCATTCCTTGCCAAGATTATGGAACGTACTGTTGCCTCCCAATTACATACCTGTTAGAACCCCTCCAGTCTGGTTACCGCCCACTCCACAGTACTGAAACTGAACTCCTCAAAGTTGTTGATTACCTCCTGACCTCTGCTGATGCTGGTGCCCTCAACATTCTGATTCTCCTTGACCTGAGTGCCGCTTTTGACACAGTGAGCCATCAGATCCTCCTCACCAGGCTTGAGGGTGTGTTAATGGCACCACACTCTCCTTGCCATAATTATACCTCAAAAACCGGACTGACTACATCTCCCTCAATGGCCACACCTCAGACTCAACTGTAGTTATACATGGTGTCCTCCAGCGCTCTGTAATGGGTCCCTTATTCTTTATCATCTACATCCTCCCCCTTGGTCAGATCCGCCATTACTTCGACATCTACTGGTATGCTGATGACACCCAGATCTAACTCAGCACAAAATCCCTCCTCAAAACACCTATGACCTACATTGAATCCTGCCTCTCCGCAATAAAAACATGGATGCAACAAAGCTTCCTCAAGCTCAACAGTGATAAAACGGTACTCCTCATAGGCACCAAATCCACCCTCACCAAACAAAAGGTGTAAAAAGTCAAGGGGTCTGAATATTTTCCAAAGGCACTGCATATATACATATATGTTTTGTTTGTTTGTTGTTGTTGTCATTTTTTTATTAATACATTTTTACTCTTTAACTCCCAAATTGCATGGTATCCAATTGTCTCATCCCTGCAATTCCCGTACGGACTTGGGAGAGGCGAAGGTCGAGATCCGTGCATCCTCCGAAACACAACCCAACCAATCTACACTGCTTCTTGACACAGTGCCCACTTAACCTGAAAGCCAAACGCACCAATGTGTCGGAGAAAACACTGTGCACTTGGTGACCGTGTCAGCGTGCACTGCGCCCGGCCCACCACAGGAGTCGCTAGTGCACGATGGGACAAGGACATCCCTGACGGCCAAACCCTCCCCTAACTCGGACGACGCTGGGCCAATTGTGCGCCGCACCATGGGTCTCCCGGTCGTGGCCAGCTGCCGCAGAGCCTGGACTCGAACCCAGAATCTCTAGTGGCACAGCTACTGTAGCACTGCGGTGCAGTGCTTTAGACTACAGCGCCACTCGGGAGGCCCATATATATTCCTCTGTCCAGTGTCTGTGTTCTTTTGCCCATGTTAATCTTTTATTTTTATTGGCCAGTCTGATATGGCTTTTCTTTTGTAACTCTGCCTAGAAGGCCAGCAACCCGGAGTCACCTCTTCACTGTTGACGTTGAGAATGGTGTTTTGCAGGTACTATTTAATGAAGCTGCCAGTTGAGGACTTGTGATGCGTCTGTTTCTCAAACTAGACACATGTACTTGTCCTCTTGCTCAGTTGTGCACCGGGGACTCCCACTCCTCTTTCTATTCTGGTTAGAGCCAGTTTGAGATGTACTTACATATCAACGGACACACACTGGCCTTGGCCAACACAATGAAAGCACAAGGATGGCTGGAACTTTCTCTCGCTTTACTTCTCTCGAGCTGATCTTCTCTGAGCTGGAAATCGCCCAGCATGCTCTGCTCCACTTCAACGGTGTTCGGAGATACAGCTCTGATATGATGAACTAACATTGCTGATATGATTAACTACAAATACTTCACAGCCTTTTGTAACACCAAGGGTGTCTCAAATTAGACTTAATTTAATTTAGGCCTACTTTATTTTACCTTGAATATTGCAGCCCATTTGTGTAGGCTATTAGCCAGACAAAACCCGCTGAGTTCAACAATAAATAGAGGCTGAATTTATCTTAATTTCCTCATTGTTAGGTTATTTGATGTGTAATCAAATTTGTATAAAAAGTTTACAGGTAACACCTAACTCCCTGCTAAAGACGGCATAGCTATAGATCGTACACTCCATTATAAAGCAATTCCTAGTAGTTTGAGGGTAGAGTGACTGTATTATTTGGCATTAATAGACTAGTTTTGCAATCAACAACTTTCTATCCAAGCTGGGAGAGAGTGGGAGGATGGCTCCTGTCATCCAGGTTTAGGTAGCCTATACAAGACAGCTGTATATTTAAAAAAAAAATCAAATGTTAGCTGATTAGTATTCTGTTAAACCGAAAATTAATTTGACAATCTGCAATGTTTGAATTTCCAACATTGATTTGAGGCTCCTAAGAAAATTAGAAGCATGGGAAGTTGGTGGTGCTGTAATAATGGCTGGAGCGGAATATGTTAAATGGTTTCGTATACATCAAACATATGGTTTCCATGTGTTGGTGACATTCCATTAACTCCATTTCGGCCATTACTGTGAGCCGCTCTCCCCTCAGCAGCATCCTGTGATCAGAAGGGCATTTCCATTAATGAATCATTAAATAGATAGGCTAGATCACACAAATTCAAATCTAGACCTCGCTTGAAGCCATTTACACTGCTTTTTTCATTCTTCCCCTCTAAATCAGGGACTGATTTAGACCTGGGACACCAGGTGGGTACAATTAATGATCAGGTAGAACAGAAAACCAGCAGGCTCCAGACCTCGTAGGGTAAGATTTGAACACCCCTGGGCTATAGTACAGCCATGTCTGGATGGGAAACAGCTTTTGTCTAATTATATGTCAAAAGTAGTTTATTTTTAGCTAGTCCTAACCCTTTCCTAACCTTTTAGCTCATTATCCAAACATGCTCGGTTAATTCTCCTCACCTGCTGTGTAAGTTCTCCTAAGAATTAGGAACTAAAGAGAAGGACTACATTAAAACTCCCACTCCTGCCCTATTAAAGGAAATATCAGTCATTAGATCAACATTAGACTCTCTCCTAACACAGGACGCTGAAAAGAAAATGAGATTTGTCAGGCAAAAGTTATATGAACATGGCGATAAACCAGGAAAGTACTTGGCATACCTAGCTAAAAAGAGAGCTGACTCTCAGTCAATTGCTACTATTACTGATTCTGATGGTAATCATTTATATGAAAATAAATTGATAAGTGACTCATTTAAGAAATTTTATACAAACCTTTATGCCTCAGAACTGCCAAAGGATGCACCCAAATTAATGGATAACTTATTTTGTAAGATTGAGCTCCCTACTATCTCCGAAGAACAGAGGTCTCTCCTTAATGCCCCTATTATCAAGGAAGAGATAATGTTCGCAATTAAGAATCTGCAAAATGGTAAGGCCCCAGGACCAGACGGGTTTTGTAGTGAGTTCTATAAAGAGTTCCATGGACTGATCCTTGAGCCATTGCGTGATATGTTTAACCACTCATTTTCAAATGACCAACTCCCTCAAACGCTGAGAGAAGCCAACATTTCACTTATTCTCAAAAAGGGAAATGTCCAGAGTCTTGTTCCTCGTACAGACCAATTTCCCTTCTGAATGTGGATAGAAAATTGCTTTCGAAAATTCTAGCCACAGGATTAGAGGACTCACTGCCACTAATTGTGAAAGGAGACCAAACTGGCTTCATTAAGGGCCGTAAGTCATGCAACAATGTCAGGCGGCTTCTTAATGTAATTCAAGCCTACCAACAAAGTGCTATGGTTGGTCTGGTGCTCTCCCTAGATGCTGAGAAAGCATTTCATCGTGTGGAGTGGTCTTACCTATTATTTGCTCTAAATAAATTTGGTCTGGGGGGCAACTTTATAATATGGGTGAAAGTTTTTGTGATGATCCTCAGGCTGCTGTCCTTACTAATGGGCTAAGGTCAAATTGCTTCTCTATACACAGAGGTACCAGACAGGGCTGTCCTTTATCCCCTCTCCTCTTTGCACTCGTTATGGAACCACTGGCCGAGGCCATCAGGGTAACGCCTGCTATACAGGGGCTGCTCATTGGTGATGTTCACCATAAAATAAGCTTGTATGCTGATGATATCCTGATATTCATCTCTAGTCCCGAGACTTCAATTACATCTTATTAATATTATTGAATTATTCAGCAAATTCTCAGGCTACAAGATTAACCTAACTAAGTCAGAGGCTATGCCACTTGGTAGCCTACACTCTGTACCTAATATTTATCCCCCCTTCCCTTTTAAATGGTCTCCCTCAGGTTTCATGTATCTGGGTATATTTGTAACTCCTAAATTCCAGCAAATGTACAAAGCCAATTTTGTTCCCTTGTTTGAAACAATAAGACAGGATCTGGAGCGCCTGAATTCTCTCCTGATTTCTTGGTTGGGTAGAATATCCCTCTTGAAAATGAACATTTTACCTAGACTACTTTACCCAATCCAAATGATCCCAGTATTACTCTCCAATAAGGTAATAAAGGATGTAAATGGATGGCTAAGTTCCTTTATATGGAGTAAACGCAAGCCAAGACTTAAGATGGCAATATTGCAGCTGCCAAGTTCTATGGGCGGCTTGGACCTGCCCAATATCAGGTTATATCAATGGTGTGCCCACCTTTGTTATATTTCTGACTGGATCACAAATGATGACTCCTCTATTTGGTTAGACATTGCGACTTCTCTTTCAAAATACCCCTTACAGGATCTCTTATTTTTCAGAAGTTTCAAGTCTGTAGAAGAACACTGCAATAATCCAGTTACACTTAACACACTCAAAGTATGGAGGTCAGTTCAACGCTTCCTGGGAAGGTCCAAACTAACCTCTGCTCTTACCCCAATTCTTAACAACCCAGATTTCAGTCCAGGATTGCTGGATGCTGGCTTTAACTTTGGGCTTATCAAGGGCATGCACAGGTTAAATGTCTTATTTGCTGATAAGATTTTATTGTCATTTGAGCAGATGGTCGAGAAATATCGACTCCCAAAGCAGGACTTTTTCCGCTTCCTCCAAGTAAGACATTATATTCTGAAGAGCACCACCTTAATTGGTAACCCTAATGTGTCTGTCATTGAAATAATAATTTTTTTCCCCACAAAGGAAAATGTCTGTAAGTCTGTTTTATGATACTTTAAGGTCCTTTTCTGCTGTCAACACACAGAGGGTGAAACAAGTGTGGGAGAAAGAATGGTCTGTTACTATTGACGAAGAGATGTGGGAGGAGATTTGGACATATGCAAAAACAATATCTATATGTAATCGTACTAGAGCAATCCAATTAAGAATAATACACAGATTGCATATATCCCCAAATCGCAGACATGCTTTTAGCCCCACTTCCTCTTCCCCTCAGTGCCTTAAATGCAAAACTGATACAGGCACCCTAACACATTGTTTATGGTCATGTACCAAAATACAAAGATACTGGTCTGGTGTTCTGCAAGAAATTGAAAAGATCCTAGGGGTTGATCTAGAATTGGACCCAGTTTCTTTACTGTTAGGTCTCCCTAGTAGGCATGTTACTTATATGGGTAAAAGGAGGCTTTACAACATCCTTACCTTCACAGCGAGGAAAAACATCCTTTTACAGTGGATTAGTGATAAGGTTCCTTCTATTAAAGATTGGCATAAGATACTATTTGAATGGGTGCCTCTGGAATATCTGACATGTACATTGCATTCTAAAACAGACCAGTTCTACAAAGTATGGGAACCTTATCTAAATGACCTAGAACCTGAGGTATCAGCTATTATGCTACAAGGATTTTCTTAGAATGGCGGGGGATCTATGTATTTCAGAACTACACTGTACATTCCACATGTGGAACCCAACCTCTTGGTTTAAACTGAGATTTTTTGTTTAATTTCTGTTCGTAAGTTTGTTTAAAATGTATGTATTGAGAGACACAATGATGGGGATGGAGTGAGACAAGTACCGAGCGGGAAGAGGAAAATGGTGTACGTATGTATGGGTGTGTGTGGTATGTATGTATGTGTGTGTATGTGTGTGCGTACGCGTATATATGTGTATATGCATGAGTGTATGTATATGTATATGTGTGTATGTATATATATATATATGCTTAGATATGTGTAAGTGAGTGCTGTTTATTTTGTGTTTTCTTTGTGTGCTTTGTCTCTGTTGCTGTATCTCTTAATATGGGTGAAAATTGTGAAATTCCAATAAAAATACTGTTACAAAAGTAAGTTCTCCTAAACCTGTTACGAAAAGTCCATTTTGACAAAAGCTGTATCCCTTCTAGACAAAACCCTATAGTACGGCCAGAAACAGAAGAGGAAGCGAGATATCCCACTCACTAATTTTTCTGTTTCAATGGAAGTCAATTAACTAAGTAGACCAGACCAAGCTGCTATCGCATTGGTGTCTACGGGAGAGCCACCCACCTAAGTAGACAGGAACTGACCATTTTTTCCAATGGTAAACAGCCTGAGTGAACTTTCTTCATTTATCCACCATCTTTGGTACAGCCTGATATCACTCTATATATATAATTTATATAATTTGGTAGCTAAAAATAAAATGACCTCTTTAAATCAATGTCAATTGAAAGCCACACCCCCACACTTGATTGCTGAATAATTTATAAGCCAGGCCCATTAACAATGTGCAAGGTGAGTGTACTGTTGTGGTATGCTTTAGACTGAAGTGTGTAGTACTACCAGGTTGACATGAGAATGTATTATTTGTTTTGTTTGCACTTGTTGTTTAAATGTTGACTCTGTTAAACTGTTTCAGTTTTTGGTCAAGTGTCCCATCTTGAAATCACATTCCAGTTGTAGCTGCTGAACAATGGTAAGCTGAAGTGTTTCATAACTAAATAAATATATAATGACCTTCTCTAATGGTACCTCTGGAGTTATGTTTGCACTAGTATTTAGTAATCTCCTGAAAAATGTTTTATGAGCCCTACTTTCCCTGTAATTGAGCCTCAATAGTTTGGCTACAAGACGCAGTATATCAAATTTGAAAATAGTAACTGATATGGACATGGCATCCAATTATTTATTGTTGACAGAGGGAGTGCATTTATGTACACATCGGCCAAGCAGGTATCCAGATGGGCAATGCATGTTGGGAGTTATATTTCCTGGAGCATGGTTTCCATCCAGATGGAAGAATACATGAGTCCAGAACTGCATCCCTGGCTGACTCCTCATTTGGTACCTTTTTCAGTGAGACTGGAGGCGGGAAACATGTTCCCAGGGCTGTCTTCATAGATTTGAGCCTACAGTTATGGGTATGGAAGATGTATTTGAATAGCATGATCCACAACATCAAATGTCATGGTGTTCATCGGCATGTAATATCTTGAATTTTGTGCTGTGTAGTTTTATTTTGTGCCTTTCTGCATGTGTCAACAATTTATTCTAGATGAGATAAGGAACGGACACTACCGTCAGTTGTATCACCCTGAACAACTCATCAGTGGCAAAGAGGATGCTGCCAATAACTATGCATGTGGCCATTACACTTTTGGAAAGGAGATTGTGGAGTCCGTACTGGACATAATGTGTAAAATGATGAGTGGCTCTGAATGTCTAATTGCAAGTCCCTGTATGGTGATATTTGGATAAATGGCTTAATGTGTGAATTTTCTCAGGCAGACCAATGCACTGGACTACAAGGCTTCCTAATATTCCATAGTTTTGGGGGTGGGACTGGCTCAGGCTTCGCTGTTGATGGAGCGTATGTCTGTAGATTACGACAAGAAGTCCAAACTGGAGTTCTCTGTCTACCCTGTGCCCCAGGTGTCTACAGCAGTTGTGGAGACCTACAACTCCATCTTGACCACACACACCACTCTGGAGCACTCAGATTGCTCTTTCATGGTGGATAATGAGGTCATCTTTGACATGCAAGTGTAATCTTTGTGTGGAGCGTCCATCTTATACCTATCTGAATCGCCTCATTGCCCAGATTGTCTCCTCAATCACTGCCTCCCTGTGCGTTGATGGTGCACTCAATGTGGACCTGACAGAGTTTCAGACCAACCTGATACCTTACACCTGTATCCACTTCCCCCAGGTCACTTATGCTCCCATTATCTCAGCAGAAAGGGCCTATCACGAGCAACTCTCTGTTCCTGAGATCAAATGCCTGCTTTGAGTCGGCTAACCAGATGGTAAAGTGTGATCCCAGGCTCGGAAAGTACATGGCTTGCTGCTTGCTGTACCGTGGTGATGTGGTGCCCAAAGATGTCAACACATCCATCGCCCTCATCAAGACCTGCAAATCCATTCAATTTGTGGATTGGTGTCCCACAGGATTCAAGGTGGGCATCAACTACCAGCTGCCTACTGTTGTGCCTGGGGGTGATCTGGCCAAGGTGCAGAGAGCTGTGTGCATGCTGAGTAACACCACAGCTATTGCAGAGGCTTGGAGTCATCTGGACCACAAGTTTGACCTGATGTATGCCAAGCGGGCCTTTGTGCACTGGTATATGGAGGGGAGTTCTCTGAGGCCAGAGAGGACATGGCTGCACTGGAGAAGGATTATGAGGAGGTGGGGGCAGACTCTGGTATTGGTTGTGAGGAGGAAGATGAATACTAAATTTGCTTCCAATTCATTTTTATACTTGTTCAGCCCCTTGTGTAATTATAACTCCAAGCATTTGAATTCATGTTTTTTTTTATTGATACATATATGACGGTTTGGAACTTGGCAGGTGTGGCTGTGTATAATTGCAATAAGGTTCTAGCATGGTGTCTCAACTTTGGGGGTGGTAGGCTAATTTACATACTCAAAGAAGATTAGCAATTGACATGGCAACAAGAATTGTTGGTACATCTGCAAGTAACATTCAGACTACACCTGACTGTATTTAAGACAAATGGTGGCTCTAAACTGTAAATGGGGAGGATCAACTTCATATCTGACTTGTGTAAATCTAGCATTGTTGTCAATGGGAACACAACCTGTACATGGCGTAGGCGTTACATTGTCCAATATTTGACTGATTAACATTATTCGAGATGTGCCGTCTGAAGTGTCAGTATATAACTGATACATTTCCCAGTTCTTTGTAGAGCTACAACAAAAAGCAAACCTTTCTCAAAGACCAATGAAATGTATGACTAATAGGCCTATGCTGGAAAATTGTGCCACCAGACTGAGCATGTCAAATTTGTCACATATGCATTTCGCAGCTCTTGATGGTGTAGCGAAATGCTTGTCATGACACAATGTAGTAAACTGTCAACCAGAATATGGGGTTTCAAAAGGGTTGAATCAAGGACCGCAATAGTCAACGTCTCCTGTAAACCCAGATTCTGGGTCACACCAGCCTTCTACGTAAAGTCTTGGTCCTAATTTTCATGAGCTGAAAAAAGATCCCAGAAATATTCCATATGAACAAAAATACATCTCCAATTGTGCACAAATTTGTTTACATCCCAGTTAGTGAGCATTTCTCCTTTGCCAAGATAATCCCTCCATCTGACAGGTGTGGCATATCAAGTAGCTGATTAAACAGCATGATAATTACACAGGTGCTGGGGACAAAAGACCACTCTACAACGTGCAGTTTTGTCACACAACAATGCCACAGATGTCGCAAGTGTTGAGGGTGCGTACAATTGACGTACTGACTGCAGGAATGTTCAACACAGCTGTTGCCAGATGACTGATTGTTAATTTCTCTACCATAAACTGCCTCCAATGTAATTTTAGCGAATTTGGCAGAACATCCAACCAGCTTCACAACCGTAGACTACATGTAAACCACGGCAGCCCAGGGTCCGGATTCACGAAACTTTATTTACGAAAAACGCAAGAAGTTTCTTAAGGAAAAAAAATAGGAAGTTCATAAGATAGTTCGTAAATGCAATTCCTTAATGTTCTTAGGAATTCGTAGTTCTCTTAAGCATTGACATTAGTGACGTGCTTGAAACCAATACAAAAAAAGCCTATGTGACAGGGATGATCGGCTTTGGTTATTTCATTATTTTTCACACATTATAGCCATCAGACTAGCTATATCAAAAATGGATAACCAGGAAAAGAGATTGAAGGAGATGGAGGAAATAGCAGCCAGGAAAATGTTGCTGTTGGGGAGAATTGATAACTGCGGGCGTCACTGAAGAGACCAAAAAGAAAGGATGGGCGAGTGGCGGAGTCTGTCTCTGCCGTCGGGGGTATGGCAAGGGACAGTGACGCCGTAAAAAAGAAGTGGTCCGACATCAAGTAGGCTGCTAAGAAGAAGGGTGCTGAGAGACCATTCATGTGGACAGCTGGAGGAGAAGGCGCTGTCCATCATAAAGATGGTGGTAGAGGGACAGTACGACCGGTAAGTTAGTTAGCTAACTTGTAAAGACATTAAAGCCAAAATAACTAATGACATTAACATTCGCCAAGTTCTTATTTGCAAATTGAGAGAGCGCTAGCTATTTAACACATCTAGAATATTGTAATATATTCTAACAACCATGGGTTGCGGTAATCGAACCTGCCGCACAAGCGTGCCTTTGCAGCACAGTCGATAGCGCGCCGGACCTCGGGCTAGAAGGTCGAGGGTTCGGGACCTGCTCCCTGCTGTTTCATTACATTATTGTTAGTTACTAGCTAGCTAGATAATGCGTGTTTAATTTGTATTCTTGCTGTATTTAAATATCCGGTAGCCAACATGTCTGTGGCGCAAGAAAAGTATCCATTATTCATCTCAAGAGGGTTTAGCTATTCTAAAGTTAACTACATTTCCAAGAAGTAATCCTGACGCATTATTTTCAAGAATCCCATTTCTTAACTTTTTTTTTTAGGAACAAACTTGGAAAACATTTACAATAACTTTATTGAGGAATAGCAACTTTGCTTAACTTCTAAAGTTAAGGAAAAATGGCAGTTAAGAAATGTATTATTTTAAGGTTTTGTGAATCCAGCCCCAGGACCTCCACATCCGACTTCTTTACCTGCGGGATCATCTGAGGGGTGCTGAGTAGTGTTTTTTTGTTTCTAATAGAGCCCTTTTTTGTGTGGAAAAAACGCATTCTGATTGGCTGGGCCTGGCTCCCCAGTGGGTGGGCGCATGGCTGCTCCCCTGTCCAGTCATGTGAAATCCATAGATTAGGGCATAATGAATTTTAAATAGACTGATTTCCTTCTATGAACTGTAAATCATTAAAATGTTTGAAAATGTTGCGTTTGTGTTAAGTATACATGCAGGTATTGTGACCTATCTGGCTGGCTGGGGGGAGCAAAGCTTGTAGTTTACTGGCTAATGCCTGGCTACTGTAGCTAACGTTACTCTCAAAAGAAAAGTTGCTGATGGGAGCTGGGTAGCTGCGGTGTCAGAGATAACAGACACACAAACAGCAAGGTACGTTGTAAATTGGCTAAAACGCTAGCTATATTATTTAGATAAAACAATTATATCGATTTATGTAAACTTAAACTATTTTGTGTTATCGCACAATTCAAATAGAAAGGCATTCTACACTACATTAAGTGATCTCCAACTAACAAATTAACGTTAGTTAGCTACCTAGTGTTCTAATTCTCTAGTAACTAGCTAACGTTAGCTAGCCATGCAGCTTCAGTCAAGATGAGTGATTTAGCTAGCTAAAAGTTGGTTGTTGTTTTTCGCTCTTGCACTCATAAAGAAAAGTGTTTCGCGGAGCAAGTGGAGTTTAAAATCGAAGTGAATGAGGGAGTATATTTTGCTAAAACATTTAGCTAACAGTCTATGCTAGTGGTTGCTATCCTAGCTACACAGCTAGTTGCCAAACGTCAACTCAGTTGGACTGGTAGCCTGTTGCCACGTCGTCACTCGGTAAACGTTAGATAACTCGAACTTTAAATTGAACATATTTTGTATGTTTTTCATGGGCACAGCCATTTTAACTACTTAGCTAACGTGAGTACTACAAGTTTGATATTTAGCTAATATAACTAAATTAACTCCAGCTCCACATCTTCAACTTCAAGAGCCATATCAATTGATTTTCCACAAATTGGGTCTACTGAATCTAGATTAATGACCGCATGGCTATCTAACGTTATATGCCTACTGGGTGGCCATATAAACTGTTTTCGATTGTAGCTTACTGAATACAATTGACAAACCCTTTTTATTGTGAAATGAATATACTTTAGCCAGCATGTCCATTTCTAATTTCCATTCTAGTATTTTGTCTAAGGATAGTCTAATGAAAGCTTTTACACAATGATGTATCTGTGCGTGTGCAATGCGGGGACATGGAGAGCAAAGTTTGCTAATAGACTAAGGTAGACTAGCAGTTTACTGTAGTGTTAACCAGAAGATTCAACCCACTTGCTTACAGCTAAGCAAGCACTATTGTAGTACAGCCTTCCTGTGTAGATTAAAAGTGTTTGTAAATTAAATCAAATTTTATGGGTCACATAAACACATTTACCAGATGTTATTGCGGGTGTAGTTAAGTGCTTCTCAAATTTAACCTGGAGTGCCAGAGAGGCGTTATTAATTCAGGGCGTTGTCAAGACTGTTTGTAAATTCTGGCCTATCTGAGCGCTCTAACCTCACATCAATCAAGCACCCAAGCTAACATTGGCTAGCTACTTCCTGACTCAAATTAGAGAACACCTCACTCTGACCATTTTACTCGCCTTAGCGGAGCTGTTTTCATGTTATCCAGAGTGTTGATGACTAACTGCTGTTTGCAACAATTTCATTGCGCTTTATTTGCCGACGTTTACTGACACCAGCCATATTCAATGGGTGTTGAGGGTTCATAAATTCGTCAGTTATTCTGCACTCTGGTACACTCAGATGAAAGTGCTCTGAAATTGGAGTAGCCAGGGTGAATTTACGAAAGCACCCCAAGACAACGTGGAGCCGGCACGAGATATGGGTCGGAAAGCGTACCTTAATCCACGGATGAGAAATGCGTTGTACTCTGAATTGGCCCATTATCCCAACTGTTACACAGAGAAGATGGCTAATTTCTGGAGAAAAAAAAACTATTTAGTCCTCATGCTAGGTAGTAGAAGCTGCAGCAGCAATTTTGGAATGGCATTGTCAGCCAATTAGCTCCTTTGTTGTTCAGTGTGACATGTCATTCCATAATGGCTACTGCTAGCTAGCATGAAGATGAAAAGGGCAGTTTACTTAACTAGCAGTTGTTCAGTATTCTCAGTGTAAAAGTTGGGATAATGGGACAGTTCTGAGTACACCCCATTTCCCATCACTAGATTGAGGTACATTTTCCAAGTCATGTCTCACACCTGCTCTGCATTGTTTTATTTATCTACTACACAGGAAGGTTGTCCGACCATTGTGCAGCTGTAGGCAAGCTGGTCAGATCAGCTGGCTACAGTAGTGTGAAGTTCAGTTTGCCATTTTTACTGCCACATAGGCCTATAATAGGCTACATATGCGTAGCTGGGCTATTGAGCAGCACATGCATTTCAACATTGTAATTAGGCTTATGAGAATGTTCAAAGGCCCTCAGCAAGCATATAATGGTCATGTTGACTGTTCAAGACTTTTCTACTAAGAATAAAGACGGACATGTCTTTGCATTAGTATCATATCAAAATCACACCTTTTTGTCTGTGTATAGTAGTGCCCCTTGGAGACAGTATACCCCAAAAAGTGGACTTCTAAATATTGGTGAAATAGATGATGCACCAATATCCATCACAACCGTTATGGATATCATGCCGCTAAACGTGAGAGGATACTGACAATGGAAAGAGAAACCTATTATAAACAATCTAAAATCTTGATGAAAGTTAGCATTACAGAGAAAGTTGAGCCGATGTAGCCTAAGGTGCATGTTTTACAAAAACTTTTCCTACGCTATGGATGTTACATTGCCGCGGCAAGTCATAACTGATGCAGTTATGACTTGCCGCCCTGGTCTTGAAAGGTTTTTGTTGAGCCTACTTTGCAGGTGGTGCAGTCTGTCAGATAAAGGCAAAAAAACAGCAGTGCTTGAGTGAAATCAATTTATTTAAATGTTCTTTAATTTTTTTTATCTTGTTGAGTTGAACATAGCTGAGACAGCCAGGGGGAAAACAGATGATGGTTAGGCCTATGAGCAATCATTCTCCATCTTGTTTTTCAAGAACTAGCCACTAACTGCCAGAGGATTTTTTCCCCCTCTACAGTCCTTCAGAGACTGGTGCTTCATTTGGGAATTCTGAAGAGATAATATTGAGGAATTGGTTGACTTCACCTGTTTTCCCTCCTGCCTAGAGGGAAGATGAGTCAACGTGAGCAGCAGGATAAAGTCCCAGCGTACCTCAAAGATGAGCCTCCAGCAGGTCAGTTCAGTCTCCTTAGTGGCCACTCACATGCTGATGAACATTAAATGGACATTGCTAAAAAAAAATGTACACTGACACTCAGTAACGTAAAGGGGATACTTAGTCAGTTGCACAACTGATTGCATTCAACCAAATTGTGTCTTCCGCATTTACCCTAACCCCTCTGAATCAGAGAGGTGCGGGGAATGCCTTAATCGACGTCCACATCATCAGCGTCGGATTTTAATTTCCTCACAAATTAGAAGTCGGAATGATCTCTGTCTGAAGCGTTTGTATTTGTGTACCACTAGGTGGCATTAACGTTCCATCTTCTACACTGTTAGTGGTTCTACAGTTTCTGTCTAGCCCACCACACACAGATTATTTTGTCATTCAAAGCAATGCGGGCTATTGAGGGCCGTCATTACTATTTTTAGTTTTGCCTTTCTACTGGGGCTTCTACTCTATAATGTGGTCATAATGGCCAATTCTAAGCAGAAATCATGGTTTGACACAAACTTTCATGTAGTAGCCTATTCATCATTCTGTGCTGTATGGAACAGAGAACATTTACCATAAGTTGGGAAGTTACTCGGTGTTCCTCTGCTTAACTTCTCTCAACACTAAAACCCTATTATCTCTCATCAGACAGCAACAAGGATCACCCAGCGCCCCAGCCAGGCATGTTCTCCAGAGTGACCGGCGGCCTCTTCAGTGTCACTAAAGGTGCCGTGGGAGCCACTGTGGGTGGGGTTGCCTGGATAGGAGGGAAGAGCTTCGACTTGACCAAGACCGCTGTCACCTCGGTGGCCGCTGTACCCGGCATCGGGGTGGGGCTGGTGAAGGGAGGGGTGTGTGCTGTAGCAGGAGGCGTTTCTGCAGTAGGCTCAGCAGTAGCCAGTAAAGTTCCTATTGGAGGGGGCAAGAAAAAGGACAAGTCTGATTGAGGAGTGGCGGAAGACGGTGCATTTTGGGTATCGTGCATGTCGTGTCTGATCCGCCTACACTCTGGAGGGCTACGGAGCAATCCAACAATGTCGTGTGTATTCACTTTTCATGGAGGGCTCGACACTTTGATTCGCGAGTGTCTAAGGACCACTCCCATATTATATGGCCTGGCCACTGAGGGTGAGATTAAATAAGGGGTTTTCTGTTCAGCAGTGCAGGGGCCACCCCACCCATCTTTGTCTAATATAAACCAGTGCCTCAAACTGAAATATGAAATGAATGTTGTATTTACTGTAGATAGAAGCCAACCAAGAAAACATGAAGCCTATTTTATTGCGTAATATTTGTTCCATCTCTCGGCCACCGTTGAAGAAACATGCCGTGAACATATACCATGTTTAGGCGCTGTTCATGTTCATTGCTGTGTTTGTTGAAAACTTGACCGTCACCTGGCAGTCAGACAATCCGTGATCAATGACTAGCCCGGCACCTCTGACATAAAATAAAGAGGATCTCATGGGGGGTTTACCACCGTGATCCCTTGGCTGTGGCGGGGTTCAGATTGAAGAAGCCAGCACCGCGCTGTTCCAACAACCGAGGCAGCGCCTTGTTGCAAAAAGCGTCGGTAATGGCGGGGAGTTGACGGCTCCACTCCATCTCTCTGATTGATTCTGTTTCTGAGATTACTGACTCTGCTTCTGGGGCCCAGCAGCCCAGCTTTGGTGCCCTCTCCCACAACAACACTCATCACTCTCCCTCTGCTCCCTGAGAATTACTGTGGCACTCTGGGATTTTAATGCTGCCTGCCAGGGCTATGGGGGACTAAACACTCTGCTCAGGAAGTCAATGTTCCTGGCTATATGTTTATGCTTGTGGAAATTGTTTTCATTTTCCCCTTCTGCTGTTAAGTATATGATTTGAATCTCAAACTCCCCGTTCCTGATGTGATGGGGATTTTTTTTCATCCACCAGGGAAATTCTCTAAAGGGGACATGTTCCATTAAAAGGTTTCTTCTGAGAGTTCTCTCTGGTGTGAGTAATGTACTCATGTTTTTCAATGACAGTAGTTTTAGGATGCGTTTACCCTTCAAAGGTATGGAATTCATGTTTTCACTGATGATGCGCTGAATCACAGAGCTCTGTCACTGCCCTTTCAGTTGCTTTCTTTCGTTCTTTCACTATTGTACACACAGTGTATGTGGACTACAATCTGGTAGGATCAAGGTGCCTTATTCCAACACGATAGCCTGAACTACAGTAACATATTCCTTTTTGATCCTACTAGATTGTAGTCCACATACACTGCGTGTACAATACATTAAGGACACCTGCTCTTTCCTTGACATAGCTTTCACCTGGTCAGGCTATAATCCCTTATTGATGTCACCTGTTAAATCCACTTCAATCAATGTAGAGGAAGGGGAGGAGACTGGTTAAAGTGTTTTTTTTAAGCCTTGAGACAATTGAGACTTGGATAGTGTATGTGTGCCACTGAGAGGGTGAATGGGCAAGACCTGTTTTAAGTGCCTTTGAACAGGGTATGGTAGTAGGTGCAAGGTGTACCGGTTTGTCAAGAAATGCAAAGGACACCCAGCCAACTTGACTTGTGGGAAGCATTAGAGTCAACATGGGCCTGCATCCCTGTAGAGCACTTTCGACACCTTGTAGTGTCATGCCCCTACAAGGTTGTTTTTAGGGCAAAGGGGGGTGCGCAACTCAATATTAGGAAGTTGTCCTTTTTTTGTCTACACAGTGTATTGTACTACTGGCAAAAAAAATAACTAGGCTATTTTAGTATTATACATTTTTGAATACATTTAAGGCGTTGCCTAATGTTATAGCTATTAGAAATACAATGTATTCACATTTTTAATATAGTGCTCTATCAAAGGATTTCACTATTAATCAGTGGATTCTTTAAAGGTGGAGTGCACTGTGCCACAAAACATTGGTGTGTAGGCTACACCTTTAACATTACATGGATATTTATTTTGTTCAGGATTTGTCTCCTTCATAAATCGCCTTTCCAGTTTTCACCTCAATATTTCATGAACCTTTCATTCATTCCACGCGTTGACTGTTGGATACAGGAGTTAAGGCTGAGGGATTTCAGACTGATCCTTCCACAATTTAAGGGGTTTCCTCTTGCGTTTCCTGTCAATGTGCTGAAGGTGGAATTGAACTTGTATTTCAATATCATTTTATAATAAATAAATCAGCCTTTTTCATCAGATATATTGTTTTGCTCGTTTGTCATTACAATTTTGACGACGTGAATAAGACCTAGGCTACTCAATTGTGGTTCCTATTTGTTTGGCTAGTCGGCACTGCAGAGATTCATTTTAGTAGCCTCCTCTAGCTCCTACCCCTCCATTCACTAATCTAAAATGTGTGTGTTTAGCCAATACAGCAGTGGGCCCACCTAGCCTGCAAATAAGATCATGCCTAAATTGGAAGTAGTGCCAACTTTCCTTGATACAGCTATCCAATCCTTTCAAGCAGGCTACAAATTATAGGGGGAGGTGGGGGGGGGGGGGGGTGCTCAACTTCCTTGAATGAGACATTAGCTCTCTTACATGCAACAAAAGTAACGTTTTGGGTGGGGTTCTCCTACATAATGCTAATTGAACCATTCTTTGTTTAAAATGCAGTGGTACATATGTTTTATAGTGGTAAATATGAAAAATAATGGTTTAAACAGTTTATTACTATGTGGCTGCACAAAGTCTCGCTGTCCACAAATGGTACTGTAGAATTCTATAGCAGCACTTGTCCACTCAGTAGTGCTGAATTTTAAACACATAGATTTTCCTTTTTAATTCCTCATTTTTACAATTTGTTGGCCTTATATCTTGATTAAAAAAAGTGCCTAATATTCCAATACATTAGATTTATCCCATTGACAAAAGCGAACAATGATAAATCAATCAGCTGTTTAGTGCTCATTGTTTTTCAGGTGTATTGCTGTTTTCCGTTGCGTCCGCGGCCAGAAGTAGTTTTTTTCTTCGTTTTTCTTCTCCTGGATCAGCTGATGGTAAACTATCACTAGCCTACAGCTAGTCACCAATGCCCATCCAATCGATCCAAGTATACATTAATAAAAGTAAGCAATGTTTTTGCAATGGCATAGGCCAACATTATTTTGCATTTGTGTGCCCATGAGAACAGTTTTCACAACGATGTAGTGGACAGTAATTTTTGACGTGTGTGTATACAGTATACCTCACATTAATAAGACCAAGCAATTAGTGTATTAAAATGTTTATCTGATTCCAAAAGATAAATAGCAATATGCAGGACATTAGTTGCATTACAGTAATAGGCAATGATGAAATATCTGATCATGTAATTCCAAATACAAGTGTATTTAATTACTTTGTTAAATGTATGGATTCACATAAGGCATAAAGCTTAAGTTACAAGCCAATACTAACATTAACAGAGCATTATTCTTTAACTAGGCAAGTCTGTTAAGAATAAATTCTTATTTACAATGGCGGCCAAACCCAAACAACGCTGGGCCAATTGTGCGCCGCCCTATGGGAGTCCAAATCACGGCCAGATGTGATACAGCCTGGATTCGAACCAGGGACTGTAGTGACGCCTCTTGCACTGAGATGCAGTGCCTTACACCGCTGCGCCACTCAGAGAGAGAGAGAGAGAGAGAGATATCATAGCCTGAAAGGCTATGCCCCAGATGTCCATGCGGTGGAGAGAGAATCTCACCACAGCAGTTGAGGAACAATAGAGAGAAAAAGAACAATGCATCTAAGACACTTTTATAAGCATCTTTGTTGACCAATAGTATTACTGTAAAGTTAACCTCCAATCAGATGTCAGACCTATTTGATGCAACCACAACAGAACCTCTGCTTCTCAGAGATGTGACAATGTGGTTTGGCAAGATAATGAAGCATTCCGAAGACAACACAAAGGAATACTTGCATACAGTTGATAAGAATAGTCCTTTTGGGGGCTGTGTTGAACTCTACAGCGAAACATAATGAATACATAGGCATAGTTACACTTACCGTGCACTTCCAGAGATATCCATGATTCCTACAGGGTTTAAGTTTAATGTTCAAATTCAATTGTTAAACGCTTTATAATGACATGGCACTGTCATACATGTTATTAATGTAAGTAAAGGTAGTGTTTTATGTCACATGATCTGTGAAGACTCCCAAGTATTTAACTCATGAACTAGGGTGTAAACGTGTCTTGATTAAACTCATGCAGGCCTATTATATTGAATGTAGCCTACCTGTTTGTTTGTTTTACCACCACATCACTGCCTATTGGAAGTTCATGGTAATACCACATTGTAGCTTAGCCTAGTAAATTGACTGTGTGTGTTAGGCGGACCATCCCATTTTACCCACAACAGTTTCAGACCCATTTCACATGTCCCAGCTTTTCATGCTGCAAAAAAAAGGTACATTTGTCAGACAAGATGTCAATTAATGTAGGCCTAATCAATGGCAATCACTGAAACAGGCACACTGTTTGGTGTTTTGTAAACAGATGTCTATTTCCATTCATCAAATGGCACGAGTATACATGCAGTGCACTGTTTGGATGCTGGAATTGTTTTGGAGTGGACTAACATGCACAGGTAGCTTACTTTTTAAAGTAATTTGTATGACAATCAGATGAAAACATGACTGTTTGTGTTTATGCCACATTAAAAGGATATTAATTTTTACCGTTACATTACATTTCTTATTAGGCCAATAAAAGGTTTTTGTACAAGTGCATGCACCCAATAGAGACCTCCCCCCAAATGCCAGGGTGTAATTCACTCTGGTCTACGCTTTCAGGTCTACACAAATGCCTAGGGGGTTGGGGCAAGGGTCGATTGGAATAGTTTAAGTTTTATGCTAATTTCAGTGTTTACAACACTGGTTGCACTTACAAAAAAAGATTGCCGTTTTGAAACTGCAGTAAAAGTGCAGTAACTGCATTTGACTATGGTATTTTGGATGCAGTATTTGCAGCATACTGCAGCTATACTGCACTCTGAATGCAATCTTTTTCGTAAGAGTGAAATGATATAAACCGTACTGATTGATACATTTTATCAAATCTAAATGTGTTTTCCGCATCACAATAGGCGAACCACCCCCCACCATATCTATCAATTACCTTGTATCTGGTGAGATTCTAGTCTTCTCTGATCTGTAAACACCTAATGGGTATAGTTTGTCAACTTATTGTGATGTGGAATCTACGTGGAAAACACATTTGGATTTGCAAAGATATATCAATCAGTACTGTTTTTTTATCTAATTTCCACCAGTGTTGTAAACATTGAAATGAGTGTAAAACTTCAATTTAAATACAATGACTTAACCTGACTAACAGGTTGTTTCATCAAATGAGATAAATGGTACTGGGCCCAGTTTCCCCAAAAGGATCTTTGTAGGAGCATTGTTAAATCTCTGAGCTGTTTCCCAAAACCATATTTATTAAGGTTGCACTTGAAAATGCTCGTAATCTAACGCCTGCCTCAGACCACTCGTAGAACAGCTAAGTGCGTCGTTGGATGCTCTTTTGCCCTCCCGTGGGCGTCTCTGTGACTGGCTATAACTTCAAAACAAAGTAGACTACAAATACACTTTGCAATTGATACAAAAGGGTGATGTATAAAATGGGTAACACTTCATTTTAAGGGGTCCTTATTACATTGTAAAGTATTGGAGTTAATTGTAATAACTCATATTTACACTAACATGTGGTAACTAACTGGTGGTAATTGCAGTCTTATTACAGAGGTGTAACAACAAATGCTTGTTACCATGCTTGTTTCAAATGGGAAAGACTCCACTGAAATGACCAATTTAGTGTTTAGTTTCTTGTCAGCTACATCCGATTCAAGTAATAACTGTCACAAAAGGCGGTAATCTCTTGTGGACAGATCCGCTGGGTGCCCAAGATTAGAAAGGTTGAAGGCTCAATAGGCATTCTTCAAAATCTTCACACAATGTTGTTGCTAGCACTTACCTCCCCAAAAAGCGTACCATCTGGCTTAACTTGGTTGAGTTTACAAAAACATATCAGATATAGGTCAACCTCACTGACTGGGGTCTACCATACCGGTATCATCAAATTTGATTTGTCACATGTGCCGAATACAATAGGTGTAAACCTGACAGTGAAATGCTTACCATCAAGCCCTAAACCAACAATGCAGTTAAGAAAAATAACTAGAAAATAAGAAATAAAAGTAAGAAATAATTCAACAGTAAAATAACAATAGTGAGGCTATATACAGGGAGTACCGGTACAGAGTCAATGTGAGGGGGCTCCGGTTAGTCGAGGTAATGTGTACCCCGACAACGATGAGACGGCCTATAGGGAGGTCAGAGAACTGGCAGTGTAGTGCCAGGACAACAACCTCTCCCTCAATGTGAGCAAGACAAAGGAGCTGATCGTGGACTACAGGAAAAGGCGGGCCGAACAGGCCCCCATTAACATCGACGGGGCTGTAGTGGAGCGGGTTGAGAGTCTCAAGTTCCTTGGTGTACATGGTCTACACATCACCAACAAACTAACATGGTCCAAACATACCAAGACAGTCGTGAAGAGGGCACGACAAAACCCTTTTCCCCCTCAGGAGACTCAAAAGATTTGGTATGGGCCCCCAGATCCTCAAAAGGTTCTATAGCTGCACCATTGAGAGCCTCCTGACCGGTTGCATCACGGCCTGGTATGGCAACTGCTCGGCATTTGACCGTAAGGCGCTACAGAGGGTAGTGCATACGGCCCAGTACATCACTGTGGCCAAGCTTCCTGCCATCCAGGACCTATATAATGGGTGGTGTCAGGAAAGCCCATAAAATTGTCAGAGACTCCAGTCACCCAAGTTATAGACTGTTTTCTCTGCAACCGCATCGGACAATTTACATTGACACCCCCTCCCCTCTTGTACACTGCTGCTACTCGCTGTTTGTTTATCTATGCATAGTCACTTCACCCCCACCTACATGTACAGATCACCTAAACTTGCCTGTACCCCTGCACACTGACTCGGTTCTGGTGCCCCCTGTATATAGCCTCGTTATTCTTATTGTGTTACTTTTTATTATTACTTTTAAATTTAGCCTACTTCGTAAATATTACATTTTTCTTGAACTACACTGTTGGTTAAGGGCTTGTGAGTAATTTCACAGTAAAGTCTACACTTGTATTAAGCGCATGTGGCAAATAAAGTTTGATTTGATGTAGGTAGAGTTATTAAAGTGACTATGCATAGATAATAACAGAGTAGCAGCAGTGTAAAAGGTTGAGAGGCAATGCAAATAGTCCGGGTAGCCATTTGATTAGATGTTCAGGAGTCTCATGGCTTGGGGGTAGAAGCTGTTTAGAAGCCTCTTGGACCAAGACTTGGCGCTCCGGTACTGGTTCCTGTGCGGTAGCAGAGAGAACGGTCTATGACTAGGGTAGCTGGAGTCTTTGACAATTTTTAGGACCTTCCTCTGACACTGCCTGGTATTATCACGTTTAAGGTAAGACCCAACCCTCCCTGTAAACCAGGTACTGGAATCCCCTGCCCCGAGGTCGAACCTTCTGGAAAAAGGAGAAAAAGAGCTGTAAGACAGGTCAAGCCAGTGCATCTGGATACCGTTCAGTGCTGCAGAAGCGAAGTGGCCCGGGCCTTACTGAACACCTCCCGGAGGTCCTGGTACACCGCGGTCTGGCGGAAAGTTCCGGGGCAATTTCCAAGCCCCCAGGAAGACGTCCCAGGGCAGGCAGAGCTAACTTCAGGCAATGAGTGTGGCAGGACGGGCTCCAGCCCACAATGGCACCAGTAGCCCAGTCAATAAAGGGATTGTGTCGCTGGAGCCAAGAAAATCTCTTTTCACTTTCTCCACTGCAGGCCCGTCGATGTGGATGGGGTCGTGCTCCCTCTTTCGTCTCCTGAAGTCCACGATCAGCTCCTTCCTTTTGGAGTTTATGTCCGTAAACACTCCAGCCAGCTGGTCTGCGCATGCTCTGAGGATGTGGCTAAGGATGCCGGCAGCCGAGCGAGCGTTAACACGCTTAAATGTTTTAGGTTGACCACAGAAAATGTGAGCCCACAGTTCTCGGGAGCGGCCTGCGTCGGTGGCATTGTTATCTTCAAAAGGGGACAGGGTGTTTAGCTTGTCCGATGGCAAGACGTTGGTGTCCTTAATTAATGTGACGGCTTTTCCCTTTGTAATGATTGTCTGGAGTCCTTGCCACATATGTCTGAGCCATTGAAATGCGACTCCAATCCCCAGTAGAAGCAATCCTTCATAGGAATCAATGGTATTCTACAGTATTTCAGTTACATGTTTCAAGTACAAAATTACATGTATTTGTTGTAGTGGGGACAGTAACGTTAGTAATTTCCCAAAATGGTACATAAAAACAATGTATGTGTTTTTTAAATTGTATTATTTTGTTTAGCTCACATAATATAATTGTAAAGTATTTATTAAGGTGACTGTAATAGAATAAATCTAACTAATGAGAGAGAGAGCGCGAGGTGGGACATAGATGAGGTTTTCATAGGCCAGTATACTCTGCACTGGTTGGTTGGTGACAGCTCACGTGGGTCATGTTGTCTGGCGCAACCACCTGTCAATCACAACGTACCAGGTTACCACTTGCGCGATGTCCACCTGTTAGTTGTCATGGCGGGTAAGTTTAAATGTCTTTCTTTTATGGCTAGCTGGCAAGCTTTTTTCTTCTTTGTAATACGTTTTTGGAAGCTATTGTCTAAGTCATTATTATTAACAGTTCGTAACTATAATGTTTTAGTCTGATGCTAGCTATGAAAATCGATTTGGTAAAGTTATTTTCCATACAGTCGGTATAGAGCCATAGCGAGCTAACGCACTTTTGTACATCGCGCTGTAACGTACAATTTACCTTTATTTTAGCTCTCAAAAAGCGTAATACTTCTAGGTCAACTGTAATATGATAACCATTGTAAAGCACAATTTCTCTCCTTTCCAGAAAAATCAGTGATGAGGCCTTCTTGCTGCCCGTCTCCGCATGATTGAAGAAGGCAATGAGCTCCATCGGGTCTTTTTAAAAATGGCGGGTGGGGAAGCGAAACCTATTGTGATAGGGGGAGACAAGCCGTGTGGGTAAACTATTTTTTTCACCCGACCTGTCCAACCTATCATCTCTAAAATGTAAATAAAAAATATAAAGACTTTGTATAATGTGTCATCAGTCAGTTGTACATCTGGATTGCCTCTTCCACCTGTAACCCAATCCCTCTAAATCAGAGAGGTGCGGGGCTGCCTTAATCGACATCCACTGGGAACAAACAGCAGGTTATAAACTGCCTTGCTCAGGGGCAAAACGACATACTTTTTATTCTGTCAGCTCGGGGATTCGATACTGGCCCAACGCTAAAGGTATCTTCAGAAGTAAAAAGCTGCTTTTGAGTCATGATGGCTTGCAGTGATGATGCAAAAAAAAAATGAATGCATTCAGTTGAATAATTGACTAGGTATACCCCTTACCCTGTCGTTTTCTTATTAATCTGCGAGAGAAAGTGCTACACTTGGTGGAGAGAGGCTATACGACACAGAATGAGTTGTATAATGCATGCTGTACGTTACGTAACGTATAGCGTCAGAGGAGTCAGTTTTTAAAACTTTTCTCCAATAGTATCGGGCCATTACCATGTCAATCAACGCTTGACTATATCCGTAGTTCATTTTTGATGCCAACACAGTCCCATTAGTTTTCATCGCTCCCTCGTTTGAATGCCGCGGTTGCGAAAATGTGTACGGAATGGGGTTAGTCAACAGTAGCTAGCTAGCTAGCATAATCATTAGAAAAGTAATCATTCATCTGCTAAGACCTAGCAACTGACATAAATCCCATGATTTATTGTTCACCCAGTTAGAACTGGCGTTTTAGTCGAACCACGACTGAAGGTAGAAAATCATTTGGTTGGCTTTGACATTCTGTGAATGTGTATCTACTGCCCTTTTGTTTAATGTAAACTCTATCTAAACCTTTTACAATTGGCTGTCCCCACTCTCCAGGCTGCAATCCACTCCCAGTTCGATGGGGTCTGTTCAGGCCTCTGTCAGCTCCACAATGCCCTGGGGGACATGAAGGACATCCAGAACTCTCTGGCAGAAGTCAGCAATGACCGGAGGCAAGGCATCAACACCATTGAACGTGCAGTATGTAAAATATGCTGGGATGCAACACAGTCAGCTAACCTCAGCCATGGAGAACTTGGAAGAATATATTTTCAGGTATGTTCTGCTGCACCCTTTACATGCCACTTGGTTGGGAACTATTATTGTTGGCTTGCATTGCATTTGATGTGAGACTGTATTGCTACATTATATTAGTGTATTGTCCCTCAACTGGGTCCTCAATTAATACTTACAAAAGTATGTCTGTACTGCTCTCGGTGACTCATGTATAGGGCCCTGTGTTTTGGTTAACAGTTTCGCTAAGCAGCTACCCTCAAACAACTTGTTTGAAGGTGAAATCACAGTAGGAGAAAACCTAAGCTTTTAGTTACAGCAGCACACTGACATTATAAAAGGCAAGGGGTTGAATGGGCCAACATGAAGGGTGACTACCTCATGAAGCTGGTTGAGAGAATGCCAAGAGTGTGCAAAGCTGTCAAGGCAAAGGGTGACTACTTTGAAGAATCTCAACTATCAAAAACACTTGTTTTGTTTACTTCATATGTGTTATTTCATAGTTTTGAGGTCTTCACTATTATTCTACAATGTATAAAATAGTCAAAATAAAGAAAAACCCATGAATGAGTAGGTGTGTCCAAACTGGTACTGTAACTCCAAATAAAACATTTGAACCCATTATGCTTTTGTTGTCATGTAAGTCTTTGTATTGCTTGTACCAAATGAGCCACATGTGTAGAACTGTCTGTCTTTGCATACATAGTCCAGATTAGAGGTCGACCGATTAATCAAAATGGCCGATTAATTAGGGCCGATTTCAAATTTTCATAACAATCGGACATCGGTATTTTTGTGCTCCGATTTTATTTTTGTATAGCTTTTATTTAACATTCTTATTTTCAATGACTGCCTAGGAACTGTGGGTTAACTGCCTTGTTCAGGGGCAGAACGACAGATTTTCACCTTGTCAGCTCAGGGGTTCCAATCTTGCAACCACACAGTTAACTAGTCCAACGCTCTAACCATTGCACTCCACGAGTAGCCTGCCTGTTACGCGAATGCAGTAGAAGCTAAGGTAAATTGCTGGCTAGCATTACACTTGTCTTATAAAAAACAATCAATCATAATCACCAGTTATAACTACTAATCCAGTTTAGCAGGCAATATTAACCAGGTGAAATGGTCATTTCTCTTGCGTTCATTGCACGCAGAGTCAGGGTATATGCAACAGTTTGGGCTGCCTGGCTCATTGCGAACTAATTTGCCAGAATTGTACGTAATTATGATATACATTGAAGGTTGTGCAATGTAACAAGGATATTTAGACTTAGGGATGCCACCCGTTAGATAAAATACCGAACGGTTCCGTATTTCACTGAAATAAGAAACGTTTTGTTTTAGAAATTATAGTTTCCGGATTGTCATATTAATGACCAAAGGCTCGTATTTCTGTGTGTTATGTTATAATTAAGTCTGATTTGATAGAGCAGTCTGACTGGGCAGCAGCAGGCCCGTAATCATTCATTCAAACAGCACTTTCGTGTGTTTTGCCAGCAGCTCTTCGCAAGCACAGCGCTGTTTATGACTTCAAGCCCATCAGCCTAATGGCAGGTGTAACCAATGTGAAATGGCTAGCTAGTTAGCTGGGTGTGTGCTAATACTGTTTCAAACGTCACTCGCTTTTAGATTTGGAGTAGTTATTCCCCTTGCGCTGCAAGGGCCGCGGCTTTTGTGGAGCGATGGGTAACGATGCTTTGAGTGTGGCTGTTGTCGATGTGTTCCTGGTTCGAGCCCAGGTAGGGGCGAGGAGGGGGACGGAAGCTATACTGTTACAATGGTAATACTATAGTGCATATAAGAGCATCCAATAGTCAAAGGTATATGAAATACAAATGGTATAGAGAGAAATAGTCCTATAAATACTATATTAACTACAACCTAAAACCTCTTACCTTGGAATATTGAAGTCTCATGTTAAAAAGAACCACCAACTTTCATATGTTCTCATGTTCTGAGCAAAGAACTTAAATGTTAGCTTTTCTACATGGCACATTTTACATGGCACACATTTTTACATGGCACATATTACTTTCTTCTCCACCACTTTGTTTCTGCATTATTTAAACCAAATTGAAAATGTTTCATTATTTATTTGAGGCTAAATTGATTTTATTGATGTTTTATATTAAGTTAAAATAAGTGTTAATTCAGTATTGTTGTAATTGTCATTATTACAAAACAAAAATCGGCAGATTAATCGGTACCGGGCTTTTTGGTCCTCCAATAATCGGTATCGGCGTTGAAAGATCAAAATCGGTCGACCTCTAGTCCAGATAGCATAGTAGCCCACACATGCATAGTCCTTTTACTCCTAATTGTATCGTCACGGTCTAAGTCTCATTACTTAAAGGGCTGTGAAAACAATGCACACAATATTGAGATGAAAGCCAGGTGCATCAATCAAATCTATTTATAAAGACCTTTTTACATCAGATGTCACAAAGTGCTATACAGAAACCCATCTTAAAATCCCAAACAGCAAGCGAAGTAGAAGCACGGTGGCTAGGAAAAATTCCCTAGAAAGGCAGGAACCTTGGAAACAATCTAGAAGAACCAGGCTCTGAGGGGTGGCCAGTCCTTTTCTGGCTGTGCCAGGTCGAGATTATAAGAGTACATGGCCATTAAAGCCTGAATGTTCTTCAAGATGTTCAAACATTCATAGATGACCAGCAGGGTCAAATAATAATCACTGGTTGTAGACGGTGCAACAGGTCAGGACCGCGGGAGTAAATGTCAGTTGGCTTTTCATAGCCGAGCATTCAGAGGTCGAGGGAGAGGATTGAAAACTGCAGGTCCGGGACAAGGTAGCATGTCTGGTGAACAGGTCAGGGTTCCATAGCCACAGGCAAAACAGCAGGTACTTGATCAACAGCACGACCAGGTGGAATGGGGATGGGGACAGCCAGGAGTCATCAGGCCAGGTAGTCCTGGGGCAAGGTACTAGGACTCAACTCCGGGACCTGATGTAGGATGATCTGGGCCTTTCCCAGTCATGCAGGACAAAATTTGCAGCCGTTCACCTCAGTGAAGACCACTACTGAGTTGGGTGTAGGATATGGTGGTAGTACTTCAGGGGAGTTGGTGGTGCAGAGGGCCTAGTAGAACAGAATGCAGCCCTTCTCTCTAAGTAGCCTTCTGGAGACAGGAACCAAACTTGGCCCCTCTTGGGTCTCACTGGCAAAGACTGTGTCCTGCACCCTGATGGTAGGAAGGTGCACTTTTCAAACATGGTACGAAAACCCACAGACAAATGGCTTGAAACAGAGCAATTACACAGAGCTCAGGTTAGGATTAGTGGTTAGGATTAGTGTTTAGATTTCATGTTAGACTCACCAATTCCAATCTTCACCCAAAGATAGCAATGAACCCATTTTAATCTTATTATAATGACAGCACACCTAACGTGACTGGAACGAACTGAAAAAATCACTAAAGCTGGAGACCCATACCTCCCTCACTAGCTTTAAGCACCAGCTGTCAGAGCAGCTCACAGATCACTGCACCTGTACATAGCTCATCTGTAAATAGCCCATCCAATCTACTTCATCCCCATACTGTATTTATTTATTTATCTTGCTCCTTTGCACCCTAGTATCTCTATTTGCACATTCATCTTCTGCACATTCTACCATTCCAGTGTTTAATTGCTATATTGCAATTACTTCACCACCATGGCCTATTTATTGCCTTACTTCTCTTATCCTACCTCATTTGCACATGATGTATATATATTTTTTCTACTGTATTATTGATCGTATGTTTGTTTATTCCATGTGTAACTCTATGTTGTGTCAAACTGCTTTGCATTATCTTGGCCAGGTCGCAGTTGCAAATGAGAACTTGTTCTCAACTAGCCTATCTGTTTAAATAAAATAAAAATAAAGGTACTTCTCAAGCGTAAGGGTCAAAATGGTCAAATTCTCATGGTATACAGCAGGTATCAATGAAGATTAGTTACAAGTGAATGTTGGAACACATCACTGAGTAAAACTGCCTTCTTATTTTTTTTATATTTTCAAGCATGGTGGTGGCTGCATCATGGTAAGGGTATGCTTGACATCGGCAAAGACTTGGGAGTTTGTCAGGATGAAAATATACAGGATGGAGCTAAGCAGAGGCAAAATCCTAGAGGAAAATCTGATTCAGTCTGCTTTACACCAGGCACTAAGAGAGGAATTCACCTTTCAGCAGGACAATAATCTACAACACACAGCCAAATATACACTGGAGTTGCTTACCAAGAAAACTGAATGTTCCTGAGTGGCCAAGTTACAGTTTTGACTTACTGTAAATCTGTTTGAAAATCTATGTCAAGATTGTTGTCTAGCTTGAATAATTTTGAAAAGAATGGGCAAATATTGCACAATACAGGTGTGCAAAGCTCTTATGAGACTTACCCAAGAAGACTCACAGCTGTAATCATTGCAAAGGTGTTTCTCAGGGGGGTGAATACTTATCTAATCAAGTTATTAGGGATGGATCAACATATACAGAATGCTTACCTGGAGAAAAATGTGTGTGTGTGTGTGTGTGTGTGGGGGGGGGAATGGGGGTCATGTAATTGATGACATTTCAATATTTCTCAGTGTTTTCGAATGAGTTGCTTATTGGGTTATATATCAATGTGTGCCCGATGCCTTCCCTCATCTGATTGGTCCGTGATGCTTTATAGTAGAAACAAGCTGTGAAATCCCCGGGAAAGACGCAACTCTGATGCATATAGAGATATCATTGTTTACTTTCTTTGACATTCAGAGGCTGAGCTACAACCTTCTATACCAAGGACACAAAACATGTAATCTAATTCTGTCAATATCAATTGATTAAGCTATTCACTTTCTGTACAATAGGTGTTTAAACCCAGACAGCTTTTAGGGAAACACTTGTGGCCACTGTGGAAGGGTAGCCAGGAGTTTAAGCTTACATTTTTCTGCGTGGGTAGGCCTACAATCTGGGTTGGAAAAATAGGGAAAATCTTTGAAAGTACCATGCTCAGATTCCTAATGATGTCTCAGATTTAATTATTTGCAAAAATGTACAGTTTCTTTGTGAACAAGACACACATTTGGCATTGGAGAAAAGTGATAAGATGAACACTCTGTTCATTCTTAGCCTGTAATTTTGGTAATTTTTGTGTTATTAAAGAATATTCCACTATATGTCAAATGAAGTAGAATTGAATGAAATATAAAACACAATTTTTTCTCGGACCTGCAAATACGATGATGCAGTCGGTTCATTCAATGCTTTTACTATAAAGGAGATCTTTCCACCCCTACTCTTGTCCACAGTGGTCTGTGAACACACAACCTTTTGACCTGCAGCCCTGTGCGCTATCAAAATGTTAAATGTATGCATTGCCATGTAATAATTACAGAACAAAGATTAATTTCTAAAATGACATATCTAAAGCTTTGGTCTGTCCAAGAAGTTAGAGCAAATGATAAGGATGTTCTCTGCTATCCACTTTGTTTAATTATTATTTTGGGTACAGGGGAGGGTCACTTCTTGTTTTTCTGTTCAGGGAGGGTTAATGTAAAATATATTTTGATGAAGGGGGTGCCATCCATTTTCATTTCAGCGAGGTCTGATTCTCTCCATGTAAGCCTTGTTATGAATAACATTCATTTCCTTAGTGTTTTATTTTCCATTAAACCTTTAGTACCCATCGCGGCCATCGACGGCCTTTCTTTAAATTACTATAGCGACTGCGAATGGCCTTGTTTTTCTAACAATAATATCTGTGTAAATATGGCAAAATGAACTTACTATCAACCTGTTGTCGTATTCACGTGGTTGTGGTCATCAACCAGAAACCAGAAACAGGGTATGCTGTCATTTGACTTTTCAACTTGTATTTTGCATCATTACTAAAAATCACTTTTTAGTTTACCTTTATTTAACCAGGCAAGTCAGTTAAGAACACATTCTTATTTTCAATGACGGCCTGGGAACAGTGGGTTAACTGCCTGTTCAGGGGCAGAACAACAGATTTGTACCTTGTCAGCTCGGGGGTTTCAACTCGCAACCTTCCGGTTACTAGTCCAACGCTCTAACCACTAGGCTACGCTGCCGCCCCAAGGCGTACATAGGCACATTATCAGCAACCATCACTCCTCAATCAATCAATCAATCAAATTTTATTTATTTAGCCCTTTCGTACATCAGCTGATATCTCAAAGTGCTGTACAGAAACCCAGCCTAAAACCCCAAACAGCAAGCAATGCAGGTGTAGAAGCACGGTGGCTAGGAAAAACTCCCTAGAAAGGCCAAAACCTAGGAAGAAACCTAGAGAGGAACCAGGCTATGTGGGGTGGCCAGTCCTCTTCTGGCTGTGCCGGGTGGAGATTATAACAGAACATGGCCAAGATGTTCAAATGTTCATAAATGACCAGCATGGTCGAATAATAACAAGGCAGAACAGTTGAAACTGGAGCAGCAGCACAGTCAGGTGGACTGGGGACAGCAAGGAGTCATCATGTCAGGTCGTCCTGGGGCACGGTCCTTGGGCTCAGGTCCTCCGAGAGAGAGAAAGAAAGAGAGAATTAGAGAGAGCATATGTGGGGTGGCCAGTCCTCTTCTGGCTGTGCCGGGTGGAGATTATAACAGAACATGGCCAAGATGTTCAAATGTTCATAAATGACCAGCATGGTCAAATAATAGTAAGGCAGAACAGTTGAAACTGGAGCAGCAGCATGGCCAGGTGGACTGGGGACAGCAAGGAGCCATCATGTCAGGTAGTCCTGGGGCATGGTCCTAGGGCTCAGGTCCTCAGAGAGAGAGAAAGAAAGGAGAGAATTAGAGAACGCACACTTAGATTCACACAGGACACCGAATAGGACAGGAGAAGTACTCGAGATATAACAAACTGACCCTAGCCCCCCGACATAAACTACTGCAGCATAAATACTGGAGGCTGAGACAGGAGGGGTCAGGAGACACTGTGGCCCCATCCGAGGACACCCCCGGACAGGGCCAAACAGGAAGGATATAACCCCACCCACTTTGCCAAAGCACAGCCCCCACACCACTAGAGGGATATCTTCAACCACCAACTTACCATCCTGAGACAAGGCTGAGTATAGCCCAAAAAGATCTCCGCCACGGCACAACCCAAGGGGGGGGGCGCCAACCCAGACAGGATGACCACAACAGTGAATCAACCCACTCAGGTGACGCACCCCCTGCAGGGACGGCATGAGAGAGCCAGTAAGCCAGTGACTCAGCCCCTGTAATAGGGTTAGAGGCAGAGAATCCCAGTGGAAAGAGGGGAACTGGCCAGGCAGAGACAGCAAGGGCGGTTCGTTGCTCCAGAGCCTTTCCGTTCACCTTCCCACTCCTGGGCCAGACTACACTCAATCATATGACCCACTCAAGAGATGAGTCTTCAGTAAAGACTTAAAGGTTGAGACCGAGTTTGCGTCTCTGACATGGGTAGGCAGACCGTTCCATAAAAATGGAGCTCTAGGAGAAAGCCCTGCCTCCAGCTGTTTGCTTAGAAATTCTAGGGACAATTAGGAGGCCTGCATCTTGTGACCGTAGCGTACGTGTAGGTATGTACGGCAGGACCAAATCAGAGAGAGAGGTAGGAGCAAGCCCATGTAATGCTTTGTAGGTTAGCAGTAAAACCTTGAAATCAGCCCTTGCTTTGACAGGAAGCCAGTGTAGAGAGGCTAGCACTGGAGTAATATGATCAAATTTTTTGGTTCTAGTCAGGATTCTAGCAGACGTATTTTGCACTAACTGAAGTTTATTTAGTGCTTTATCCGGGTAGCCGGAAAGTAGAGCATTGCAGTAGTCTAACCTAGAAGTGACAAAAGCATGGATTAATTTTTCTGCATCATTTTTGGACAGAAAGTTTATGATTTTTGCAATATTACGTAGATGGAAAAAAGCTGTCCTCGAAATGGTCTTGATATGTTCTTCAAAAGAGAGATCAGGGTCCAGAGTAACGCCGAGGTCCTTCACAGTTTTATTTGAGACGAATGTACAACCATTAAGATTAATTGTCAGTTTCAACAGAATATCTCTTTGTTTCTTGGGACCTAGAACAAGCATCTCTGTTTTGTCCGAGTTTAATAGTAGAAAGTTTGCAGCCAACCACTTCCTTATGTCTGAAACACATGCTTCCAGCGAGGGCGATTTTGGGGCTTCACCATGTTTCATTGAAATGTACAGCTGTGTGTCATCCGCATAGCAGTGAAAGTTAACATTATGTTTTCGAATAACATCCCCAAGAGGTAAAATGTATAGTGAAAACAATAGTGGTCCTAAAACAGAACCTTGAGGAACACCGAAATGTACAGTTGATTTGTCAGAGGACAAACCATTCACAGAGACAAACTGATATCTTTCCGACAGATAAGATCTAAACCAGGCCAGAACATGTCCGTGTAGACCAATTTGGGGTTTCAATCTCTCCAAAAGAATGTGGTGATCGATGGTATCAAAAGCAGCACTAAGGTCTAGGAGCATGAGGACAGATGCAGAGCCTCGGTCCGATGCCATTAAAATGTAATTTACCACCTTCACAAGTGCCGTTTCAGTGCTATGATGGGGTCTAAAACCAGACTGAAGCATTTCGTATACATTGTTTGTCTTCAGGAAGGCAGTGAGTTGCTGCGCAACAGCCTTTTCTAACATTTTTGAGAGGAATGGAAGATTCGATATAGGCCGATAGTTTTTTTTATATTTTCTCGGTCAAGGTTTGGCTTTTTCAAGAGAGGCTTTATTACTGCCACTTTTAGTGAGTTTGGTACACATCCAGTGGATAGAGAGCCGTTTATTATGTTCAACATAGGAGGGCCAAGCACAGGAAGCAGCTCTTTCAGTAGTTTAGTTGGAATATGGTCCAGTATGCAGCTTGAAGGTTTAGAGGCCATGATTATTTTCATCATTGTGTCAAGAGATATAGTACTAAAACACTTGAGCGTCTCTCTTGATCCTAGGTCCTGGCAGAGTTGTGCAGACTCAGGACAACTGAGGTTTGGAGGAATATGCAGGTTTAAAGAGGAGTCCGTAATTTGCTTTCTAATAATCATAATCTTTTCCTCAAAGAAGTTCATGAATTTATCACTGCTAAAGTGAAAGTCATCCTCTCTTGGGGAATGCTGCTTTTTAGTTAGCTTTGCGACAGTATCAAAAAGGAATTTCGGATTGTTCTTATTTTCCTCAATTAAGTTAGAAAAATAGGATGATCGAGCAGCAGTAAGGGCTCTTCGGTACTGCACGGTACCGTCTTTCCAAGCTAGTCGGAAGACTTCCAGTTTGGTGTGGCGCCATTTCCGTTCCAATTTTCTGGAAGCCTGCTTCAGAGCTCGGGTATTTTCTGTGTACCAGGGAGCTAATTTCTTATGAGAAATGTTTTTAGTTTTTAGGGGTGCAACTGCATCTAGGGTATTGCGCAAGGTTAAATCGAGATCCTCAGTTAGGTGGTTAACTGATTTTTGTCCTCTGGCGTCCTTGGGTAGGCAGAGGGAGTCTGGAAGGGCATCAAGGAATCTTTGTGTTGTCTGTGAATTTATAGCACAACTTTTTATGGTCCTTGGTTGGGGTCTGAGCAGATTATTTGTTGCAATTGCAAACGTAATAAAATGGTGGTCCGATAGTCCAGGATTATGAGGAAAAACATTAAGATCGACAACATTTATTCCATGGGACAAAACTAGGTCCAGCGTATGACTGTGACAGTGAGTGGTTCCAGAGACATGTTGGACAAAACCCACTGAGTCGATGATGGCTCCGAAAGCCTTTTGGAGTGGGTCAGAAAGGGGCAGAAAACAGTTTTCAACCAGCGATTGAGTTGTGAGACTCTGCTGTAGAGCTCATCACTCCCCCTAACTGGAGGGGGCCAGAGACAATTACTCGATGCCGACACATCTTTCTAGCTGATATGCACGCAGAAGCTATGTTGCGCTTGGTGATCTCTGACTGTTTCATCCTAACATCGTTGGTGCCGACGTGGATAACAATATCTCTATACTCTCTACACTCGCCATTTTTAGCTTTAGCCAGCACCATCTTCAGATTAGCCTTAACGTCGGTAGCCCTGCCCCCTGGTAAACAGTGTATGATCCTGTGTTCCAATGGCACGTTGTGTTAGCTAATCCAAGTTTATCATTTTAAAAGGTTAATTGATCATTAGAAAAGCCTTTTGCAATTATGTTAGCACAACTGGAAACTGTAGTTCTGATTAAAGAAGCAATTAAACTGGCCTTCTTCAGACTAGTTGAGTATCTGGAGCATCAGCATTTGTGGGTTTGATTACAAGTTCAAAATGGACAGAAGCAAAGCACTTTCTTCTGAAACTCGTCAGTCTATTCTTGTTCTGAGAAGTGGAGGCTATTCCATGCAAGAAATGACCAAGAAACTGAAGATCTCGTACAACGCTATGTACTACTCCCTTCACAGAACAGCTCAAACTGGCTCTAACCAGAATATAAAGAGGTGTGGGAGGCCCCAGTGCACAACTGAGCAAGAGGACAAGTACATTAGAGTGTCTCTAATTTGAGAAACAAAACAAAATTTGCATTAATTACTTAAAGACCTCTACATGCTTTGTAAGTAGGAAAACCTGCAAAATCGGCAGTGTATCAAATACTTGTTCTCCCCACTGTATATAAATGAGAGAACCATGTTTGTGCTGTGCTGTACTGTGGACATCCGTGGCTGTCAGTGCCATTTAAGATTATTTCTATTACAGCATATTGCATGATTGTCATTCATATTCCATTCACCCAGTTCAATATAACATAGATAGGTTTAGGCTACTACATGATACTACAACCAATCTATGTATTGAACTTTACAACGTAGGTGCACACAGGTTGAGAGAAAAATTGAGGCGACAGACAGTGACACATTCAATACCGCCTCACACACTCTTGCCTGCATCTAGCTGATCTAGGGTGTAATCCTTAGTCCAACAGTTCCAAGTGAGAGTTTCTATTGGACAGGTATGTTTATCCCCGTTTCGTTCCATTTGATTCCATTTAAGAAATGTATTTCAACAGAATCGGCAGTATAAATATACCCCTGACCACGCGTAAACACAATTCACTTTCATAGCAGCCCCGTTGTATTCCTTCTCACATCTATGCGCTTTTCTCCTCTCACCCCTTCCTTCACTTGTGGACATGAATGCACAAAACATCAGCTGTAGGAGACCAGGTGAAAAAAACCTTTCCAAGCCAAACCATATCATAACAGCTACACACAGCCTACATCGTTGTCACTATATTAGCTAAAGTAACGTCATAGTCAATATAGCCAATAGAACTAACATGTATCCTGCAGTAACGTTACAGTGTACAGTCAGTCAGTAAGCAGTTTAGCAGTTACACCGCCATCAGAAATAAATTAATAAAGCTTACCTTGACTTGGAAGAGTTCCAGTGTTGTGTTGGATAGTCATAGCCAGCTTGCTAACATGACATCCCTTGGTTGAGCAGGGTGTTTGAGTAGGCTAAACTAGCTAGCTGCATTTGCTAGCTTAGTGAGTGAAACTGAAAGTGAAAAAAATGAAGAAATCTCTCTCTGCTTCTCCTTAATTTCTGAATAAATTAATTTGTTCAAAACTCTTCAACTATTGGCCTCCCAAGTGGCGCCGCCATCTAAGCACTTTGTAACAGTGCTAGAGGCATCACAACAGACCCGGGTTTGATTGAAGGCTGTGTTGCAGCAGGCCGCGACCGGCAGACCCATGAAACTGCACACAATTGGCCCAGTGTCGTCAAGTTAGGGGAGGGTTTGGCCCGCCGGGATTTCCTTGTCCCATCACACTCGCGACTCCTTGTGGCTGGCTGGGCGCATGCACGCGGTCACCAGTTGATATGTTGTTTCCTCCAACACATTTGTTCGGCTGGCTTCCGGGTTAAGCGAGCAGTGTGCCAAGAAGCAGTGCGGCTTGGCAGGGTCGTGTTTCAGAGGACACATGGCTCTAGACCTTCGCATCTACTGAGTCCGTACGGGAGTTGCAGCGATGGAGCAAGACTGTAACTACCAATTGGATATCATGACAAGGATTGAAAAGTAAATATGTATATATATAAAATGTTCAGCTATTGTTTTTCTCTCAGAGTCAACTACTCCCCACATTTTTGTTCAACTATTGGCCTCCCAAGTGGCGCAGCGGTCTAAGACACTGCATCTCAGTGCTAGAGGTGTCACTACAGACAACCTGGTTTGAATCCAGGCTGTGTCACAACCGGCCGTGATTGGGTGGCCCATAGGGCGGTGCACAATTGGCCCAGTGTCGTCTGAGTTTGGCCGGTGTAGTCAGTCATTGTAAATAAGAATTTGTTCTTAACGGACTTGCCTAATTAAATGAAGGTTAATAAAAATTAAAAAATGTAAGAGCTAGCTGTATCTTAGGCTTTCAGTGATATATTAATTAGCTGATCTTTTGATTGGGTGAACAACCTGTCAGTTCATCCTGCGATGGGTTGTAGGACGTCCTCCTGAAGTTGTCATAATTACTGTGTAAGTCTATGGAAGGGGGTGAGAACCATGCGCCTCCTAGGTTTCATATTGATGTCAATGTACCCAGAGGAGGACGGAAGCTAGCTGTCCTCCGGCTACACCACCCTACAGAGTGCTGTTGAGGCTACTGTAGACCTTCATTGCAAAATAGTGTGTTTAATCAATTATTTGGTGATGTGAATATATTTAGTATAGTTTTATTTAAAAAATATAACTTTTTT